>NC_045426.1:394961637-395275387 GCF_902635505.1 Sarcophilus harrisii
CGACCAAAATAGACAGAAAATGTCATCTGCATCCAGATAAAGAATTGTGGAGATTGAATCTAATTCAACACATGGATGCTATGTTCACTTCTTTTTGTGGGTTTTTTTTCCCTCTCATATGATGTTTCCCTTTTGCTCTGATTTTTCCCATTCATAAAGCAATGTGTATTAAAAATAAATTAATTTTTAAAAATCTGGAAAATAATTTGGAATTCTGAACAACTGTGCATATCCTTTGACCTAGCAATACTACTACTATTTTGGCCACTTCCCAAAAAGAGGAAAGAAAAAAGAAAGGGATCTATTTGTACAAAAATATTTATTGTGGCTCTTTGTGATGGAAAAGCATTGAAAATTGAGAGGCTATCATTAGGAGAATGACTGAACAAATTGTGCTATATGAGTGTGCTGGAGTACTATAGTACTATAAGAAACAATGAGAGTAGTGGTTTAAGAATAAAAAAAACAAAAAATATGGCAAGACCTACATGAAATTAATCGAAGTAAAACTGAGAAATACCAGGGAATGACTGTACACAATAACATTAATGTGACTATGAAGCAATGAAAATCACATGTGAAAGATTTGTTTACTCTGAACAAATCAATGATTCAGAACAATTCTAGAGGACTCATATTGAAAAAAAAAATGCTGTCTTCCTCTAGAGAAAGAACAATGAAATTTGAGGTCAAATTTAAAAAATGTCTTTATCAATTCATTTATTTTTGCTTTGTTATGTGACCAATATGTAAATATATTTTGCATGATTTCATATATATGATTGATATATTGCTTGCCTCCCTAGTGAGTGGAGGAAGAGTTGAAGAGAATCTATTTTGGTAAATATCCTTTAGTAAAATAATTTAATTATAGTAATTAATGTATATGGGTAACAGTACACTGGATGGGGTTCATGGGTGACAGGGCTGGAAACTACAGCTCTTTCAAATTATCCTATGATAGAAGTCTGAAAGAAAAAACAGTTAGCTCTTATCTGAAGGAAAAAATTTCCCAGTATGCATTGAGTTTAGAAGATTGCACCTATAGTGCACTAGAAAAGGACAATTTCTAATTCCTTTTGGTTAGCCCTTCAAGTACCAGAGCACTCTTGAAATATTTTAAGGTTGGGTGATACCATATGCAAATTAGAAGGGCAAGGGATAGTTTACCTATCAGATCTTTGGAGAAGGGAGGA
This sequence comes from Sarcophilus harrisii, assembly GCF_902635505.1. NCBI lineage: Eukaryota > Metazoa > Chordata > Mammalia > Dasyuromorphia > Dasyuridae > Sarcophilus > Sarcophilus harrisii. The sequence goes on from NC_045426.1 coordinate 394,962,834, forward strand.
ATTTATAACCAAAGAAGAACTAGAAAACATTATGAAATGCAAAATGAACAACTTTTATTACATTAAATTAAAAAATTACATGTAAATGTTATTGTCAAGTAGTTTATAAAACCTGACCTATTGTTAGCTCATGGCATCAAAAAAACAATACACAATTGGAAAATGATAAAATAATAATTTTGTATCACCACTATGATTAAAAGATAAAATAAATAAAAATAAACTCCTTCTAGAACAGATATAAACTTTTAGCAGCAAAAATTTATTATTCATTTTTATAAATGCATTTCTATTATATACAAACTTAAGTCACATATTGTTCATAGATTACATATTTGAAATAGGCTTAATATGCCTTACTATTCTGAAGAATCTAATCAACCTGAATTAAGCAATGATTATAATGTGTTTACTAATCGTTTTTTCTTGTCTGCTTCAGATATCTGACATTTTGATTATATAGACATAACTACAGAAAGAACTTAGACATGTATAAACATAAATATCCATGTGTATACACAGCAAGAGTTGAATTCTGAGACTTGTGTTTCATTGAACTAAACATGGACAGCAACCAAATATAATCATTTAGACATGCAGGCTTATTATATATTTTCTTTAAGAAAACATTGTTGAATAGTCACTCACTTGTTTACTAAAATAGTATATTTAATGCAATCTCTCATTCTAACTATAGTAGAACAGACTGTCAAAAAGATATTAAGACCATTATACTTTTATTCATGATCTCAAAACATACTTGCAAAAGCCATTATATTTGATTTTTTGATGAAATTGTGATATGCTGTGAAATGCATAACTATATAATGTTAATTATACAAAAACAAGGCATTTTTAAAGCATTGCAGCCAAGTATTATATGGCACTATAGTTTACTTAATCACTTTTACCAACTTGATTCATTAAGTCTGAGTCTTGTAAGCCAAGCTTCTACTTCAGGAAGTGATTCAGTTTTAGAAACAGAGCCAAAGAACTCCATTTGCTTTTCTTTGATACTTTTTTCTATGTCACAGGTTTCTGTCCCAACATCCTTGATTCTCACTATAAATGAATGTCTTAATTATAATTAAGTTCCTTGGAAACAAGAGTCCTGGTTGAATTGCAATTGAGTTTGCTGTTGGAATGGGACCCTTCCACAGATTTCTTCTTCTGGCTGCTAGGCATCCAGCAGCAGGAGTTAATCACTCCTGTCTCAAAACCCTCCATTTCACTTTCACATCTATCAAGTGTGTCTTTTTATGGATGTTCTGCTTTTACTTTCTCTGCTATTCCCTTGGCTATTCTAGCACATTTATCTTTTCCCTCAGCTTCTCTTCCTTTGGTGTACATTGCTTACATGAACATAGTTCTGAAATTATTTAAATAAGTAAAAAATTCTTTTACAGACACTTTCTTCATATCAATAGTATAGTAGCCCATTTGTTCATGAACAATTTTTCCATGTTTTTATACATTATATAAATTTTCTTGGAATTGTTCTTTTACAAAGATCACAAAACTGGATATCTTTGTTTAAAAATTGCCATGCTTGTCCTCAGAGGAAGGAAAGGAATCCAAATCCTTCTCAAACTGCTGAAATTGCCTTCCCATCTGTGTTAAATTCTTTTCTAGGTTTATTGCAAAGACTGTTAGGTTTGTCTATGTGCTTCAAAGTATCAACAAAACTCAAAGTAGCTGGATATTTATCTTCACATATTTCAGTTAGAAAACAGAGCAATGTTGTTTTCTTATCTGGTGACTTTGTGTCTTATAGTTTGCAGGAAAAAACTAAGGTTTAATCAAAGATCTAGGCATTCATTCATGTAGTTTCCCATTAGCAACACAAGTTCCAATACCTTGCTGAATTTTTGCTCTCTTTGTCAAAGGCAGCACTTGAAAGCCATGATATCCAGTTTGAGGCTATTCATCTGCTCCTCAAAGAGAATGCAATTTAGACATTGCACTTTCACTGCACTCATCCCAAGAAATTATTCTGGCTCACATAGGTTATTATATTCATTCTTGAACTTAGTGGATTCTGCTGCTCCTGATCTCGCAGGTGCTTTATTAATTTCCTAATTGTAGATTCAACTAATTCATCTAACTCCAATATCATTATTTTTATTTCTTCATTAGTCACATGAAAAGAATCCAGAAAGATTGAAAGATTCTGGGCAACTTTGGAATCCAGAACTTTTAATTTTTTTAATTCATTTCTTTATTGTTCTCTTCTCTGAAAAATCCTCCTCTTCCTTTTTCTATTTTATTTGACAGCAAAACCTATTCTCAAGTTTAATTTGCAAGTCTGTGTTTCTTACTTCTTATTTACTTTTGACTGGAAAGATTTCAGTTATTTGATAAAGTCTGATTTTTTTTTTTGCAAGTCAAATGGGGTTAAGTGACTTGCCTACATTCACACTGCAAGTAAATGTTAATTATCTGATATCAAATTTGAACTCAAGTGCTTTGGCTCCAGATCTGTACTCTATTTATTGTGTCATCTAGCTGCACCTGAGGTCTGATCTTTTACCTGTTCAATCTTTTCATAGTGGTTTCAGGTTTGATTTTTTTATTTGTTTTAATACAAATGGTAGTGTTCATGGGGAGGGAGATCAGTGCACTCCTAGAGATCATAAAGAGAGTGGTGGAAAGAGAGGACTACCAAAAATCATTGGCATTCCTGAAATCAGGGGAGGAGTTGGTGGAGACAGGTGGAACCATATCTCTCTACCCAGTGACAGGAATTGCAGTGGAGGTAAATGGTAAACAATTACATCTTCTCTTGATTGTGGTTAAAGCAAGAAACTAGGATTGTGGTTAAAGAACCAAAAGCCTATACTTCTGGCTGCAGCTCAGTGATTTCTTTTCTTTTATTGGGACAGTTTCTTTTTCAGATTTTCTGCAAGATTCTCATACTTTTTTCACATTCTTCTAGTTTTTTCTTGATCAATATAAATTGATCAACCTACAAATTGTCTTAGATCTCTACCTAATTTTTACATGTAAAATTAGGATCTGTTACACTTCTATGTAATATTATCTGAGATATGCATTCTTTAATTAATTTGAAATACTGTGACTGTATGAAACACTTATTTCTGATGAGCAATAATGTTGAAATATAGAAAGAAATTATCCTTCTGCTCGTTTCCTTCAATGTGCTCCATAACATATTGTAAACATCATTCACTTCATCAAGTTCAGCTCTAATACCTTCTAAATGATGAAAGAAGTCAATAAAATATTCCTCCTTATGTTCATCAAACACTTTAAGCTGTGTGCCTAGACTATCACTTTTGATGTGTTTCAAATTAGCCAGAATTTGTTTCAAGCCACAAGCCATAAATTAATTTCTGATATGAAGTCTGAATTCTAAGTCATCAAGAAATGTAAGGAAGCCATTGATGAATTCTTTACAATCTATTTTCATTTGAACAGAATTTTCCTGAAGACTTTTACAATAGAAGAAAACCTCCTCCCACCTTCTAACTGTAGTTAAGGTTTCTGAAATTTTTTCAAGGGTATTTTCCTCTCCAACAATACATACTACTGCAGAAAGAAGTTTAACAACATTCATTATCAAATTGGCTTGTTGGGAGTCCATGTCCTTGACCAATAATGACAAACACTTTTCTTCTCCCATCACTTTTTAAACCATACTTCCTGTTCAACAAAGCTTTCAAAAGCTATATGACTTCATGCTGATTCCTCCCATATTTTTCTCCATAGATTTTATTATTAATCAGTTTTTTCCACAATATCCAGCAATAACCCAAGATCTCCATGTCCAAAGTTTTTCACCCATCTGATAGATTTATTAGTCAAAGATACCCATGGGACTCTAAGCAGGTGAGAAGACTTTTGTCCTGAAGCTCCCATTTGCAATTCAGTGATGAATTCCTGTAGTGATATTTGTCTCCTACTTGAAACATCCCACCTTACAAGCAGTATTGATGTATTGCAGCTCCATTTCTCTTTTGATACTGAAGTACTTTTCCCATAATGATGCTTTTATAATATTCATTCAAATTCATATCTTACATCATTTTCCCCCCAAAAAAATGCCAGGAGTTCTTTCAGACAGTAATCTAGTATTATTTTCAATCATATCTGAGGATATTGAAGATCAATCAGTCCTTGAGGAAAATAAATGCTTCAAATGAAGTTTGGAGGACTCTTTCTTACTTCTTGGAATTCTTATGCTCGCAAATTTGTTTTTTTTTTAACTTGATTCTTTTCTTTCTGGGCTGTTCAGTGTTGCATGGCCCAGCATGCGGCTCTTCCACCACTGCAGTTTGATTTCCCAGCTGCCACTGCACAAGGAATATGAGGATAAGGACCAGGAGGGCTTCCTAGCCCATTCCTCTTCATTCTTCCTAAGTTCTGTGGGCAGGCGGCAGCTCCACGAAGGAAGGTAGTGGGATGGGAAGGTAGACAATAACCAGGCTATGAGCTGCTGAGGGGATAGTGGAAGTGAGTGGGGAAGTTGGGTTGGAGGAAAATGGTACTAAGGTGGGAGATACACCAGTCTACCCTCTACCACTCATTAGCATACAGCAATCCTTCTTACTTAAAAGTTAGCATGAAAGAAAGTAAAAAGAGGACAAATGAAGGGTGTGTAAATTATTTTAATGTGCACTGAGTTTTTACTTTATTATTACTCTTTTTGTCCCTGAAACAAATTATAAAATTCCTCATAACTGTAGCATCCTAAACTCTAATTTCTTTATGATCATAAGGAGGCTCACCAACATAGAACTGAAAATAAGTATTACATATTTATGAATGTATATCACAAAATGTAAAGGACAATTTTTAATGTTCTCTAATAAACTTTTTCTCCAAGTATTATGAAATAGAACTGAATAGCATTCCTCTCTGGTTCAAAAATCATTCTTTTCATTTTGTAGGGCAGTTGCTTGGAGAATATTGTTTTGCCTATAAAGATGCTGATGGGACAAATGCATTAATAAATTATTTCTGAACCTATAGTTAAACAGTCCTCTGACAATTTGTTAAGGGCAGTATCTGTACCACCTAGCAAAATTATTTTTCACATAGCTCTGAGCTATCTTCATGATTCTTGATTATGTAACTATCTGAGTAAACCATAGTCATCAAAATCAGTCTAGTGCTAAAGTTCCCTGATTCATAGCTGAATATAAGGAGGTCTTTTTATAGAAGTCTGATCAAACTGCAAAAATATCTGAAATTTTTAAGACAGATGGAATGAAAGAGAAACTATTTCCTTTGATAACTCTTTCTTACTAATCAATGAATTATGTCTCCATCAACAAAGATCCTCCTACACATCTTAAAATCATTCCCAGCTGTTAATGTTCTCTGTCACATACATAAAATACTTAAATATCTAGCACAAAAATAACACCATGACTAAATTATTTTAAAGGAAAAATAAATTTGTTCTGAATATAAGCTTTAGTTATCTTTTAGATAACTTTTTTCTCATTAAATATGAAATGACAGTATATAACAGTGGAAAAAGTCCAGTGCTTAAAGCCAGAAGTCACTGGTAGTTATGTTAGTGTGAACAATTCACTTCATTCCTTGAATCTCGGTTTCCTCCTTATTCTCAGATAAGATTCCAAAAGATACTTTCTGCTTTATAGGATTGTTATAAAGAAATGACTGCAAATCTTAAGGTGACTATATCAATATGGATTGCTATTTTTGAGAGTTTTAGGAAATAATAATTCCTTTTTTTCCCCATATGTAAAAAGGATCAGATCAAAAAGCACCAGAATGCTAGAAAGCAATCTAAGTGGGGATAGTTTCTCTATTCTTCCTTAGAGCAGTAGACTTACAGAATGATGTATCCATGCTGTTGTATCAATTGTAAGCAACTAGAACTAATTGAAATCTCCAATTTCCTCATTATCTATGAACTTTAACTACAAATTTTCAATATTGTTTTTAGATCAAGATTTATCTTAAAGGTATTTGGGTCAACATATTGAAATTTTTGTCTATGATTTGATAAAAAAAAAACTTCAGGAAATACTAGAAAATAGACTGACAGAATCTAGGAAAAGACAAACATCTCACACAATATATCCAGATAAGCTTAAACTGCGTACAGGATTGAGACATAAAGGATGGTATGATAAGCAATTTAGGGGAGCATAGAAAAACTTACAAGTCAGATCTATGAATAGGATAAGAGCTTATGACCAACTAAAACATGAATAAGTTATTATAGATAAAATGGCTAAATTTAATCACATAAAATTTTGAAAAGTTTTTGCACAAACCAAACTAATAAAGCTAAAATTTAAGAAAAGCAGGAAACAGGCAAAAGTATCCTCACATCAAGTTTTTTTTTTCTAATAAAGTCCTCATTTATCAAATGTTATCAAAGTGCTGAGACAAATTTGTAAAAATAAGAACCATTTACCAATTGACAAATGGTTAAGGGATATGAATAAGTGGCTTTCAGAGGGAGAAATCAAAGTTCTGAATAATCATATAAAATTATTGTCTCAACAATTACAGAAATGAACATTTGAAAAACTATGATACCACACCACAGTCATGAAATTAACTTAAAATAACAAAAAAAAAAATGACAATTGCTGGAAGGGATATGAGAAAATAGATACACTGATGAACTGTTGGTGGAACTGTTATCTAATTCACCCATTCTGGAAAGCAATTTGGAATTGAAATTTAGGGAGGGAAGGGGATATGTATACAATACCTCTTTTAGAGATGTATACATATTGGCAATGAGATAAAAGAAAAAGAGAAAGAACCCTTATGTACAAAAATATAACAACTCTTTTTGTGGTGGCAAGAAATTGAAAATGGAGGGAATGCCCATCAATTGGAAAATGACTGAATACATCATGATATATGAGTGAAAGTGAAATATAGTATTTTTTGTTCTGTATTCAGAGGGTACCAGTTCTTTCTCTAAAGGCAGATAACATTTTTCATTATGAATCCTTTGGAATTGTCTTATTTCATTGTATTGCTAAAAAGAGCTAAGTACTACACAGTAGTTTATCATATAATGTTGTGGTTACTGTGTACAGTGCTATTCTGGTTTTTCTCATTTCACTTTGCATCAGTTCATGTAAGTCTTTCCAGTTTTTTTTTTAATCATCATGGTTTTAATTATTTTAAACTACAATAATATTCCATTATAATCATATACCACAATTTGTTCAGCCATTCCCCCAATTAATGGAGATTCTCTTAATTTCCAGTGCTCTCCCACCACAAAGAAAACTGCTATAAAAAATTTTTGTAGAAACAGGTTCTTTTTCCTTTTAAAAAAATTCTCTTTGGGATACAGATCTAATAATGGTATTGCTGGATCAAAGGATATACACAGTTTTATAACCCTATACACATAGTTCCAAATGGCTCTCCAGACTGGTTGGATCAGTTCACAGTCCATATATCAGATGTGAGGTAGTATTTTTAAGTTGTTTCACTTTGCATTTCTCTTATCAATAATGATTTAGAGCATTTTATTTCATATGACTTATAGATAGCTCTGAATTCTTTACCTGAAGACACTCTTTTAAGGCTGTGCAGTGTAGTAGAAAGAGCACTGGCTCAAGAGTCAGAGGATTAAGGATCAGATCCTGAGTCTATCATTAGCTAGTAATACATCACTTCAGAAGATTGACTCCATGACATTTAAGATCCTTTCTATTTCTAATTGAGAGCAATAATTCTATAATAAGACTTGGATTCAAGTTATTTTTTAATGCAGATCAATTATATGACTGAGCAAGTCACTATTTTTTTAGTATTCCAAAGAGTGCTCTATCACACTAAGTTGCCTAGAAAATGCCAATTTGCATAGAATAAATAAGTTTCTTAATTGATAAAAATCACATCCTGAAAAAATACAGAAACATGATATTAGCATAGAGAACATTTCACTATTTCATATGTTCATAAGGAAGATAAAGGCTAATCAAAAATTATCAGGATACATCACTCAATCAACTTTACCTTTTCCAATATTATTCAAGTCTTTGTAAAATTTTATTTTTAGAACATATAAACCCTCCACAATGAAATAAAGAAGATTCCTTTAGTTTCTCTTTAGCCAAATACTTAATAAAGTCCATTCTCTGCATAAAGGATTTTTCATACTACTCCATAATCCTGCCTTTTGCATTCAGATTTATGGGAGTTCTCCAGGGTAATTCTAACAAGTATCACTTGAGAAGAAGTACATTTTATTTATTGTGTAACATAGAGATAAATTTGAGACTGACTTTCTTTGTTCTTATAATGTTGACTTCCTGGTCCCTAGTGCCTGAAGACTAAGTATGTTACATCTTCTTTTCCTAGGTTTCTCCAGTACTCTTAAACAGATTGGGATGGCTCTCTATGTTATCCAGCCCCACCAGTTAGGATCATTGATTTTTGAGGGTGGGTCTCCTGTAGACCAGTTCCATTAAACCACTAACAGATTAGCATTTACAAAGGAAATTTTACTTTGAAGTTATAAAAACAAATATTTGAACATATTCCCCAACATGTGGTAGGGATAAGCCACATGCCTACTCAAGTCTACTCCCATACAAACCTTAGTCCCTGGGGAGAGGAAGGAGATTAACTTCATATCTTAACTTTATTACTGTAGAGTGCAGTCCCAAATTTCTAATCACAAAGCCCCACTTGAGGTCAAATCCCAGGCATCTTAGCATCTTAAGGCTTCTCTTCTGGACTGTCTGGCTTTCTGATCTACTACAACATCCCTCTTGGGATCCTGGCTACAAGGACATCATGGACTTAAACAGAATGGACATAACTGAACAGAACAGAAATATTTCAAGCCACAGTACTTAAAAGGAGAGAGGAGGGAGAAGGTATCTCTCTTTCCTAGTTCAGTTAATATTTCTTATGCTGTGGATGAACTATGTATGGTTTTTACCCTCTGGATGCAATACAAAATAAAGAATGAAGTTGTCTCAATCTTGAAGTTTTAAAAGACTCAGCCTGTTACAGTTTTATATCCAAAAAAGAAGACTACTTCTATCTACTTGGTAGGGGAACATAGAAAAGCAAGATCCTTTCATATTTGGCAACTGAGGAATATTCCAAGGCCCTATAATATACTGATTTTTTTTTTAAAAATCTAATTTTAAATCATGTCAATGGATTGTCTTGATATCTATTTTGTTTATTTAAAGATTATTCTAAATTGTAAATAGCTTCTTTCATTTTAACTCTTTAAAGATGACATTAAGCCTGCTTCTTTTTCTTTTTCTGGGGAAGAAGTATGGTATGCATTTTCAAAGAAAATAATGAAAAGAAGTTAAATAAAACAAAAAGGATAAAGATTTAGGGACATAGACACTTGGTTTTAATATAGAAGGAAATGTAGGTAATTTCCACAGGGTACCCCAGCCTTCAGTGGTACCCCTTCATCTGCAAAATCAAGAAGCAGCTCTTTTTCTTTGAATATAAATCCTCATCAATCTTACCCATCAACTCCTCTAATTTATAGTCTTCTGTATGGCAAACTCTTAACTCCTATTAACTGGTTTCCTCACTGCTCTACAAACATACTGATTTCTGTCTTTCCTTCTTAGTCCATGTTATTCATTTTGCCTAAAATACTCTCTTCCCTCCCACCTGTTGAAACCCCTATCCTCCTTTAAAGGCTCACCTCAGATTCCAGCTTTTCCACAAAACTTTCCTGTAATAGTGTAGCCCAGCTTTACTTTGTTTGTTTTTGAATGACTACAGTAGTAGTTGGTGACGCCTTTACCAACTTCTATTGGTCTATTTCATTATTAAATTTTCATCTAAAGATATATTCTATTATTTCTTCATAAATTAGTAAAAATGAATAATTTACCCTTATAAGATCTGAGTCTTCTCCCCAATTTATAAATTAATGATAAAAATGTTTTTTCCAATATGCTTTCTTTCATCACTGCTTCATACCACCTGGTTTCAGAGGCTTAAGTTAAAAAAATATATTTATTTAATTAAGCTAATATTTACTAATGTCATTAGAAATATTAGTTATTAACATTTAATAGTATTAAAAGCAATAGAATGACACATTGGTGTATTTCAACAATGTATCAACTGTAAGGAAGATTACAACCAGAGTTACAGCATTAAGGGCTATTGCTGAAGGATGAATACAGAGAGGGTTGGAGAGACTACATGAACTGATGCTAAGTGAAATGAGCAGAACCAGGAGATCATTATGCACTTCAACAACAATACTGTATGAGGATGTATTCTGATGGAAATGGATTTCTTTGACAAAGAGAAGCTCTAACTCAGTTCCAATTGATCAATGCTGGACAGAAGCAGCTACACCCAGAGAAGGAACATTGGAAAATAAGTGTAAACTGTTTGCATTTTTGTTTTTCTTCCTGTGTTATTTTTACCTTCTAAATCCAGTTCTTCCTGTGCAACAAGAGAACTGTTCGGTTCTACACACATACATTATATATAGTATATACTGTGACATATTTAACATGTATAAGACTGCTTGCCATCTAGGGGAGGGGGTGGAGGAAGGGAGGGGAAAAGTCAGAACAGAAGTGAGTGCAAGGGATAATGTTGTAAATTCTTTCAATAAAAAGTTATAATTATGAAAAATAAAAAGGGCTATTGCTGATTTCTTAGTTTAACAGTTCAATTTTCTCAAGATGGCAGTCAAAGTCACTCAGTACTCTTTTTAGAATATCTTCTTCATCATACACTTTTTCACAGGATGGGATAACCTTGTTCTTTATGGAAAGATCTCTTTAAACTATTTGTCATTGACGATTAACTCAGTCTCAAAGGAAACACTCCTAGCCCATTCAGTTTCTTGATTCTCAAAAAATGACACTATTTCCAGATGATAGTTAAATAAATTTACTTTCTCCAAAATGTCATTTGAAGTCTATATACTTAAGCACATAGACATATAGGTATAACCTTGTACTATTTAAAATTATTTGATTTATATCATTTTTCTTTAGTTATCTTATAAGCACCTGGTGGTCTATATATTATGCTTCTGGCATAGGCTGCTTAAAACCTAATACACTATTCAATGCAACGATAAAGGCATACAAGATGTCTATTGATTTTAGTTTGCTAGTTTAAAGAAAATCTGCATTGTACCCACATTCTGTTATGATTTGGAACCAAAATTCAAAATTAATCTAAAAGATATTTGATTAGTTTATATCCCATTCCCCATTCCCTGTCAGTATCTTATTTAAATGTATTTATGTGAGATTTATATGTCAATAGGCATTTGCAAGTTGTGTTACATTTTAATTTTTTTTTTTAAAAATGCACTGAAATAACTTTGTCAGAGTGAAGAGTATATAAGGCTGTTATAATAAAGCACCTGTTTTAAGCTTCAGTCTTTGTAATTATATAGAACACCTAATGATGTGTTGCAAGTTATTTACTTTCTTTTAAAAAACGATAGTAATTATAGGGAACTTCTATAGAAGCTGTTCACATTATTAACTACTATGACATTTGATTTGAATTTAGTTCTGGGAATAGAATTGGAAAATAAAAATGACAATAGCATTTTTTAGACAATAAATCATGCTTAACAAATTTTCTTGATAACTTAAATTGTTTTTAAACTTTGGATTTTTACATTTTTGTGTAATCCACAGAACATGATAACCAATAAAGAGATTAGATTTGTTTTACGCAGCAGTAAATATATATATAGATATAGATATAGATATAGATATAGATATAGATATAGATATATGTTTATGAATAAGGATATCTCATTGACAATACATTTACTGACATAAAGTTATTATGTATGCATATATATGTAGGATGACAGCAGATAGTATCATGCAGTGCTCCAAATGGTTCAGAACCATGTCTTCATTTTCCCTTCTTCATTTTTCTTCCTATAGAGATCAGGAATAAGGGGGATTAAAAGAGGGGTGATAGAACCAACATTAGACCACAGTGGTCTGAAATTCATGTAACTTGAATTCTGAAGCCTCAAAACTTTGGAAGAGTCTGTAATTCAAAACTAGGCAGTTTGCTTCAAACTCATAATGTACACTCTACTTCTTTTATAAATATCAGTATACTTCTAAAATACAACTATATACTTTTAATTTCAGTATGAGATAGAATATATAATTTGAATAAATTAATTTGAATTCACTATGAGAGCTTAAAGTTTTTATAAGATGATATTAATGTAAGGGTTATATAATTCAAATATAGAAATCAGAATTGTGTTTTTACCTAATTCCTATTGACCACATTTTAGAATCACAGTCAGGGAGGACTTCAATATCCATTTAGTTAAAGCCATATCTGAGAAGGAATCTTTCCTATGCTATTCTCAACAAGAATTCATGTATATTTCATTAAAATATTTCTAGTTAGGAAAAACTACTACCTCCTAAGGTAATTCATACTTTTTCTCTTCTATCATGAAGTTAGAATGGTCACTTTTCTTCTTCTCAAGATTTTCCTTTTTTTATTTTGTTTCTTAGTCAAAATCATCTTCCATTAGTTTATCTCATTGTTTAGTATCATTTAAAGGATGAAACAATCAGTAAGACAATCTAAGAATTTTCAGAATAGAGAGTTCTCCACCATAAATCATTTTGACAGTATTTAGTATGCTTCTAGGTACTGTGTTCAAAGTTGTATGACACTATCATTTCTAATTGCTCTTCATCCACTGTTTTCTTCCCCTTTTTTTATTTCCTCATAAGCATATAATTTTAAAAATGTACAGTGCATCTGAGCATTTTCTTCTATGCCCCAACAAGATTTGGTTATATCTATGAAAACTCATTTACCTCTTTGCAGTTGAATATCTCTTCTGTGTTTTTGTTGTACTACTTACATCAACATTGATCTCAATCCTTCTATGTCTTTTGATTAATCAATCAACAAGCATTCATCAAGTTCCTATAATGACTCAATTCTGTCATAAATATTCAAGATATAAAGAAAAAAGTTAAAAAAAGTTTCTGCACTCAATAATCTTACATTTTATTGGTGGAAACAATATGAAGATATAAGAAAATATTTACAAATCAGATATGAAATTAATACAAGTTAATTTTGGTGATGGAACTAGTAGCTAGAAAGATCAGGAAAAGCCTTGTGTAAGATGTCGCATTTGAGCTAAGTTTTGAAGGAATTAAAAGATTCTAAATGGCCCCAGTGATGCAAATACCTTTCAGGAATAGGTGGGAAACCTTTGTAAAGGCATGGAATGTCATATGGGAGAAATGACAAAAAATTAATTGGGCTGAAAAATAGAATGCAATGTAATGTAATAATTCTGGAGAATTATATTGAAGCTATATTGTAGAGAGATTTAAATGCAAAATAGATTATATTTTTAGAGGTGTCTAGGTGACATGATATATAAAGCATTAGAGCTGAAGCCAGAAAGGACTTAAATTTATTTTTTAAATTAAAGCTTTTTATTTTTCAAAACATATGTGTGGACAATTCGTCAACATTACTCTTGCAAAACCTTGTGTTCCAATTCCTACCCCCTTTCTCCATGCCCTCCCCTAGATGGCAAGTAGTACAATACATGTTAAACATGGTAGAAATATGTTAAACCCAACATATGCATACATATTTATACAATTATCATTCCATGCAAGAAAAATCCAATCAAACCAGTTTTAAAAAGAAGCAAAATAAAATGCAAGCAAACAACAACAAAACGCATGAAAATGCTATGTTGTGAACAACACTCAATTCCCACAGTTCTCTCTCTGGATGTAGATGGCTCTCTTCATGACTGAACAATTGGAACTGGTTTGAATTATCTCATTATTGAAGAGAACCACAAAGGACTTGCATTTAAATACCACCTCAGACATTTACTAGGAGTGTGATCCTAGGCACTTAACTTCTGGGTACCTCAGTTTCCTTATTTGTAAAATCATATTAGCACCTATCTCACAGTGTTATTGTAATGCTCTAATGAGATAATATCTGTAAAGCATTTATCATTGTGCCTGGAATCTGATAATCTGATAATCTGATAATCCCTTCCCTCTTTAATCTACAAATAAATTTAATGTTACATTAATTAAGGTAAACTACTTAAATTCCATTTGAATACACAATAACTGTAAACTCCATATATCCATTATTATTATTATCCTATTCCATTTATGATCAGCCAAGCTACAACAAGAGTCCATTATATTTCCCTGATTCCCCAAACTGTATTAACAGTGAGCCTATGTCAAATATGTCAATGATGCACAAATTAGTAAAGCTATCTAATCCTCCCTTTTTGTGTTCCATTGCCTTTTTTGTTACTTTTGTTTAAACTATCATATAATTAAGAGGCTTCATGATTTATAAGGTATAATACATCATTCTAACTGTAGTAAGTGAATCTTTTCAACTTACATTGAGAAAGATGCAATTATGCTACTTTTTTTCTCATACCTTTGGGAAAGACCTTTTATATTGTCACTTATGAGTTCATGCTTCTTTACTAACAAACTTACATTATATCCTTTCGGTAGAATTCAAGTTTAACAAAATTTCAGTCTGTCCAAGAATTCAGTATCGTTTAGTAATAAATGGCAATGATCTAAGAAGATAACGATGAATTGTTTTTTTCTAGAAAAATTTAACTTAATAGAAAATGGTTGAAAGGAGAAAGGTACATTAGGGCATAATAATGTTTGGAGATATATGTTAAGAGAAAAAGTATGTTAATATATTGACACAATTTAAATAAGTTATAATAGTATCATGGAATGTTTTAAGGACATGGAAATTAGGGATTTCCACCATGGTCTTACAGGATGCAAACAGCTATGAATAAATAAGTTATAAATAAGATGAACTGAATGTAAGCAATAGACATAAGGCACTGTAATTACAATTGATTGAGAAAGGCTCTATGTAGCAGGTGTGATTTTAGTTGAAACTTCATGAAAACCAGCTAAATTTGAAGAGAGAGAGCATCCTTCCCATCAGAGAAAATTCAGAATTATATAATCATGTTGTACAGCTCAAGCACAACCTTCTGGAAATTGTAGTTGAAAGAATTTATTCCATTGAGTAGTTCTCTCTTTTTCACTCTCTCTTTCTCTCTCTCTTTCTCTCTCTCTCTCTCTCTCTCTCTCTCTCTCTCTCTCTCTCTCAATCTCTCTCTGCTATGGGAAGATATAATTCATCCATGATCATTGTATGGATGGATGAATGGATAGATTATTTACCAATAGCCTAAACACAAATGTAAACACATTTAGCAGTTCCTTGGGGGGAAAAATAAATGTCCCTTTTCCTTCACATTTGTTGAAATCAAGATCTCCATTTGACTTTTGTTTCTGAGGATATCTTTCATGGCCAGTTTTTATGATTAACTGCCTTTTTTTCTCTACTCAGAGATATATAAAGTCTGGAGGCTTATCTTATAAAAAGACTCAACTTTTTTGTTCTGAAGCCTCAAAATTTCAAATCAAAGTTGTGCCAAATATTTTGCATATTATTCTGAATCTGGTGGATTATTGCTTAGAACAGAATAATGACTTTAAGAAATGAAAAAAAATCACTAATTCATGGTTACATTCTTTAGATTTTTCATCTATAAGGGGCAATACATAGTGAGAATTCAATTTGATTCAACAAGTATTTAGTAAGTACTTGTTATGACAGAGTCACTGTGCTAGACAGAGAAGATAGGTAAAAATGGAAATAGTGCTCATCATGATTAGTTTAGAACACTTTCTGAAAACAAAAGAAGTCTTACTGAAATATGAGTTAAAGACTTCTTGTTCTTGAGAAAGATTCTTATATTATCCTTCATCTTTGGCTGGCTTCTTATATAATCGGTAATTCATTTTCTAGAATTACTTAAACCTAGCTGTCTAGATGTGTGTGTGTGTTTGTGTGTATGTGTCAGTCCAAAGGAAAAGCATGAGTTTTAGAATAGTCACATATAACATTCTATATGGATAAATATGAAAATTCTTACTTGACATTTTTATAAATATTCTTGAAGAAAATACATCCCATGAAATTTCTAGATTTACAGATAAGTTTAAGTTCAGATGGCAGGTGGAATGTGGAGCAGACAGGATATACTACAGTGATACCTCATGCAGACAAACAACAGATGGATTTCCATTTGGACATATGTAAGGTAATTCATTTAAAAAAACTACACTTGCATGTTAATGAGCTATAAATTCTCAGAAACAATTTAGGAAAGGTACCTCAAAGTAATAAACATTCCAGAAGTCATTGGTTCATTGTGCTCCTATAGATAAATAACTACAGAATTATTGAATACTTTTAGGAGAAACATTGGAAATAAAGAGAAACACTTTTCTTACTTAAATAAAATTATAAGATAATTACACTTGAAAAACTGTGTAAATTACTGATGACTGAACATACATAAAGACACAATGGGGTTCTTAATGTCTCACAGAACTATAACTTACATGGTTATATAGGCAGAGAGGCTATCATGTTAAGGCAGCTAGGAATACCAAAAAAAAAGGAAAAGATAGTCACTACTTATTCTCAAGGAGCACATAGTCTAATGGGAAATCAACATGCAAACACCTATTTTTAAATAAGAAAATTTTAAGGATAACAAGGATCATCTCATATGGAATGCACTGAGATGTGGGAATATTGGGAAAGGCTTCTTGTAGAAAGAAGTCAAGACATTAGCTGAGACTTGAAGTTAACTTGAGAAGTTTAGAGGCAGGAGTAAAAAAATGAGATATTTGATCTGTCAACTGAAAGCAAAAGATTGAAATTTACACAATTATCTATATTATAGGTAAGGATAAATAGCAAAGGAAATGGTGAATATTAAACTGCTTTATGAAATCTCAAAAACAATAATATTTAGAACAAATTAATAGATGTTCTTAGGAGGTAATAAAGATATGAAATGGGTTACATAAGAGATAAGAAAGGCTTTAAATTATAAGTAGGTTTAATTCAATTTAACAAACATTTATTAGCTACCCTATTAGATGTTAAGACCTCGAGCTAGGCAATAGAATACAAAAATTGAAACACAATTGTTCCTGTGTTTA
The DNA here is from genome assembly GCF_902635505.1 of Sarcophilus harrisii. Lineage (NCBI taxonomy): Eukaryota > Metazoa > Chordata > Mammalia > Dasyuromorphia > Dasyuridae > Sarcophilus > Sarcophilus harrisii. Next base: position 394,979,888 of record NC_045426.1, read on the forward strand.
AGAAGTTTAGATTCTATTAGAGAGCTGCATGGTACATTGATAATTAAACTCTAAGTAATTTAAAAGGGATAGGACACTCAAGCTGGGAAAAATCAGAAAAGGCTGTATATAAGAAATGAGACCTCAGCTGAGCTATGCTGGATAGAAATTTCAATTAAAATCATAACTGTTTGAGAGTATATTCATAACCCATCAGAGTTGATGTCAAGAATAAAAGCAGAAAATATTCATATGCAGAGATACAGTATTGGTACATATATGCTACGAGACTTTGAATTTCTAATCTAATTAGTTATTTGATTGAGAAATCTGAGGACAGCATTAAATTAATTTCAAGTAAGGGTGTATTTGTTATTGTTTTCAACATTTAGGAATGACAGTTTCTATCATACTGAAAAAAAGAAAAGGCAAAGAAAGTGTATGTCTACAAATATACATTTTTGTTGGAATGCATACAAGTAAATTTTCTGGACTGATTAGTAAGCATCTGGGGGGGAATAAAATGCTCTGAAGAAAGTTTTAGTCTCTTATTAAATAATTCATACATTTCCTTTTCACATAGTGGAGATGTTTTCATGTTCAGTTCTCATTGTGAATGCTCTGTTTATAACTGACTAGTCAGACATGTTGAAACTTTTCTACTACTCATGTACTCTAAAGCTGGGCTTAATTAATTTTCAGTCATAAAGCATTTCAGAAAGTCAGGTGGCTTCCTCAAAGGTGCTTCGATAGTATTTCACACTAAGTAAACTATCATGTCTGTGTTTTAATCTCATATTAGAATAAATTTTAAATGTTTACATTTTTCCAGTATAAATTCCATCTCAGTGTATCACCTAGACAAATAAAATCAACTGGGGCAATTGGAATCTGAAATGTTTTTCAGTAGTCATGGTCTTAACAGGTATTCATTTGTTCGATTTTTAAACCCTGGTTGCAGCTGACAGGAATTTGGAAGTTAAAGGATAAGGAAAGAGAGGGAAAAGAGCAACAGACAGTGAGTAACAAGGTCAAAGAGGAAGAATGAGTATTTGAATTTGATGAGACATGAATCCTTTCTCACTTCGTGCTTGATTGCTTGAGATCAAAATGTACAGTATGCTGTTACTTGTATGACTGGATCAGTTTACCTAAGTGTTGCTGCTAAGCATACCAATTCATATCAGCGAAAAGGATACATTGTTAGTAGTGCCAAACAGTGCCAACAGTTATTCTATTGCTGACATCCGAATCTCTTTATTCCTGGAGGTAGGGAAAGATTTTCTCACTTCATATACCTTTTATAGAGGTATATTTTAATAAGGCTTCATTTGTCTAGCTATTAATAGTCATCATCCAGAAAAAGCAATGACAATTTGTTATATTTAAATTAAGGATAACCACAAACCATAGGATTTTTTAAATTGAAAATTGTCTTATTGCTCATTTTAGAAATTTTAAAATAGGAAATAATTCCTTGGGCAATATAATACCATCCATTACTTCCTCCAACCCCTGAAGTTTAAAATGCTGGAACTGGGAAGGAATTTATAAAAGTAATATCAGCAACTATTAATGTTTTATATGATCCCCATCATATACACTTGTTCCCAGTGTAGAGAGTGGTGGAATATCTTTTTAGGCTAAAGGAAGAAATAATTACTTAGCCCAATGCAAGAGACTGTTAAACTTTGAAATGTTTAATTGATGCTGAGTAAGGAGTGGCCTAAGTTTGCTTTACCTATTAACAGTATCCTGAGGAGCAATTTCATATTTTCTCTCCGACTGACTCTACTTAGTGACAACCAAATGGGCAATAAAGCAATAATGATTTCTCTTTCATTATCTAACCAACCTTGATCATTCCTCCTTACCCCTTCTAATACTTTACCAACTTGCATTTCCACTGCCTTGGGGAGAAATGAAAGGGCTACACAAACAGGAGAGAAGATGTGACTAGTTTTTATTTATTTTTAATCTCTTGGCAAGTTCTCCTCTGTCAATGTACTCAGTGTTCCTTCTTATAGTTAGACTCTTTTGAAGGAGGTAAAACACATGTGCAGTTCACTTGGATGTGTGGTTGAACTGGAGCTCAATGCCAGTGCCCACACAGCTGCTCTTGAGATGATTTCTGGATACCAGGTGTCTGGCCTGGGTAGTGATCATGAGGTTAAAGCATTTAATATTCATACATTTGCTTTTTCAATCCACTGAGACATCCATATAAAAGGCACACATTCTTAGCCATTTACTCTTTTTACATTCTTTTCATTTTATTTTTTAAATTGAAACTATATATTTTCCCCTTCCAAACCTCCTAATATAAAAGAAAAAGAAAAAAAATAAATCCTGTAAAAAATCCGTAGTCATGCAAAATAAGTTGTTACATTTCATCCAAAAATGCATATTTCATTCTGTATGCAGAATGTATTATCTCTTTGTTTGGAGGTGGTTAACATGCTTCATCATCAATCCTGGAATCATGATTGGACTTTGCATTGATCAGAGTTCTTCCAAGGAGATAAAGAATAGAAAGACTAATATAACTGATAGACTGGTTGTTGTAGTTTTGGATGATTATCTCATGCTAAGGTGAGAAAGAGTTAGAAATGAGTTCTCTCTTCAAATGAAAGTCATGATAGAACTTTGAGGCATAACCAATGACCTTTTCCCCCTGAGCACACAAATATATAGTGGGTGGATTTAGACCTTCACATATAAGCGCTCTTCCAGTTTTATAAAGATTGATCTCAAAATCATTCTATGCGATCTTTCCTTATCAGTCACAACAGCAATCCAGCAGTCCTCAGTAAGCACCCTGGATTGATGCCCTTTCCTACTAACATGTGCAGCTAATCTATAAACTCTTATTTCTCAAAAACTGAACTTCCCATTCTCTGAATGTGCTAGTATGCTCTTACTTTTTTCATCTACTTTCTATATATCAAATTTACTATAGTCTATATTACATGAGATGTATCCACTACTGAACCATACCATATTTATTTTTTACTTTCTATAGTCATAAATGAAAATGTGTATTTTAAATATAAAAGGAAAATTGTGTCTCTTTATGATGCTATTCCTTCTGTTGAAAGCAAAAGCTAAGGAGACATGCACGAGTTCTAATATACATAACACTGACATATCTCTGAGTACCTCTTTCTCTTTCAGAATAAATCATTTTTTTCTAAAATAAATTGTTTTTAGGCCTAGGTTTTTAATGTAGTAATTGTTCAAAAGTCCTCAGAGGAATGCTACAATGAATGTGATAGGCTTTAACTCTGTGACTGTTGCTGAGTTTTTTTGTTTTGTTTTTTTTTTTTATGGAGGTTGATTCCTTCTTTTTTGAGCAGCTGCAGATTCTATTGAATTTAGTTCCAGTAAAATACTATACAATTATTTAACTCTCCCAGAAACTATGTAATTTAAAACTAGAATTGGCAAGAATCAATGTGTCTGTTCTGTGCGTGTATGTGTGTGTGCATGTTCCATTTTCATTTATTCAAGAACATTGCCCAGATTAACTTTTTTTGGTAAACTAGTTAATTGTGTTCCACCTTAAGAATTAAAGGAGCTTAATAAATGGATATCAAGATGCTTTTCTACTTTTCATATGTTCCAGAAACCTTTGGCATTTTGTACTAAAATGCTGTTTTATGATTTCTAAGAGCAATACTTTCCCAATGAGTCTTTAAATATCTATGATCTTGCCCCACCTACTGTAACAATACACTTGTGAGATCAGAGTATTTCTTTTCTAATGACATAATAATACCTACGTGAGGTACTTGGTAAAATTAAAAATACCACAACTTAACAATGTAGCAAGAAAAATCCAAATGGATAATATTTGTTGTCCAGAGAAAACTGCAATTGGATGTACAACTCACAGAACTGATATATTTGAGATAAACATTGCATATAGACTATGAACAAGGTCTAGAATTAAACAGAAGAAACAAACCTATATTCTCTTGGCAGAATTGCACAATTATTTTAATGAACCTTTTTAATAAAATCAAAGCTCATCTTTTTAATATTACTGGTCTTTCAGTGTACTGAATGTACACTGTACTATGTACCATGGAATATAGTACTGTGTACTATGGAATTTCCATAGTCTCTAAAGAAATGAAGCTAAGAATACCAAAAATATAATAGAGAAGTGTAAGTAGACTGCAATATGTTGCCAATGAGAAGTTATGAAAAATATCAGAGAAGTATATGTCTGGGAGGAAAGAAGATAGTCTGGTTTTATCAAGAAGACAATTCAGTAAATATTTATTAAATGCTTACTAAGGCAACAACAGATAATGATGGCCCCACTGGTATTCATACATTATCAATAGAACTAGAAGAACACCTTTAGTATGTTGAATGGATGTAATGGTGAAAATTTAGGGGAAGACATTAAATCAGCAAGAATTACTCACAAAGAATGGAAAGGTTTATATGAGATAATGAAAGAAGTATCTACATCTATGAGACTACTAATTTATCAAATTATTTAAGTATCTGTACCATATCATAAATATCAAATGAATTTGATGCAAATTCATTTAAATATAAACACAAGTAGAAAAGCAGCATAACATGATGGCTTGAATATCAGCTAATAAAATTAGCAAAAGTGTATAAATGAACTATCATGTCAAAATCAGTTAGGAAAATGCAAATAAACTAATTAAATATTTAAGTTGGTTATATAACAATATGAAAATTAGCTCAGCTATTAATAGGCTGTACACTATGTTCTTCAAATGACCATTTCTTGGCCTTGTCCCAAATATTTGATGATACTAGAGCAGACCTAAGAACTTTAGCCATCTCTATACAACCATATTTACTATTCACAATTCAATTAAATTAAACAAATAATTCTTAAGTGGCTGCTAAGTACAAAGCATTGTGCTAGGTACTGGGGATAATGAGACCAAAAAGAACAGTCCCTTCCTTCAAGGAACTAAAAGACTAATAAAGAAAGTGTGACATAAGTACAAAAATGTATGATATAATATTTATCAGAGGTCATAATAATATTTACTAATGTCATAAAAGCCAAGAGGAAGTAAGTTGGACAGTCACCACTGAAAATAGTAAATAAATAATAGTTTGGGAGGATGGGAAAAGAAATGAAATAACAAATCTTATTTGCCAAAAAAAAAGTTGATCATTTGCAGAATAAGAAAGGGCAGTAAACTTGAAATGTGGGTCATTTGAGGATTCTACTATATTAACAACTATCCAATCTGACCTTAGTTTGAAATCAATCAATTATTTGGAGACACTAAAATTGTTTTTCCACTCTTGTTATGATTACTACTCAATGTTTCTAGTGATGACTTTCATCTTTTCCCTCTTGGGTATTATATTGTCTGTAAAAGTATTAATATTGCTCCTGATAAATGTGTTGGACTCTGTTGTTACCATCTAAGCCACCCTCAGCATGCAAATCCCTGGGAATCTGATATTTTTCTAATACTCCAGCACAAGGTTTAGAGAAGCAGCATGTAATATACCTCTAGAAAATCCCCAATCTCAAGGTATTGTTTTGTGATTTCCTGACCCATCTTGTCATTTTCATTTATGTTACATTTTAAAATTCAATTAAAACATTCTATAGACATTTTAGTTATAACATGCTGAGAGGGATTTGAGATTTAAAGAAAATCCCTTAGGAACTCAGAAAAATCTGCTCAAATATGAAGATAATAAAGTCACTGTGACAATTTTTTTTCTTGCAATATCAGGAATAGCTTTGCTGAGATTTCAAAACCTGTTTTAACATGTTTGATAGTAGAGATGAACAAGTACCAGAAACAACTACCAGATATATGGAAGGACAGACTGACAGAAAGGGATGGGTTACTCAGCTCTAGAATGTATTCTATTGGCTTTGCACAAGACATCTCGTTCCATTCATGTGGGCTCTCTACCTGATTTCTTCCATCTTTCTGCTAGGAACTTTGGAAACCACTGGGTTTCTAAGGGTAGTGGGTAATAGCAATTGGATAAAATTAAACCTGGAGTGAGGAAGACAAGTTCGAATATGGCCTCTAGAAGTGTAACAAGGACTAGTCTCTTAAGTCTATTTGCCTCAGATTTCTCAATTATAAAATGAGTATGATAATAGTACCTACCTCAGAGTGTTATTATAAGGATTAAATAAGATAATATATGTAAAAAAACATTACAGTTTCTGGTACATAGAATACAGTCTATAAATGCTTATTTCCCCTTCATTTCTAGTGCAGCAATTTGATAATATTATCATGATTGTTATGAGCAAAAACACTTGAGAATTAGCTTGACCTGGCATTATATCTAGATATAGTCAATCAATTAACATTTATAAAGTCTAATAGACTTTTTCCTTCTTCAATATCCACAAGTCCTAGAAGATATTTTAGCAAAAGAAATGATTCATATGATGGGATAATTTATATTTTTAAGGGTATAATTGATTATGGAGAAAGGTAATAAAAATTTTGGAGCATAGAGTTTAAAGATTTACTAACCAAGACCGGAAAAACAAAGACCTCTAGCAGTTCTTTTTAGTAACACAGTGGGCTTTGTTTTTATTGTTGTTATTTGGATTGTTGTTATGGCATTGGTGGTGAGGATGGTTGTTCTTGAAGGGGAAAAAATCTGGAAATAATTCGCATTCCCCTATCAAGGGGCAAGTGTGAGGACAGCTGAAATTTCTTTGGTATAACTGCTCCTAGAAAAGCTGACAGCTGCTGCCCATTCTCATTCCATTACTTAAGGAGACTTCTGTCCATCCTGAATGATTCTATGAATTCTGTGAACTCAGAAAATATTATTTCTTCTAATTGCCAAGATTCTTACCATCTTTTCTAGCTTCTGGTTGTTCTAGTATGACGACTGTGGTGTTTTTATTTTCCTATCATTTTTAATTTATATGACTTCATTCTGAATCTTTTCTTTGTTACTGGTTCTTCCTCTCCACCCTAACCTTGCATGTAGTTTAAAAAGAAGTATATTCTTAGGACTGAAAGAGACATAGTTAGGGTTTCTATTTAGCTGACAGTTTTTATTTCAGAAGACTACACTCCACAGCTTGTCTAAACAAAAAAAAGCTCACAAATTTAGCATAGATTTATCAAGATGTTGCAGTGAATAGAGTACAAGCTATGGAGTCCAGAGAACCCGAATTCAAATATGGCTTCAGACATTTACTAGACATGTGGCTCTGGCCAAGTCACTTAATTCTGCTTGCCTCAATTTCTCATCTGTAAAATGAGCTGGCAATAAAATGGCAAACTATCCAGTATCTTTGCCAAGAAAATACTAAATAGCAGTCATGAAGAATTAGACACAATTGAAAATGAGCAAATATACACATGTAATGATTAGCACAGTGTCTGGCAAAAAAAAATAAGGTACTTTATAAATGAATCTGATTAAGAAATACCCCAGATAAAAGGAGATGCATATTTCAAGAATTTTCTTCGGAAAGAAGTCAAATTAGAAACACTCGATTCTACAATATATCTGAAGGTTAATAATAGAAATATTAGAATAATGGCTCCTTTCCAATCCCACCTCTTTTTGCTTCCTAAAAAGATCAGCAGTCTCAGACTGAACACTTGATGGGCTTATAGAATCTGACAATCAATGTCAGATTCCCATTCTTCTCTTCCTTCATAAATCCTGATCCTTTAAATCAGCAGTAAGGGTAATGGATATGACTCAGCTTTTAAGGATCCAGTTTATATCAGTTTTGTACAAATATTGCTCAGCATATTCAAGTATCAAATTAAGTTGATATTAGAGGTCTAAAGAAGACATTCAGTAACCCAGAGAAGTCAAATTTAATGTATGATCCAAATTTTGTGATTTCTCTCTATCATTATACTGTTATTAAAAGTATTAATACTTTGGCTCATGAACATTTATTAACTATCTACATAATAAACATAGATGTGCATCATCTAGATAGACATAGCATCACTCAAACAATTGTTGTTAAACACATAATAGTTATTATATATACCTGGGGCAGCTAGATGGTGCAGTGAATAGAGCACCAGGACTGTAGTCAGGAGAACCTGATTTCAAATCTGAGCTCAAACACTTAACATTTCCTAGCTGTGTGATCCTGATTAGGTCACTGAACCCCAATTGCCTTATCCTCCCAAAAAAATTCTGAAAGGGATCTTAAAATTTACAATGAATTGTGTCAGTTTGTCATCCAGGGAACACAGTTTTAGTGGATTCTTTAGGGTCTCAATAAAAAATCCAGATTTAATTTGTTTAACCCTCTTCTAGGGTTCTCTGATCTCTGAGACTCCTTGCAGAAGAGACACGGAATTGTCCTGAGCAACTAGGGCAGTTTTTGTTTTAATAACTTTTTTTGAAAGTAGGTTAGAGTCACTCTCCAATTGATAAATGGTCAAAGGATATGAATGAGCAGTTTTACAATGAGAAAATCAACGCAATTTATAATCATATAAAAATGTTCTAAGTCTTTATTAGAGAGATGCAAATTAAAGCAATCTTGAAATATTTTACATCTACCAGATTGGCTAAAATGATCAAAGAGGAAAGAGAAAAATGTTGGAGAAGATGTGGAAAAATTGGAACACTAATTCATTGTTGCTGGAATTGTGAACTGATCTATTCATTTGGGAGAGCAATCTGGAATTATGCCCAAAGAGTTATTAAACAGCCTATACCCTTTGAACCAGCAATACCACTACTAAGATTATTTCTAAAGATGATTAAGGAAAAAGAAGAGCTCGTATGCTTTAAAAAGTTTATAATAACTCTCTGTGGTAACAAAGAACTAAAAATTGCAAGGATGCCCATCAAATGGGAAATACCTGGACAAATTGTGGTATATGATTATGATGGAATCCTACTGTGCTATGATAAAAAAAAATGATCTCAATGATTTTAGAAAAAGATGGAAATAATTGCACAAAAAATGAGAAATGAAATGAACTGAACCAAGAAAATATTATATACAGTAATAGAATATTTTTTTAAGAATGAGTGAGTCTATTATAGTCAAGTTAACTATGAAGGATATATTTAGAAAGATTAATAGTGTGTATAGAATGATCTGTGTGTGTATACATACATACATACATATATATATACACATACACCACATATTTCTATTTGTGTCCAATGATAGCCAAATCTAAGGTGGGAGGTAGGGATAGAAGGGGTAGGAAGAAGAAAAGCAGAGGGAAAGGGAATTTACATGATAATTCTGTTGTATATTTGCAAGGAATAACAAGTTGTGCAGTTTTGTCTGTAATCATGTATTTATTGTACTGTTATAGAAATGATTGTTTTAATTCATAAATTAAAAGTTAAGCATATATCCTCCTTATGACAGAAAAGTAAGGGAGTACTAGAATTGACCATTATATATATATTATCAAGTGAGTTTCTTGTATCAGATATTTTAAAATTGTTTTTCTTTGTTTTATGGGACAGTTGCTGTAAGAGAAGGTTGGGAAGGAGAAGAGAAATAATGAATTGGGCAACAAGGTATCAATTTTCACATAATTGCACATAAACTTATACGGGTATATATATGAAAACATAAATACACAAACATGCAAAAATAATTACTTTCAAAGAAAATAGGCTTAAAGTCTCCTTTATTTTCATTTTAGCAAATCTTTACTGGGGCTGGGGATTTGGAAGATAAAAGTCTAGAAATCCAAAATTACTCTAAGAAAGATATAGCCAAGTTCTTTCCCCAGATTTTGCCTCCTAGTGCAGGTGCTTTTGTGTATCTGTGTTGCCAAGAATAAATTGTTTATTTCTTTAAGCTTGATCTGGAAGTCTGTAGCATTTAGTTTGCCAGAGCCTTGTAAACCAGAAATGGTTCTTTAAGGTAAAACTAGCAGTTAATGTTTATGGAACCATCAAATTGTGATAATCTGAACATTTCAAAAGAATTCTTCATAAATTCCCCTTATAAAAAGGTTACAGGCAAAAGAATGAATAGCAATACAATAAACCACAGCCACAAAATCATTCATTCCAAAAATCATGTGAGCTTTCTCTTGGCTCTGGAAATGAAAAGCATGATGAAAAATTTAATTTCTTTTAGATAAATAGTGAAGCCTCAATTCTGTTCTTCTAATAAACTTTTATTCCTCTTTAGCCATGACAAAAGGCTTTACAACAGGGGCTGAAGAGTAAATGCTAGTATTGTGTATTGTGAGGCTGTGATCTAGTCTAGGGAAAAAGTTGCAATGATCATTTAAAGGAAACCCCTTTTTATTTCAGACTGGGTAATATTATCTTGAATAAAATTACTCTAGTATCCATTGTGCTGGAGTTTCAAATTGCCTACAGGAAGAACATCCCTATCCTAGAGGTCAATACATTTTCAAAACTATGAGACTAGCAGTGTTTTTAAATCCTTCTGGCATATTGTAATATGGATAAGAAATGGTAGTAGCAAAGCTTACAAACTTCCACTAGCTAGGAGGGTGTTGGTTCTAATAAGAAGGAATGAGGGAATTGTAGAACTTGACCCACTACTCCTAAGGAGAAAGTCAGTCACTGTTGATGTTGTTGATAGAATGTAGTTTAGAAGGCAGTAGCAGTAAACACCCTACATGTTACTTTAAATGATTCACCTATGATGTTTATAACATATGTGGCATAAAATTGCCTATCTGTGATCTACTACACAGTCCACAATCTACCTATTTTTATAGGACCATGAGCTAAAATCGTTTTCCATATTTTTGATTGCAATAAAACATTTTTATAAAGTTAATTTAAAAAACATTCTTAACTACTTATATATTTAAAAACAGGTAGTTTCACTTGGCCTTCAGCCAAATTCGCCTGGAAGAAAGAATAATGACCTCAGAAGATTTGACATCGACATCTATACCTTGTTTAGTCTATAATTAATTATGTCATTCATTGAATATCTCTAGATCCCTGTTTGAACATCTAGAAACAACATTTTCATACTTTAATGACTCCTTGAAATCTATTTTCCCTTATTTTTGCTATACAAAAATTACTTTATGTAAGATTTTCATGACAATTCCAGTGGAAAGGAAGAGAGAAATTTGAAAGATATATTGCAGATGGTATCATCAGAACTTGGCATCTGAGTGAATGTTGTCAGAGGTTGAATAAAGAAAGAAAAATGACTCCAAGATTTTGCATTTATATGGCTAGCATAATTTTGGAGTCATCAAAAGAACTAAGAAAAAGATCAGGTCAGATGTGTATTCTACAGTATATATATGAAAATATGTTTTTAGATATAGAAATAAGGGATTTGGTGACTGGCACACCTAATCCCATGTATACCAAAATTTTCATAGCAGCACTTTTTGTTGTACCAAAGAATTGGTAACATAATGGTTCCATCAATTGGATGATAGCTAAACACATTGAAATACATGAAAAAAAGGATAATCATTGTAAATTAAGAAAAGATCTGTGATAGGATGGTATCATGGAGAGAGAGCTGGCCTTGGAATAATTGAGTTCAAGTTCTACTGACTGTATAAACTTGGGCAAGTAATCTAATATTCCAGCATCCTAATAAATTTTAGGTTAGTCAAGGAGGTGTCAATCTGCATTAAGGAGAAGATTTGTTCACATTAGTGAAATCACTGGTCCAGAATGAAGAAGAGGACGGAAAGAGGGAAAGAAAGGAGTAAAGATAAGAGAAGAAGAGGAAAGAGAAAGAAAAAAGTGAAGGCAAAAGTAAGAAAAGAGAGGAAAGAAGAGAAGAGAGGGAGAGATCAGTTCCTTTCCTATGTTCCTAGTTCACATTTGCCTCCATAATCAACTTTAATGTCATGGTATGCAATCATGCCTTAATCTTCTATTCGTTATCAATTCTTCCTTACCTTTAACTCATGGGCTACTAAGTCTCATTTAAAAATGAACAAAATTAAGATCATTTTATCTGTAATAAATTTATGGTGCCTAATCTCTAAGAAACCTGGGATAAAGAGCTGGCTTTGAAGTGATGAAGACAAGGATTTCAATCCTGCCTGTGGTATATCTTGATTGTGAGACACTTGGTAAGACACTTAATCTTGAAGTACTATAGGCAACTCTATCTTTGCAGAAAGGATATTGGTTTCCTAGATGGCTGAAATCATAGTCCCTGTCCCTACCTATCTTATTGCTATCTGAACCCAAGGTAACGCATACACTGTTCAATTAAAGTGAAATTTAAGTACATAAAAATTTGCTTTGACAACAACATTCTCATGAAAACCACTTGTAGCAGAATGATTAACTTGGTGAATTATTTCCATGAAAACATAAATTGGGAGGAATAGTTAACAAATTGGATAATATGGAATATTACTGTTCTGTAAGAAATGACCAACAGGATGATTTCAGAAAGGCCTGGAGAGACTTACACGAACTGATGCTAAGTGAAATGAGCAGGACCAGGAGATCATTATATACTTCAACAACAATACTAGAATGATGACCAGTCCTGATGGATCAGGCCATCCTCAGCAACGAGATCAACCAAATCATTTCTAATGGAGCAGTAATGAACTGAACTAGCTATACCCAGAAAAAGAACTCTGGGAGATGACTAAAAACCACTACATTGAATTCCCAGTCCCTATATTTATGCACACCTGCATCTTTGATTTCCTTCACAAGCTAATTGTACAATAATTCAGAGTCTGATTCTTTTTGTACAGCAAAATAATGTTGTGGTCATGTATACTTATTGTGTATCTAAGTTATATCTTAATATATTTAACATCTACTGGTCATCCTGCCATTTAGGGGAGGGGGTGGGGGGGGGTGGGGTAAGAGGTGAAAAATTGGAACAAGAGGTTTGGCAATTGTTAATGCTGTAAAGTTACCCATGTATATATATCCTGTAAATTAAAGGCTATTAAATTTAAAAAAAAAAAAAAAAAAAAAAAAAAAAAAAAAAAAAAAAAAAAAAAATAAAAAAAAAAAAAAAAAAAAAAAAAAAAAAAAAAAAAAAAAAAAAAAAGAACAACAAGAGAACTGTACAGATCTGCACACATATATTGTATCTAGGATATACTTTAACATGTTTAACATGTATAAGACTGCCTGCCATTTAGGGGAGGGTGGGAAGGGAAAAGTTAGAACAAAAATGAGTGCAAGGGACAATGTTGTAAAAATTACCCATGCATATGTTCTGTCAATAAAAAAAAAAAAAAAAAAAAAAAAAACAAATTGGATAATAGAATCTCAAATCAGCAACACTGAGATAAGTTGGATTCATAGCAGGACTTCATTTCTGGGACATGGATTTCTGCAGGTGCTTATCCGAACTCAGGGATCACATGGTGTTGGTCTGAAACAATTCTGGGATTTTGCTGGGGCAAAGTGGGAGTTCATCCAGAGGGTGAGCACAAATGATTGCTGCTATGCCAAACTCAGGGCACAGCTTACTTGTTGTTGGGTCTTAGCTCTGGAAAACAGGGTATCTTCTAATAATAAAAAGAAAGGAGTAAAAAGAGAGAGGTGGTCTTAGCATAGGGATACTCATACTATCATATGCAACATGTCACTAAAATAAAATCAGCAAGACTTGGCAAGAGATTCTATATTGGAGGTTAGAGAGCGAGTAGTGAAAAATGGCACCTAGGTTGCAAGCTGCATGTGAAAGGATGGTGGTGCTCTCAACAATAAGAGGAAACTTGGAAGAGGGTTGTAGGGAAAGATGAGTCCAATTTTGGATGTGTTGAGTTAAGTTGTCAATAGAACATCCAGTTTGAGAAGTGTAATGGGTAGTTGGAGATGTGAATCTGGAGGTAAGTAGAGTAAGGATTGATCATTACAATTATCAGCACAAAGATGTTAGTTGAAACTATGAAACTAAGCTGATGTAATCAACCAAAGGAAATAATATCAAAAAGTGAAGAGATCCTGGGACAGAGCCTAGGAACATCTACCTTGACGAGGCATGATTTATATGAAGATCCAGCCATTCATTACTAGTTTGATAGGATATGTGAAGAATAAATCATTAAAGTTGATATAGGAAATAAGGTGAAAAATGTGGGCAGAAAAACTGAAATCAGGAGCAGGGACAGCTTGGGGGAAGAAGAAAACTATGTGTTTTATGTCAGATATAATGAATTACAGTGTAAGTAGTATTCAAGAAATTTAGATTTAGCCATCATTTACTATGCCCCACCTCAGATATACAATATAAAAAGAGGTCTTTGCCATGAGTGTTTGAGGTTTCATAGGACAAATAACAGGAAATAACAGCTTCTTTGCAGATTATATGATCCATTGAAAAATAAATTGATTCCGTACTTATTTGTAAGCTTAAGGGTTAAATTGTGAACAGTTTCAGCTTTTATGAACAGGTCTTATTTGTCATGATTTTGTACATTTAAAGGATTTGAGTAGGAAATTCACTAACCCAATTAATATGCTGAAGAATGAAGCTTTTTAGGTTGCTCCATCAATCCTATTTTTTTCTTCCAAAAAAAACCCTACTTTATATAGCTTTGCTAAAATAAAAAAGTGAAAAAACATGTTATGTATGCAGATTCATTATTTCTTCTTGAAATCACCACCATTTTTCAATTAAAATTACTCAAATTAATTATGTGTGTCTTTTCAGTCACATCCAGGGCTTCATACTCTCATGTGAACTTTTCTTAGCAATGATGCTGAAGTGGTTTGCTATTTTCTTCTCCAGTTCATTTTACAAATGAGGAAACCAAGATAAACAGGGAGAAATGACTTGCCCAGGGGCTCACAGCCAGTAAATATAAGAGGCATATTGGAGCTCAGATCTTTCTGTCTTCCAGTTTAGTTGTATACACTGTTCCACCTAGCTGTCCAATTATTTGGAATTAAAGTAGTAAATATGGATGATAAATAGGCAAAGCATTTTGGGAGTTGAATTGGAATGAAATTAACAGTGTAACTGTGTTATTAAGTATTTAGTGGCAAAATGTGAAAATACTTTTTAATCTCTAATTAAAGACACACATTTGAAAAGATTTAGGTCACGCATTTGATTTTTGACAAAAATAATTTTATTTGCCTAATTCCCAAATAGATACATAGTATTGAAAATGTAGTTTTGACAATTTATTCTTTTATTGGCTTTTTAGGGTAGGAATGCTGCTGCCATGTAATTTATATAGAGGTGGGACAATTTTGCTCATCATCTTTTCTACCCACAAATCCCCCAAAATCTCCTAAATCTCTGAACTACATAAAATTTTCTTTCCTCTGCCACTTTGGAGAGCATGTTTCTGCCTTTGCTTGATTGAAACAAAAAATCAGGTCAAATCATGGAAACTTCTTGCTAGGATCAGGCTAAGAAGTGTTACTTTAAAATAAATAAATAAAGCTTTGTATATAGTAGGATTCTAATTAATTATGGCATGGGAAGGTTTCTCTTAGAGACCTACAGAGAGAAGCAATACTGAAAAATACTTGCCCATAACTATAACAGAAAAATAATAAATGCATCTGAAAAACAGACAGTGCTATGTAAATAATCTTACCAACTATATCAACTCATATCCTTTATGAGTGAGATAATAGCTGAGTACTAAAATTAACTTCCCATTATATAAGATGCTAATATAGGTACATTTCTGGAATATTAAAGATTTGGATAATTTAAAGTTTCATATATTTTAAATGACATAGATAGCATATTATAATCATTACAGTAATTGAGAATATCTGGGTTCAAAACTTATCTGCCTCAATCAGGCAAGTTAGAAGGTATTTATTAACATCCTACTGTGTGTCAAACACAAAAGCAAAGCATTGGTATTGCTAGAGAAATATGCTGATTATATTGATTTCTTAAAATTAAAAAATAATAAATGCAGTGGTTATTTGTAGCATTTACCCTCTTCTGAAGTAATAAATGCTCACATTGAATATTTAATAATCTCCTCTCCCAAGCTGAGAGTAGTTGGCTCCCAAAACCCTTGTATAATTGCTGGGTCAAAGAGTAAGTACAATTTAATAATTTTTGTAGCATAATTCCAAATTGTTTTCCAGAACAGTTAGACAAATTCATATATGTATCAATAATTTCTAGCTTCAGGATGCTTATTTTAAATGGTGAGGCTTGTACAAGTATAGGCATAAAATAAACAGAGAAATAGAGGAGAGAGACAAAGAAAGAGAAACAAAAAGAGACAGAGAGAGAAATAGAGAGAGAGAGACAAATATAGAGAGACAGACAGACAGAGAGAAAGAGAGACAGACAGAGAGACAGACAGAGACAGAGACAGAGAGAGAGAGAGAGAGAGAGAGACAGAGACAGAGACAGAGAGAGAGACAGAGACAGAGAGAGACAGAGAGAGACAAAGAGAATACAACCTTAGTGGGGAGGTACTAAGTAACTCGTGGAATTAGGATGGTTCTCATGCATTAAGTGGCATTTGAGTTGAGTCTCAAAGGAACCTAGAAATTCTAAGAGGTAAAAGTAAATAAGAAGAGCATTCTATGCATTTAAGAAAAATAACAGAAAAGTTCAGAGCTAGGAAGTGGAATGTCATGTATAAAAGGAACAAATAAGCCATTATAGAGGGCATGTCAGGGAATAAGGTTGAAGAAGTCTGGAAAGGTTCAATGGAAACAGATTAGGAAGGAAGGAAAATGGAAAGGTATTTTTAAGTACCTAATATATTGTAGGCACTATGCTAAGTCGTTACACATTATTTCATTGGATCCTTATAACCCTTAGAAAGTAAATGCTATTATTATTCCCATTTTAAAATTGAAGGAAATTGAGGCAAATGTAAATAAAGTGATTTGATCAGGGTCATACAGCAAGTAAATGTCTGAAGTTGGATTTGAACTCAGTTATTCCTGATTCCAGACCTAATACTCTGTACATTGACCCACCTAGCTTCCTCTAAAATCTTTAAAGGTCCAACAAATGAATTTATGTTTGACCTTTGAGATCACAGGGAGCCACTGGAATTTATTGAGTAGGCAGGTTGAAATGTTCAGACCTATGCTTTTAGGAAATCACTGTCACAAACAAGCTGTGTGAACCTGGGAATTTGTATGTGCTTTAAGCAACTCTAATCTCTTAAAATTAATAGGCAATAAATAGTTTGGGTTATAACTTTTTAGTGTCTTAAGATCATAGAATTATGGTGGGGAAAAATGAAATAGAAGAAACACGGGCTGAGAGGTAGAATACTTAGGATTTGGTCATAAATTTGTTTAGCTAATTAATTAGATATATGTCTTCATTTCTTTACCTGGGTAACAAGAGGCATGGTAATCTTCAAGCTTTTAACATTGTATAAGTTTATGATTTTAGTCCAATTCCAACTCTCATGGAGCAATCCCCTCTAAGATATGTATCTTTCGAAAGAAGTCATATTTATATTCTGCTTGAACTTCATGAGGATTATTTCAATTAGTGACTATTACATTCTTGCTATATCATAGTTTACTATAGAATAAAAGTCAGTATAACAACAATATAAAGAACAGTATAACAATAATATAAATACCTATAATTTGAACAGCATATACTAATATAAAGAGAGTTCAATTCTTGGAGACAAGACAACCTGGATTCAAAGTCTTCTCGGTTTATGAGATTGAACAAAAAATTTAACCTCTCTAAGCCTAAGGTATTTATCCCCACAGTGCTGGGGATACCATAAAAGTGCTGCTGGATAGTGTTTGGTTTAGTTGGAGTGAGAACAGTCACACAGAATTTTCTATAAGTCAAAATTTTATTCCACAAAAGTAGGTAGGCCAAATAGCATAAGTAACTAATTGGCAATTAGAATCAGAGGGAAGAAAACTTTTAAACCAAAATTCGGGCTCTAATCATGTTAGGAAAACTAAGGCTGCTAAAAATAGAATCTTTTTCAGATAGTAATAGCCATAGGGTCTGTTCGTGAAAACAGCAACTTGGTTACCTAAGTTCAAGGAACAGTTTACTGGGCAAGTGTTTCTGCCGTGGGCCCAGCAAGTGTAAACATACTTATGCTAGTGATTTTATAAAACGTTTGTCAGTAATTTTCATAAACTAATCTGTAGCCCAGACTTAGTGTACAACATGTCCTCTACAAAATGAAATGATAAATGAAAAAAAAAAATTGCATACCATAAATGTAAGGTATTATGTGGGTAGGAGGCTCAAGTTGAGGATATAGTTGTAGTGTTCAATTGATACTAAGTAGCTGTAACACAGAAACAATCTGATCATGGAAAAATTTAATCTTCTTTATTCTGAAGGCACCATAGCACAGTATTACTATTGAAAATTCCATGAGAATTAATATGTCTGTCTGTCTCTCCTATATATATGAGAGAGAAAAAGCATCTATCACCAGAAAAACAAAAGGTTCACTCTTATAACAAGAATAAGAGACAATACTTTGAAATTCAAAAAAAATTGTGAGGATCAAATCAAATTATAATTGTATAGCACACAACAAAGTGGCTAGCATACAGTAAATGCTACATAAAGGCTAGCTACTATTATTGTTATATATGTGTATATATACCAATGTATACCTACATGTATAACTACATATACCCACACAATATATAGAGAGACACAATCATATACATATATATGTGTATATATATATATGTATATATACATATGTAAAGAAGGAAATAATGGGAAAACCTAGCAGTTTGTTGGAAAATGGATCATGCCAATATCTTACACATCACAATAAATATAAAGGAACTAATAATCTGTGTTTGTTTTCTTTTTTTTAATTATACCTTTTTGTTTTCAAAATATATGCAAAGATAGTTTTCAACTTTAATCTTACAAAATCTAGTGTTCTAAATTTTTCCCTCCAGTCTCCTACCTTCTCCCCTAGACAACAAGTAATGTGATATATGTCAAACATGTGCAATTCTTCTATACATATTTCCACAATTATCATGCTGCACAGGAAAAATCAGATCAAAAAGGGAAAAAAAGTGAAAAAATAAAAAGCAAACAACAATAAAAACAAAAGATGAAAATACTATGTTGTGATCCACATAGCCCTCTTTCTGGATATAGATGGCACTTTCCATTACAAGTCTATTGGAACTAGCCTGAATCACCTCATTGTTGAAAAAAGTCAAGTCTATCAAAGTTGATCAGCACATAATGTTATTGTTGCTGTATATAATGCTTTCTTGGTGCTACTCACTTCACTTAGCATCAGTTCATATAAGTCTCTCCAGGCCTCTCTGAAATCATCCTGCTGATTGTTTCTTATAGAACAATAATATTTCAAAACATTCGTGTACTACAATTCACCCAGACATTCTCCAGTTGATAGGCATCCACTCAAATTCCAGTTTCTTACCACTACAAAAAGGGGTACTACAAAAATTTTGCACATGTGGATCCTTTTCCTGATATAGGCCCAGTAGAAATGAAAAGGTATCCAAAGTTTGATAGCCCTTCGGACATGGGAATTAAAATTTTTGGCTGAAGTAATTGGGGTTAAGTGACTTGTCCCGGGTCACACAGCAGGAAGGCCAGATATGAACTCAGATTCTCCTGACTTCAGGGCTGGTGTTCTATTCACTACACCACCTAGGTAATACAGAATTCAAACATTTTTTAAAATGAATGTCAAGACTTTTGGGGGCAGGGAGGGGGATGTAGAGCCAAGATAGTGGAGAGGAAACACATTTCTTTATGACCTTGTACAACCTTCAGAATAATTCACAAATCCAGCCTCAGAATTAGCTCTGGACTGGCAGAATCCACAAATATTGGAAGCACAAAAAATTACCAGGAAAAGAAAATTTCAAAGATTGCCAGAAAAGGTCTGGTTCGATTGGAAATGGGAGGGTGGCAGCTAAGTGCAAACACTTGAGCAAAAATGCCAGCACAGACAGTGCAGATCCCAGGATGGACTCAGAGGAGTGGTGCAGACTCTACCTGGTAGAGAATCTATAAGAATCTACAGCAGTGTTGGCCACTCTGTCTGGTTACAAGCCAGCAGATCATCAAAGAAGTTAGAAAACATCCAACAGAAACACAAAAGCTAAATAGTGAACCCACAAATGCCGGAAGTAAAAGTAAAAAAGTAAAAAATAAGTAAAAAGTAAAGTAGAAGTAAAAGATACAGAAAGTTCAGAAGTAAAAAAAATGAAGAAAATAATTCATTAAAATTAAGAACTGAACAAATGGAATTAAATGACTCAATGAGACAACAAGAATCAGTCAAGCAAAACCCAAAAAAATGAAAAAAATAGAAAAATGTAAAATACATAATTATGAAAACAACTGACCTGGAAAATGAATCTAGGAGAGACAGTCTAAGGATTATTGGACTCTCTGAAATACACAATGAAGAAAAGAGCCTAGACACTATTTTTCAGGAAATCATCAAAAAGAACTGTCTGGATAACATAGAATGAGAAGGTAAAATGACCATTAAAAGAATTCATGGAAAACCTCCTGAAAAGAACCCTAAAGTTAAAACTCCAAAGACTATCATGACTAAATTTCAGAACATCAGACCAAGGAAAAAATATTACAAGCAGCAGGAAAGAAATAGTTAAAATACCAAGGATCCACGATAAGGATTACTCAGAACATAGTAGCTTCCACTTTAAAGAATTGAAGGGCCTGAAATCCGATATTCCAAAAAGTAAAGGAACTTAGAATGCAGCCAAGAATAAATTCCCCTGCTAAAGTGAGCATTTTCTTTCAGGGAAAAAGATGGACATTCCATGAAACTGATGAATTCCATTTATTTTTGATGAAAAGACCAGAGCTAAACAAAAATTTTGACCTCCAAATATAGAACTTAAGAGATGCATAAAAAGGTAAAAATTAAAAAAAAACTCTTGAGAACTATATTTCTGTTATTGATGTACATAGAGAATACATGTATAATCTGATTTTATTGCTATAATATAAAAAAGAAATTGGAGGTGGAAAGGGGATTGTAACAGAAAAAAAGGAAAGTGGAGGTAAAATGAGGGAAATTACATCTCAGGAAGAGACCAAAAAATCTATTGTAATTGAGGGAAAGAATAGAGGGTGATGAATATTGTATGAATCTTATTATCATCAGATTTAGCTCAAAGAAAGAATATTTGATATATTTGGTTTCACCGAGAAATTTCTCTTACTCTATTTAAAAGTGGGAGGAGAAAATTTGGGGTTAATAAGATGGCAGTAAATATAGAATTGGTAGTTTTAACTGTAGATGTGAATGGTGTGAACTCTCCCATATAGCATAAGTGGAGATCAGACTGAATTAAAAGCCAGAATCCTACAATATGTTGCTTACAAGAAACACATTTAAAGAAGAGCAATACATACAGAGTAAATGTAAAAGGCTGGAGCAGAATCTATTATGCTTCAGGTGAAGTAAAAAATCAGGAGTAGCCATCCTGATCTCAGATCAAGCAAATGCAAAAATTTATCTAATTGAAAGAGATAAGAAAGGGCACAAATATTAAAGCAATATCAATATTAAACATATATGCATCAAGTGGTGTAGCATCTAAATTCCTAATAGAGAAGTTAAGAGAGTTGCAAGAAGAAACAGAAAGCAAAACTATAATAGTGGAAGATCTCACTTTTGCTCTCTCAGAACTAAATAAATAAGAAAGAAGTTAAAGAGGTAAATAGAATACTAGAAAAAATAGATATGACAGATCTTTGGAGAAAATCGAATGGAGACAAAAAGAAGAATACTTCTTGGCAGTTCCTGGAACCTATACAAAAATTAATCATATATTAGGACATAAAGACCTCAAGATCAAATGCAGAAAGGCAGAAATAGTAAATGCATTTTTCAGATCATGATGCAATAAAAATTACATGCAATAAAAAGCCAAGGGAAAATAGACCAAACATAAAGAATGAATGGGTGAAACAGCAAATCATAGACACAATCAATAACTTCATCCAAAAGAATGACAATAATGAGACAACATATCAAAATTTGTGGGATACATCCAAAGCCAAAGTGGTAATAAGGGGAAATTTTATATCTCTAGATGCTTACTTGCATAAAATAGAGAAAGAGAAGATCAGTGAATCGGGCTTGCAACTAAAAAAAACTAAAAAAAATAAAAAATAAAAAACCTCCAATCAAATACCAAACTTGAAATTCTAAAAACAGGAGATCAATAAAACTAAAAATATAAAAACTAAAAGTATAAAAATAGGAGATCAATAAAACTAAAAGTATAAAAGTATAAAAAAAATAATAAATAAAACTAAGAGTTGGTTTTATGAAAAAAATCAACAAAATAGATAACCCTTTAGTTAATTTGATTAGAAAAAGGAAAGAGAAAAATCAAATTGTTACTCTCAAAAATGAAAAGGGAGAACTATCCACCAATGAAGAGGAAATTAGAACAATAATTATCTATTTATTTAATGCTATACCAGTCAAACTCCCAAGAAACTATTTACTGACCTAGAAAAAAATAACCACAAAATTCAACCAGAAAATAAAGGCCAAGAATTTCAAAGGAATTAATGAAGGGAAAAGTTGGCCTACCTGTACCAGATCTAAGATTATATTATAAAGCAGTGGTCATCAAAACGATTTGGTACTGACTAAGAAATAGAGAAATTGATCAGTGAAATAGGTTAGGTTCCCAGAACAAAATAATCAGCTTTGGGGATAAAAATGCACTATTTGACAAAAAATGCTGGGAAAATTGGAAACTAGTATGGCAGAAAGTAGACAAAGACCCACACTGTATACCAATACCAGGTCGAAATGGGTTCATGATCTAGACATAAATAATAATATTAGAAATACATTAGAAGAATATAGGATAGTTTACCTCTCAGATTTGTAGAGGAGGAAGGAATTTATGATCAAACAAGAATTAGAGATCATTACTGATCACAAAATAGATAATTTTGATTATATTAAGTTAATAATGTTTTATACAAACAAAACTAATGCAGATAAGAAGGGAAGCAATAAACTTGGAAAACATTTTTACATCCAAAGGATCTGATAAAGGCCTCATTTCTAAAATATATAGAGAATTGACTCAAATTTATAAGAAATCAAGCCATTCTCCAATTGATAAATGGTCAAAGGATATGAGCAGACAATTTTCAGATAAGAAATTGAAACTATTTTTAGTCACATGAAAAAGTACTCCAAATCACAATTGATCAAAAAAATGCAAATTAAGACAACCCTGAGATACCACTACATACCTATCAGATTGGATAAGATGACAGGAAACAATAAAAACCAATGTTGGAGGGGATGTGGGAAAACTGGGACACTGATACATTGTTGGTGGACCTGTGACTAGATCCAACAGTTCTGGAGAGTAGTTTAGAATTATGCTCTAAAAGTTATCAAAGTGTGTGCATACCCTTTTATCCAGCAGTGTTTCTACTGGGACTATATCCCAAAGAGATCTAAAAGGAGAGAAAGGTAGCTACATGTGCCAAAATGTTTGTGGCAGCCCTTTTTGTAGTGTCAAGAAACTGGAAACTTAGTGGATGCCCATCAATTAGAGAATGGCTGAATAAGTTATGGTAGATGAATGTTATGGAATATTATTGTTCTGTAAGAAATGACCAGCAGGATGATGATTTCAGAGAGATCTGGAGAGATTTCATGAACTGATGCTAAGTGAAATGAGCAGAAGTAGGAGAACATTTCACACTGCAACAACAAGACTATGTATAATGATCAATTCTGATGTACATTACTCTCTTCAACAATGAGATGATTCAAACCATTTCCACTTGTTTGGTGATGAAGAGAACCACTACACCCAGAGAGAGAACTGTGGGAACAAAGTGTGGCATATAACATAACATTCTCACTCTCTGTTGTTATTTGCTTGCATTTTGTTTTCTTTCTCATTTTTTTCTTTTTCTTCCTTCTTGATCTGATTTTTCTTGTACAGCCAGATAAGTATAAATATGTATACATATGTTGGATTTAACATATATTTTAACATATTTAACATGTATTGAACTACCTGCCAGCTAGGGGAGGGGATGGGGAGAAGGAGGAGAAAATATGGAACAAAAGGTTTTGCAAGGGTCAATGTTGGAAAAATTCCTCACGCATAAGTTTTGTAAATAAAAAGCTTTAATAATAAAAAAATGCCAAAAAGATTTTATATTTAATTTGAAAATATTTGTCAAAATACTTAAATATATTTTTAAATACTTCAAACGTATTGTAAAGCCGAAGGAAAAGATACAGAACTAAAAAAAATTAGAGATGACACTTAGAGAACCTTAAAGATTCCTTGATACCGTTAAGATGCTAAAAAAAAAAAAAAAAAAAAAAAAAAAAAAAAAAAAAAAAAAAAAGCCCAAAAAATCGGGGGTAGTTCTTCTTAGTTGGTTTAAGGGAAAATCTGAAAAACAAGACAAAGTACAGAAGATTTTCAGTTGAAGAAACATGGACAAAAATGCTGAATTCATGGAACCAAAAAAAAAAAAAAGAAAGAAAAAAGAAAAAGTAAAACCTCAATAAGATTATACTTACGTAGTACATCACTATTCTAAACTATATTCATCATCTCATTTTATTGTCAAAACAAACCTGGTGAAATATGTGCTAAGGTTATATTATCTGTGTTTATAAATGAGAAAGACAGAAGTCCATGTAATAACCCTGGGTACATGGAAGTAATTTTTCATTTTTCTGACATCCAATTCAGTGCCCTTTCCACTAAAACTATACTGTCCCTTTTTGTGGGGAATGGGCAAACTTAGGGGGTAGGTAAAACTAATTTTTTTTCAATTCACTGATTTAGATGAGGCAATTTTATAATTTAATTATCTTTTCTAAAGCTATAATCCTACAGGGATCCTGACAAATACAAGAGGAAAATAGGGAAACTTAATATTTAGTATTAATTACACAACTGAAAAATAGTTTTCTTTATCAAAGACCTCTTTTAAAAGTTTTCATTGTTCATATTGTCTGTCGTGGATATGTGGGTGACAGTGTATGAATCAAACTAATTGTAACTCTTACTTGGATATGAAAAAAAAATGACAGGTGCATTCTTCCAAATTAAGTCTTGCTCATACAAATTACTAGTTGCATTGTAAATCTAACAACATGTGTTCAGAATTCTGACTATTTGAGAATTAGCTATTGAGGAGGGAAATGAGATACTTTTGTTTGTAGCTAAATTCAAGTTGACTTTTTGTTTTAGATAAAAATAATATTGTTTTAGAATCATGGAACTTGGAACTCAAAAGGAAAGGCCCTTTTAGATAATTTATTGCAACACTTGTTTTACATGTGAGAAATAAGAGGCATAGAGAGGTAAAATGGCTTGAGAAATATTATATTGCTGGAACTAGTGGAAATTTTTTATTGAAACTCAGATAACTAGTCTCTTATTCCATAGCATTTTTCATTTTACCATTAGGTTAGGAGGTCAAGGGATTTTATTAGAAGCTATAGACTTTTTTTAGGGAATGTTTTATTAGAGCATATGATCGTAGGTAAATCTCCTCAAGACCCCCAAGCATCTCTGCAACACTGGAAAGTTATAGAGGAGTTATTAACCTAAATCTGTAGAGAGAGTTCTCATATCAGGGGTTCATTACTTTAATCAAATCATAGATCTAGAATCTTTGCCTTTCCATCTCCTACTCTCCTTAAATAAGTAGAAATACACTTGCAAATTGTTTAATTCACTACCATTCAAGTGGGAAAAATGTCATGTGCCAATTATGATTGGCTAAAGCACTAAAAGATATGACTTTTTCCTGCCCTTAAGGAGTCTCTAATCTATTTAGGAGATGTGTGGTATATGCACAAATAATTATAATACAAAATAGAATAGAAATGAGAGAAATGCAAATGGTTGTAAGAGTTCTGAGAAAGAAATCAATTTGATGAGTGTAATGATAGGAGGACTGTGCCCATGAAGAAAGGCTGTCAAAAGGAATGATTTGATCTGGGCCCTGAAGGGTTAATAGGGTTTTAATGGACAAAGTTAAGGACATAAGCTGGTAAATTCCAGGCATATGCAACTCCAATTTAGCTTAATTATAACAAACATGAAGAAGAAATAGGCAATCTTGATGGCCAATGCAATTCAATCAGCATCTGATAGGTTTGGCAAGTAGAATCAGCTACAGAGTGGTTTGCCTCTGGGACCACTGTGGTGGTGAGGATATCCCTCCTGTTTTAATGAATTGTTATTGTTCACTTAGTACTGAACTTAAATGCTTCTATACTTTCTATAAAAAATGCCCTTCAATTTCAGCACCCTGGGGCATCTTGTATTTCTCTCCAGTTAAGTTTCAAATACACAGTGAAATAGGCTTGTAAAGACTGGACCAAATTTGGTTGGATAGAACCATGAACAGGAGGATAAGAAGTATAGATTTGATTTATAGCAATGAGATGTCTTTTAAATGTTTAAAATAGTAGAAATATAGTCAAAGTTGTACATCAAGATAAGCAAACTGACCATCAATTTGAAAAAAAAGATGAAATGGTTGAAAGAGGGAAGACAGGTTAAGAGTTTGTTACAATAAGTCTGGAAGAAGGCAGTTAGTACCTTAATTAGGCTGATGGCAGTTGAAATGGGAAGGAGAAGATAGATGATATACAAGAACTAGAATTAATAGGATTTCTTTTCTGACTGAATGCTTCAACATTAAGGACTAGTCTAAAATAAAGTTCCAGACTTCCAACATGGGTAATAGAATGGTTATATGCTCAATAGAGGCAGAAAAATCATTTGATAAAATCCAACATCCATTCCTAATAAAAAACACTTGAGAGTATATAGAAATAAATGGACTTTTTCTTAAAATAGTCAGTAGCATCTACTTAAAACCACCAGTAAACATCATATGTAATGGGGATAAACTGGAACCGTTCCCAATAAGATCAGGAGTTCACTATCACCATTACTATTCAGTATTGTATTAGAAATACTAGTTTCGGCAATAAGAGTTGAAAAAGAGATGAAAGAAATTAGAGCAGGTAATGAGAAAACTAAATTATCATTCTTTGCAGATGATATGATGGTATACTTAGAGAACCCCAGAGATTCTACTAAAAAGCTATTAGAAATAATTTACACCTTTAACAAAGTTTCAGGATACAAAATAAATACACATAAATAATCAGAATTCCTATATATCACTAACAAAGTTCAACAGCTAGAGATATAAAGAGAAATTCCATTTAAAATAACTGCCAATAGTATAAAATATTTGGGAATCTATCTTTCAAGGGAAAGTCAGGAACTATATGAGCAAAACTACAAAACCCTTTCCACACAAATAAATTCAGATCTAACCAATTGGAAAAATATTAAATGTTCTTGGATAGATTGAGCAGCTATAATAAAGATGACATTACTACTTAAATTAATCTATTTATTTTGTGCTATATCAATCAGACTCCCCAAAAACTATTTTAATGACCTAGAAAAATAATAACAAAATCCATCTAGAAGAACAAAATGTCAAGACTTTCAAGGAAAGTAATGGAAAAAAAATCAAATAAAGGTGGCCTAGCTGTACCAGATCTAAGATCATATTTTAAAGCAGTGGTCACCAAAACCATTTGTTACTGGCTAAGAAACAGACTAGTTGATCAGTGAAATAGGTTAGGTTCACAGGACAAATAGTCAAAAACTATAATAATCTAGTTTTTGAGAAACCCAAAGACCCCAGCTTTTGGGATAAGTTTTGTCACTGTTTGACAAAAACTGCTGGGAAAATTGGAAATTAGTATGGCAGAAACTAGGCATTGACCCACACTTCACACCATACACCAAGATAAGGTCAAAATGGGTTCATGATCTACGCATAAAGAATGAGATTATAAATAAATTAGAAGAACATAGGATAGTTTACCTCTCAGACCTGTGGGGGGGAAGGAATTTGTGACCAAAGAAGTACTAGAGCTCATTATTGATCACAAAATAGAAAATTCTGATTATATCAAGTTAAAAAGTTTTTGTACAAACAAAACTAATGCAGACAAGATGAGAAGGGAAGCAATAAACTGGGAAAACATTTTCACAGTTAAAGGTTCTGATAAAGGCCTCATTTCCAAAATATATAGAGAATTGACTCTAATTTATAAGAAATCAAGCCATTCTCCAATTGACAAATGGTCAAAGGATATGAACAGACAATTTTAAAATGAAGAAATGAAAACTATTTTTTAGCCATATGAAAAGATGCTTTAAATCATTAGTTATCAGAAAAATGCAAATTAAAACAACTCTGAGATACCACTACACATCTGTCATATTGCCTAGGATAACAGGAAAAGATAATGATGAATGTTGGTGGGGATGTGGGAAAACTGGGACACTGATACATTGTTGATGGAATTGTGAATACACCCAGCCATTCTGGAGAGCAATTTGGAACTGTGCTCAAAAAGTTATCAAACTGTACATATCCTTTGATCCACCAGTGTTACTACTGGGCTTATATCCCAAAGAGATCTTAAAGAAGGAAAAGGGACCCATATGTGAAAAAATGTTTGTGGCAGACCTTTTTGTAGTGGTTAGAAACTGGAAATTGAATGGATGACCATCAATTGGAGAATGGCTGAATAAATTGTGGTATATGAATGATATGGAATATTATTTTTCTGTAAGAAATGACCAGCAGGATGATTTCAGAAATAAAAAGCTATAATAAAAAAAAGAAAAAATAAAATGGTTATGTGAAAAGATAAAGGATAAGATAATAGAAAAAATTACATTTAGAATAAAGGAAGAAACTCATATTTCTGTGTCCTCCAATGTTTATTGATGAATCTACTAATAGTTATATTACTCTTCAGTATATCTAAAGAGACTTTGACATAGTGGCTAAAAATATGACCTTGGATCCAGGAAAACCTTGGTTCAAGTCCCATTTCTGACATTTCTTGCTATGTAACTTTAGGCAATTTGAGATTTAGAACACTCTAAAAATAACCATGCGTATAGAAGTTTGCCAATTCTCATTTGCATAGGGACTTTCCTTAGCAGGGAGCTTTCTATACTAGTAAAATTAAAGGGCATATCCCCATTCCAGTCTTTATAAATGAAGGTCCAAATGATAAGAACAAAGAATTAGGTATATATTGGAATAAGCTTTAGATCTGAAGTCAAATGACTCAAATCCTGGTTCTGCCACTCACTACCTTTGTGAACACAAGGAATTCACTCAGATTTTACTTTTCTCATTTGTAAAATGAGGAAATTGAATGAGGTGATCCCTTGCAGGTCTAAATTTAGAATTCTATATGATAACAATAATTAATTATTATACTTCCTTAACTTTACTTTTTAATAGCAAAATAGTCATTCTCTAAATGAGCTGTGTCCAACTTACAAGACAAGTTGGATTTAATTGGCTGTCATTTAGTGTAGGACTCTGCCTGAATGATTCATTAGTTAAGTGGTTCAATGCAAAAGGAATACAGAGAAGAAAATTGTAGGTAGACAGTATGCTACTGTAGGAAGTACAAGGGACTAGGATTAAGGAATCTTGAGTTCTAGCCTGAGCACTACAACTGGCTAGGTATGAAATTGGGAAAATTATTTAACTATTGGTTATTTAGTTGCCTTAATTGTAAAATAAAAGAGCTGAATTAAATAATTTCTAAGGTCCTTCCAGTTCCAAAATTCTGTGACTTTCCTAGTTGAAAAGATCCTAGAATGTGTGTAAAGTATCACATGGCAGGAATCTCTTAGAATTCTTTTGCCTTTCATTGTATTCCCAGTGCTCAACATACTGCCTAGAACACAGGAAAAGATAAGTAATCTGTCTATTAGTTGAAATCTATCCTTCATAAGTGATCATCCACATTTTGCTTAAAAGCAGTTTACAAAAGAGAATTTCCTACATCAATAAGGTAACCAAATTTATTTCCACAATGTTTTCATTGTTTGAAAATATTTTCTTTTACTGAGGCTCAATCTGCCTGCCTGTGATTTCTTCCAGTAGAAGGCTAATAACATTCTCTTCAAATTTTTCAGTGACTCTATTAGTCTCTTCTCCTCCCAAAGTAAATTTATCTTCAGATTAGGCATTCCATTTTCTTTCAACATAGATGATGTAGCTAATTTGTTCCTATTTTCTTAATATCTTCCTAAAGATATATCGAGTTACCATGAAGTTTTAAATTTATATTTGAGATCTCTTATTTGGTGTGAACCTCTTTAGGTAAAGAAGAGAGATGATAGGCCAACCACATAAATTAACTACATTTCTTAGACTTTAAATAGCTACAGGAATATCAGCAATTAACTATTAAATTACTTCATAAATTCTTTCACCAGTAGAAGATTCCAGATTCAGTGTCTGAGAATTCCAGACCCTGAGAAGAAATTGTTTTGGGGGCAAGAAAAGAATTTCTTCCTGTCATTCTCCTTCCTGCCCCACCACCCTCTCACCATTAAACATATAGAAACTGAATCTGTAGGCATGTAATAGGAATGATAGGAAAGCTTTCCAAGATCAAATACTGGCAAATATAGATGTAAATGAAATAATACCCTGAGAAAAGGCCACTTCAGATAATGTGGACTTTTAGGGTAAAAAGCATCTATAGACTTTGCAAAAGCATTTTCCATCAAAATCCAGAAGAGAATTATACCTATGGGAATTCATGAGGAATTTTTGAAGGGAGAAAAGGACTACTGGTTGCTCTATGGCCACTTTTTTGCCACAGGTATTACTTACATATATGTCTTAGGACCTTCATATTTTAAGTATGAGCCCACTTCTCCAAGGACCTTGTTTTTTCAAGGGGAAATTTACCCTCATATTCAGAAATATTTTATACCTCCTGTCCATATTTTAACACTTTAGATAACATCCTATTCTAAATATATAATTAAATCTGACTGGTTAGTTTTCTATGGGCACAGAGCTCAGGTCTCAAGTATGACAAAACGGGAAACTTTGACCCTCAGGGTCCCTCCTAGAGTCCTGAGAGTAGTACAACCTTTTTGGGAACCTGGCCTGCCAATGTACATATTGATTAACTCCAAAAGGGAGGTAATACATAAATGAATTACCTAATTAGAGATGTTGTGAAGTAATGAGAAGCAGTCTGTATAAATATGATGGGATCAGATTATGGAAGCTTTGAAAGCTAATAAGAAATGTGGGAAGCAGCAGGTATATTGTAAATTGTTGACATAATATCAGTGGTTATAATCATGGAATATATACTAAATATGATTGTTTCACCAATTAGGGAACACTCAGAAGAAACTGAAATAATTTTTGAATATGATAGTAAAGACAAAGATTGTATACCCGTTGTCATCATCTCTTATTAAACAATTTTAAAAACTAAGACATTTGATTGATATAGCCTTTGCTGTATTATAAATGAATTAACTATAATCTATAATTTTTGAGTTGAGTAAGAATCATCAATACCATGTAGTGAATTCCATTTGTTCAAAATATCTCTTTGTTTAAAAAATAGATATTTTGCCTTTGTCATAAATATTGAGTAAATCTTATTATAGGTAGGATTTGGCTATAGAGAAGTATTTTCACTAAAATCACTGAAATGAAAACAAAATGTTCCCATTTCTATGCATAGATCATTTAATAATATTCCAGGAAAGATATTTTTTAAATCATTTAATTAATTTCATTTCTTTCACCAATAAATGTTCATTTAAAGTAAAATTATCAACTGTAGTCAATTATAATCTCATTTTAATTTTCTTGAGAAAATAATTTTAGTTAATATTTGAAAATATGACAGTCTTTGTCAGAAATGTACTTCAATTCTAAAGTAATTAACAGGATTTTATATCAAAGAATCTTTAAAATATACTGAGTGTAATTGTGTTGATCCCATAATGCATGTTATTGTGCTATCCTTTTCTTTGTTATGACTCGTATTGTCTGTTAACAAACAATATGAGTTTAAAAAAAATGCAAGTTGCAAAGGGAATCAAATTGGAAGCAAACTTACCACTTCTCAAATTCAGTGCTTACTAACCATCCTAATCTTATGAGCCCAGATTTGAAGGACAATTGTGTTCTAGTACAAGACATTATGAAAGATAGTAAGCCAACATTGTTTCTGGTTTGGAAATATCTTAAAAGAAGCTAACTTGGTTCAAGTCAATCTTTAAAAGAAAACAAAAAACAATAAAACTATACTATTCAAAATAAAGTCAATCTTGAGAGACAAGGTAGGTTAGTGAAAAGAATTATGCATCTAGGTTCAAATATAGGCTTTTATACACTTCCTACATGTGTGAAGCTGGACTAGCGATTTCATTTCCAAGAGCCTCAAATTCCTTATCTATAAAATAGAAGTATGAAAGTTCTAGCATTACCTATCTCAACTCATAGAGTGAGTGAGAAGAAAGTGTTTTATAAACTTCAAAATACATTATCCAGAGCCAGAATTACAGTAGATAAGAGTTTCTGAATTAAATAGCTTCCACATTTGCCATTGAGTGGACTTCATTTTCCATAAATTCTCTAGAAGCAATCAGTCAACAAATAAATATTAAGTGCCTATTATGTCTCAGGCACTATGTTAAGTTCTAAAAATACAAAGAGAGGTAAAGGATAGTCCTTGCTCTCAAAAAAAAAAAAAAAGCTTACCCTCTAATGGGGGAGACAACATACAAACAAATATATTTGTAAAAAGTTAAAAAATTAAGAGTTATAGATCATACCCATATATGTATAGGATTTATCTATAAATATCAGAAAAGGGAAACTATTAGAAAAAGAAAAGCACTGCCTTCTTGTAGATGGTGGGATTTTAGTTGGAACATAAAGGAAATCAAGGAGGTCAATAGATGGAGCATAAAAGGGAGACTACTACAGATGTAAAGAATAGCCAGAGAAAATGCCCAGAATCTTTAATTTGTGCAACAGTCAGGAGGCCAGTATCATTGGATAAAAGAGTCCATGCTGGGGAGTAAGGTGTAAGATGATTGAAAAGATAA
This sequence comes from Sarcophilus harrisii, assembly GCF_902635505.1. Classification (NCBI taxonomy): domain Eukaryota; kingdom Metazoa; phylum Chordata; class Mammalia; order Dasyuromorphia; family Dasyuridae; genus Sarcophilus; species Sarcophilus harrisii. The sequence goes on from NC_045426.1 coordinate 395,012,777, forward strand.
GAGGGGGTAGGTTTTGAAGGAACTTGTATTCCAAAGAACATTTTGTATTTGCTACTGGAATTAATAGATCAATGCAGATTATTGAGTAATTGTCTGGAGAAAGTGACATGATCATCAGACTTATGTTTCAGGAAGATTACTTTAGTGGCTGAATAGAAAATGGATTTAAATTAGGAGAGACTTGTAGTTGGCAGATATATATATATAATATATATATATATATATATATAGTGTATATAATATATATATATATACACTATGTACAACTTACAAAAGGAATGCCTTTCAAATACATAACAAAATTATCATGTGAATTTCTTCTTTTTTTTCCTCTCTCCACTCTTCCCCCTGCCCTAGAGATGGCCATTAGACACAAATCCATATGGCATATTGAGTTTAAGATGACAATCTAGTTCAAACTATCTGAAAGGCAGTTGGAGATGCTAGATTTGAGGCCAATAGATCAATTGTGGAAGAAACGATAGATTTGGAAATAATCAGTCCAGAGACATTAAGTCCATAGGAGCAAATGAGATCATCAGGTGAAGTACTATCAAGAAAAAAAGAGAAGTTCTAAGAGACAACTATGAGGGACTCCTACAATGGGAAGATGCAATCCGAAGGAAGAAACAGCAAAGTAGTTGAAGTCATATAGATGGTGGTCATATAGATAGGAGAAAATCAGAAATCAAGATTATCTACCATAATTTAAAGAACCTGTGATCTGCTCAGTTCTACATGTCCAAAACCTTCCCAAGTTTGGGCTGAAAATGCCTTAATTTTGGAGTAGATGAGGCAAGATGCTATTATGCTAGAAATTCAGTCAATGATATTTGATTCTTGATCTGACACCAATTTTAAAAATAATATTTTATGTGTTTTCTTTTAAACTGATTATTTTGAAAATATATTTTATATTTGCAAAAATATTGAGAATACTTTACATTATATATGTACATGTGAATGTTCCAGTTAGCCAAATCTTTCCCTCTCAAGAAAATGTGGGTATCCATCTAATGCACTGACCACTCATTATCTAAAAAGTTCAATCCCTTTCTGATCTCATTGACTCTGTCTACCTGAAAATATGCTCTATTTTCATTTTGTCAGCATAATATGGAAGGTAGGTTTTTATCTTCTGCTGCTCAGCACTAGCGTTCAGGACTGTCACAATTCTAGCAGTCAGTATAATTAGAAGTCAGCTGCATGAAAAGTATATTTTCACGAAATTTACATGAGTAAAGTGAATTAGTAACTGTGTGGCATCAGGAATATGAACACCATTTTGCTATTTCAAGTAATTAATGTCAAAATTCTGAAATTTTTTGAATTACAGGCAGCAGATAACAAGTCTAAAACAAGAGAATATCTGAAAACAATTGATGTGACCCATTTATTGAATATTTTCAATTATCATCAATATAAAACCTCAACTTTTATACAAATTTCAAAATATTGGAGAAATTGAAAGCTCTTGGTAAAATCAATATCTTCCCTGCCCCACTCTGACATTCCTGCCTAGGAAAATTAATATTTAAAAATACCTCTTAAAATATACCCAATAAAATAATTTCTCAAAAAACTTTCCAACATTCTCCATTTTTAATCAAGAAAACAATACCTTTAAGTATGTCTACCCAGTTTATCCAAACTACCCACATAAATTACTGAGGAAATAGCTGGAAACATTTTCTTAATGTAAATCTTTATAAATTCATGAAATATCACTGTTTCAAATTCTAAGTCTCATCATTGTCTTTTCCAGACAAAAAAAAGGCACTACAATAAAGGACTCAGTATTAAATATAATGTGCTATTTGCTCTTTGACTGTAACCCCATGTATCTCTTCTTTTGTCTATCAAATGAAGAACTTTGATTAGATAAACTCATAGTTCCTTTCTAATTCTTTCTAGCTTTACATCTGTGATCCACAATCTTGGCCCTTAATTTTTTTTTATTTTCTTTAGCTGAGTTGGCCCCTAACTTTTATCTGTGGTAGAATTAAGCACCAATCTCCCTCATTTTTTTCTATGCTAAATCCACAGAATTCCTTACTTGTATTGTTAGGTTCATTTAAACTTATACTATTACTCACTAATCACCTCCATAGGTAATTTGCTTGAAAGGTGCCAGACTGAATCATTCAAAAATCTTATATAAGCTCCCATCTCTTAATCATCACTAGTGGAATTAGCAAACAGCTAGCATTTATAGATTGCTTTATGGTTTGCAAAGAGCTTTACATATATTAGAGCCTCTGACACTGAATGAGAAATAATTCTTTAAGCTCATTTTTATTGTGTGTCCCCACAAATCTTTCTGGAGTTGAGAAAAGAAAGTTTCCTTTCAAGTAACCAAAAAAAAAATCTTCAGTCTGTTTCCTGGGAATATGTTTTTATGAAAGATAAATCCCAACTACTGTGGTGCCTACACTAATGTCACAGATTTATTCAGTACAATGGAGTAAAGCACATTATTGAGAGATGCTTACAAACATTCTTAACCCAGGAAACTTCATCATAAGAGAATCCATGTGTATAGAGACAAATCCACAGCTTCTCATGGAATAAAATTTAGTTGAAATTATTTTTAATGAAGTCTTTGGAAAATAAATTCTTAAAAAATTTAACAGTGGTATCTTATTGCACAACTGTCTCCTTTTATTTTATCTTAAGAGGGTTGCTCATATTTAGGTTAGCTGCAATAAAATTAGTGTTGTCTATCCTTTTAAATTCATCTTTCTTCCATAGAATGATTTTTGTCTGTAGAAATGGTTAATAAATCTTATGTGAGTTGCATTAGTACCCAGGCAACCAAGTTAGCTTTTATTTGTTTGCTTTTCCTCTTATGCAGGCCTCATATTTTAGTAAATATTTTCATAATGCGTCTTAGAAGTATGAAAAGAGATTTATTAGGGAAGTCCGGTGGTATACTGATAAGCAAACATTTGAATGTCCTTTTCAATACAAAGAAAGATCCTAGGCTCCTTTCCAGTGCCAACTGTTCACTGCACATTCACAGGAAGAAAGAAAAAAAAAAGAAATTTTAAAAACTATAGTCATTCAGAAGCTCAGGATTATGATCACATAAGAAACATTTAAGGATTTTTAATCAAAAAATATCTTTATATTTAAAAATATTAAGTTAGATCTTATCAATTATTTTTTGCATGAGTTTCATTTTATACTACAGTGGATAAGACTGTATTCTACACACTTCTTAGTGTATAGTTTAGGGTAGCTTTCTGGGTCTTAATTCTCTCATCTGTCAAAGTAGAGTTATATGACCTCAAGTTTCTCTTCAAACTCTGACATTCCATGTAATATATTGTGTAAAATATATTAACTTTGAAGCAAGGGCTCAAGAATAATGATTTGTTGAAAAAAAATATATATTCAGTTATAAATTTGAAAATCTCTTTAAATAACAAAATAAAATGAGCATGAGACTGGTGAGCTACCTTTTGTAATAGCTATATTTTTATAACAAAGAAAAAATTCACTGAAGTATGAGAATAATACTGATTTCTTTGAGTCAACTTACTGACAATTTTATTTGCCAAATATCATCCTCAGGGAATATGTCCGAAGTACTTTTTTTTCCCCCCAACTGAAGTTACTATGACCTGAATTGCAAATTTGGAAGTTACATCCAGTATGTTAAGAATATATATCAGTTGGCTGCTTTTGGATAATTTGGCAGAGTACACAGCTACATTAGTAAAAAAAAAAAAAATCTGAAATATTCATGACAATATTAATATTGTCAGACTACTAATTTAGTAGAAATGTCTCTTGTGTACCATAACATTATGCTATTCATTTGAAGTATAGCATTTCCAGGAGGGGGAAGGGGAAGTGAAGAACCCTGAAAGTAACAAGGAAATCCTTTACCTGACAATCCCCAAAATGCTACCAAATCAATTTTGGAACTTTTAATGGTTAATAGGCATTTTGTGCTTTGTTAACTCAGATAATTCAATGTAAATAGAGATGCTGAAGACCCACAGAAGACCCAGTTCAGAGCCAGTAACTTCTCTGGCTAATACTTTATAGTTTAATTAGTGAGGAATTATGGAAGTGCTATCTACATAATATCTTCTTTTTGAATGAACAGAATTTATTTCTATTTCTATTATTATCATTAGCATCATCATTGCAATTTTTAATGAATTTCACTGATATAAAGTACTTCAAGTGAGAAAGTTCCCTCTTCCAATGTAGCTCAGAACTTATGTTGCAATTGAAATTTTGGAGTGTTGCCTGGGCACTGACAAATTAAAGAACTTCCCAGAGTCACACAGGCAATATATGTTAGAAATAGTACTTGAACCCAGGTATCTGGAACTATTAAGTCATGCTATTTCTATTACTATTATCAGGTGACAATTTTGTAATACTTAATGGTCCAAAAAGTACTTATTTTACAAAAAACGTACAAAACATCCATTCTCCCATTTGATCTTTTAAAAAGAAACACTATAGGGAAAAGGGAACATGACCTCCATTTCATAGATTAAGAAACCAAGTCATGAGAATATTTAATGACTTGGATCTGGACCAAGGTCTTGGCATAGTGAACAGACTTGGCAGGCAAGGCTGCCACAAAACTTAGCCACAAGTTGAAGAGAGAATTGAGGAGTTCATTCCTAGCAAATAAGAAGGGAAAGGGAATTTTCCAATGAAAATTTTCCAAAAATGCAAAAATTGCATAATATTTATGTTTCTAGCAAAGCCAAGGTACAACAATTATGTCCAAAGAGCTTGTTGGTTTCCTGAGAAAAGTAGAGCCTGAAGAATTAGAGAAATGTCTCTCTACTTTCCTGCTTAACAGGGGAAATGAGTTTCTTTTCAAATAAATAACTTGCAAAGGAGAAGAAAAAGGCAGAAGAATCATTATCCTGAAGAAAAGGACATAGACTTTAAATAGGAGCCTCTGAAGCTTTAGGGCAGGAGTCCTCAAACTTTTTAAATAGGAGGCCAATTCACTGTCGTCAAACTGCTGGAGGGCTTTAAATAAAGAAACTTCATAGCCCTGGGTGAGGGGGACAAACATCCTCAGCTGCTGCATCTGGCTCATGAGCTGTAGTTTGAGGACCCCTGCTTTAGGGGATTTGTAAAAGATATGAGGTTATTCTCATAGTGACCAGAACTAGACCCTGTGATGCTTTACATATTCCAGAGATTGATTATGGAGATACAAAGGTCTCATTATTAGAAAAGACATTCAATACTGGTGAGAAGAAATAATGATGAAGATGGTGGTGGTGATGATGATGATGATGATGATGATGATGATGATGATGATAATGGTGATGGTGGTGGTGGTGGTGGTGGTGGTGATGGTGGTGGCAGTACCAGCAGCAGCATCCATATACCACTGGATAACAAAAGTTTTGCAGAATCCTATACTCTATCTAATATATTACTATAGCTTCCACACTGTTGGAGTCCTCTCTCCACTAAGAGCAAAGCAGATGACAAATTTCTGACTTGCTTAATGTTACTTTCATTCTTTAAAATACAGAGGAATCAATAAGGGAGAACTCTTATTTTGAATATGATTTTGATCAATAAAGGAGAACTGGTTGTAGGAAATGTTAAGAGAAAATACATTATTATATTTTTAAAGTTCATGTTATGTAAGAAAGGGAAACTGGGATTAGTTTAGTGAAGGTTAGAGAAGGTTCACATGTGAATTATAGGCCTCAAATTCTCCCAAAACTGGAATTGTAAGGGCTGTAAAGCTATTGAGAATGACAAGTTAAAGACAATAATTGAAATGATTCCTATGTGGTAGAAAGATGGGGCTGTCTTAAAAGAATGAGGTATATACACAAGGAACTTGTCAAATTACTAATTTTTAAAGACATGTATTGATAGAGATTAAAAGTCAAGAAAAAATGCTTAGGATGAAGAATGGAATAGTTGTATAAGAACAACATCTGAAACATTGAAGTTCAGCATAAAATAAGTCCAGAAATGGATGAAAAAGAACCCATTTTAGCCATTTGGGTAGCACATTGTTAGATTGCTCATTAACAGATCAGGGAAGAAAGTACAGAGCAAAAATAGTTCAAAAAGAATTGAAACTCAATGTAAGTAAAAATCACTAGACCCACATGAAGTAAATTTCAAGCATACCTATTGTTCTAGGGTATAAAGACATTTAACCTGTAATTAGAGAAAATTGAAAGACAAATGACATAACTCAAAGACAAACCTATTCCCAATGAAACTTAAAACAATAAAGAAACTAGTTGAAATTACTACTGCACAATTTTTTTCCACTTTTGTTAGAGATATAGAAGGAAAGAGTTATAGGACAATATCAATAATAATAATAATTATCACTTATATAGTTTTTTAAAGTTTGCAATATGCTTTATAAATATTATTTTACTTATCTTATAATCCTAGGAAATACATGTGATTATTATCCTTATCTTACCAATGAAGAAACTGATGCAAACAGAGATTAAGTAATATGTTGAGCTAATAAAGTGTTTGAACTTTGAACTAGCTTTGAACTCAGGTCTTCCTAATTCCAGGTCCAACATAGTTCCATCTAGCTCCCTAATATGGGACAAATAGCCACTTGGAAAATTGTGGAGGAGATGTAATTCACTATTACTCCAAAGAAAATGGGGAAAAAAAGGAAATATTTTAATAAATGGCAAAGTAACATCTAAGGTTAAATGACTAAAGCTTTGTCTGAGGACATTGGCAGGATTTAAAATTATTCCATCATGTAGAAACAATTAGGCATAGTGCATTATAAAACGAAATCATTAGTCACCAGGAAGTACCCATTTTTCCTACCCTTCTCTGACTTCTCCTGCCTAGTCCTGCTTTGCCTGGCAGGGCTCTTAAGCAGATACCTCATTAATCACTGGGAACTTAGTACATAGAAGCCAATTCCACTCCAACATTTGAAGGAATATTTCATGCCAATTTGGCCTGGTTATAAAAAAATTTTAGCTATAAAACAAGTGATCATTTTAAATATTCAGTAACAAGTCCCTTCCTAATTTGAGAGTGAGGAAAGTTCTTAAAGATCAAATGAACTCTGAGTAAGAGAGCTAGTTGAAAAAGTATTTGTGGTGGGTTGAGGAAATATTCATTCAGCTCTAGCATAGGGCAATTAATATACTATGTGTGACTCAGCAAATATTTACTGAATAGTTACTATGAACAAGGTATAATGCTAGATTCTGTGAAACTACAAAGCTACATAATACAATTTTTGACCTTGAAAATATTATAGTCTAGTAGGAAAAATAAAATGTATATGTATATGAATATAATGCAAAGAAATATGAAATAGGCATCATAACAGTGATCCAGACACAGTACAATAGGAATTTAAAAGAGAAATAAATTCCATCCTAGGAGAATGAGCTTCAAAAAGGACATAAAAAATAGATATGAATTTGATAAAGCTGATGGAGAAGTAGAAGAAATCCAATTTGATTAGAGAATCAAATATGTAGTAGATGACAAAAAGGAAAAGATAAATTATAGTCGTATTATAAAGAATTAACCTAAACAGACTACAGTTATCCCTTCTACATCCCAGCTTTCCTAGTTGTGGATTTGATATACCATGAGTCAGCATAAGAAATTAAATGGAACTTTGGAGGAAGTTTTGAAGAAGGCACAAATGACATATGAAAGCTAGCAAATAACACAAAGGTTTAGAAACTCAAAAATGCATGAAATATATGCATATTATTGTAAAAATATCACCATATTTTATCTTTTAATACTATAATAATTGATTTCTCTGACATTAAGGGTGGGCCAAAAAAAATGCAGATTTTCCAGATTGAGGGGGGCACTGTGCCTCTAAATTCCATGATGTGAAAAAGATTACTGTACTTTTTATTTTGTAAATAAAGTGAATAATTGAAAGAGAAAAATAATTGAAAGAGAAAACTGAAGGTTTTTAATCAAGGCAATGACCTTATTAGAAGGCAATGTTTTGTAGTAGATAGTGTACTGCACCTTGAGTCAATGAAGACCTCAGTCCAAATCTCATCTCTGATGCTTAGTGAATGAATATCTGTAAGAGTGTGAAACCATGGTCATGTTTTTAAGCCCTCAGAATTATAAATTAATTCTGATAATAATAATAATAAAATAAGATCTGTTGGTCCCACCCTCACAGAGTTCTGAGGTTCAAATGAGATAACAAATGTAAAGCACTTTGTAACCTTTAAAATTCTTTATAAATATCTATTTTGTTATTTAAAATCAAAAGTGTGAAGTCCGAGCTAACTCCCTAGAGACCTCAGGAACACCTGGAGTCAGGATAAGTAAAAATCCTTGGTCTTCAGGGGGAGAAGTGAAGGAGAAAGACAAACTGCCACAAGCTCACCAGCAACCTCCCTTCTCCTCATCTTACTGCCAAGTGAAGTTTTCTGGCCTCTTTCACCCCACCCCCCCTTATCCTTACCTATAATTCTCTTAACCCCAGACACTGAGCCAGCATTAACTGTGAGAAGAGGAATTCCAAACATATGCTAATAGAGTCATTGTTTAATAGGTAATTAGCCTTAAGTGCTAGGTTGTCTGATTCAAGTGCACTTATTCAAAGTTTCAGCCCTTTACACAAAGGGTCACACTAAGAAGGCTAATTTTATAAGTGCATGAAATAGATAATGGAAGAAGAAAAGAAATAGAAGATCCATGAAGAGAGTATTGAAATACCTTTGATTCAGAAATGATGTGGCCATGTTGGATGTTCTGTCTTAGGTTAGAGCTCATACAAATAGAGGTTGAGCCTAGTGGGGCCTGAAATAAACCATTCCATTTGATAATATTACTACTGTTCAAATCAGCAAAAGTCTTTACTTGTCATTTGGATATTGAATATAGTATAGATATAATATATATCTAATATATATTATATATATTAGGGTCTAATATAAAGACTTCTTTTAATTATGTTCTATCTTTTTTTTGTCTGTAACAGAAGCAGTTTAATAAATGTTTTCAAATTATACATATTTCTATGGGATTTCCAAGTAGAAAAGGTTGAGTTTAGACTAAAGTTATTTTTTTCCTGTTAATGTCTCTCTCAGACTTCTTCATTATTTGAGAAGTATTTTTTAAAGCAAAAGTCAATTTTCAAATTCCTTGATTATGAGCTTGGCTGTGAGGTTGTAAGAAATAGTTCTTGTTTTCTTTGGTCACAATCTCATCAAAATCAAAATGCTGCATTATTGAAAGCTGTTGCTGGTAGATCACTTCCCTGATTGGTTTTTAATCAAGGCAATGACCTTATTAGAAGACAATATTTTGCAGTGGATAGAGTATTGCACTCTGAGTCAAAGAAGATCTAGATCCAAATCTCTGCTGCTTTAGTTAGTAGCTATGGGAGTGTGGTCAAACTATAATTCTGTAATAACTAAAAATAAAAGCATTCTGGGTTGAATGGGATAGAGTCCTATGTCCACTCTCTTTCCTCTAAGGTGACCATATGCGTGATCAGAATGGATTCAGTCCTGGGGAACTTTATGGCTTCCAGTGAAAGTATTGGGCTCCCCTTATTCATCTCTTTTGCTCCTTATAACCCTTACACAATACCTTCGGAGGAAAATGACTAATGGCTTGGGCCAAATGTAGGGTGTCTTCAAAAGGAGGATGTAATAAGATATGCAATGTACTATACAAATCAGACATGGGATTGGTGTTTTTCTACACCCAAAAGAAATAGATTCACTAAGACATTAAAGGAGAGAACTGGGATTTTTCTATCAGTGTTCATCTTCCCCTGATAACATTCAGTTCCAACCAATAGAATCAGGGTTTTAAGTCCTCTCAAACTCAGAAAGTCACCTCCACGCCTCAATATTTCATTTCATTATCAATTTTCAGTCATCTGGAAAGGAAATACAAGGAGGAACCTTTACACCTGGGTTCAAGCCTATTTTCTTGAATTTACATTCTCTGTCTGCCACAAGAGAGCTATAGTTTTCAGATGGACAAAGCCTAACCCTCCCTTATCCATCATAGGAAGTCTCAGAACTGCATAATACCACCTGGGAAGTTGAAAGAAGAGAATCATTGAGCAGTCATTCCCTGTTTAAAAGTCTGCTGATTCATCAATTCTTTCTTCTCAGTAGCCAATAAGGGGAGGGTCCTGTCATTTATAAAGTGCCCCTCAGTACTGAGTCACTGACAGTAATAAGGACTTCATCATTCCCAAAGCTCCCAAACATTGATCTAGGACACAAAATCCGCTAAAATCCAGAAGAGTGATTCTATGAAACACCAGACTCCACTCTCCTGCTAGTTACTTTATACAATTTTCAAAAAACCAGTCAGAATTTATCTGGACCATTTGTCCATAATTATGGAAAGTTCTGTTAAACATTGTCCTTCCTGATACCTCCCTCTGTGCTTTTATTAAAAAATCTCAAAAGAACTAAGTGGTACATCACTTTATGATTTACATATCATTTAGAGTTTTATCAGTCCACTCAACCCAAGCCTTATACAGTCCCAGACCTAAAAGATGGGCAGAAGAACCCCCAAACCTACCACAGTTAATAGGTCTAGATCTCATAATCCATACCCAAATACAAAGTTATTCAAGTTCTACAAACAACATTTTACAAAGCTTGTAAGAGTTTTGCCTATTTAATACTTAGAAAAGACCAGTCTGAAAGCCAAGCCAAAAGAGGAAAATCATTTTTTAAAATGAAATGTTGAAATAAAGAACTGAAGTGGAAAATAGAGAAAAGCAAATGGACAAAGTTAACTTTCTCAGGGAAATCCTAACTTCAGGTAAATTATCCCATCAAACACCTTACAAGTTCCCCACATCTAATAGGACATCATTGATGGGCCCAATAAATGTGCACACAGTCTCCAATAAGGGATTCCTCTGATGGACCATACATGTATATGGTCTAAAACATGCTTAGTCCTGAAGGAAAATATCACATCTATTGAAAGCAGGGTAGCTCTTTTTTTTTTTAACATACTTCCACACATTACATCAGAGACTTAGAAAAAGTTTTCTTAAAGTTTCAGATTGAGTTTATGTCTAGGAGTTCCCCAAAATGGGGGGATAAAAAAGAATGCAATAAACAATATAAATTAAGTTTGGGGCATGTGTTTAATTCCTACAAACAAAATAAATGCTGGACACAAAGCATTCAAAGTATACATGAATACAAAGACTTAACTAATCTAAACAGCCTTACTAATAATAACATTTATGCCCTATAGGGAGGGTGATACTTAAACTTCATCAGAATAAAAAGCAGTTTGCAGGCTACTGATTGGGCATTGTTAAACTTTACTTCTGTTTTACATTGTTCTCTCAAAATTCATGTCTACCACTAGCCAGTCCAGGGTTCAGTTTCCTCCTCTTGATAATGGTCATCTTGAGGCAGAAAATTCACATTTTAAAGATCTACTAAAAAAAAAAGCATTGGCTCTCACTGTTGAAGGATAAAGGGATATTGCTTTATCATCTCAGAATATCAAAGCATTTAATTGCTAATTTCTAAATACTTCCTTTAATGATTATCTCTTTGTAAATGTGAATCTCCAACATCTCCTACAATTTAATCAAATAACACAGAGAAACTATTTTGTGGGGTAGCCACATACCTAGCTAGTGCCTATATTCACTCAGGGATCCTCAAACTTTTTAAATAGGGGGCCAGTTCACTGTCCCTCAGACTGTTAGAGGGCCAGACTATAGTAAAAACAAAAACTTTGTTTTGTGGGCCTTTAAATAAAGAAACTTGATAGCCCTGGGTGAGGGGGATAAACTTCCTCAGCTGCCAAATCTGGCCCACGGGCCCATAGTTTGAGGACCCCTGAAGAGCATCAATGATATAGTCTATTCAAAAAATTTTTTTTTCAAATCAAAAGTTACAAAATGGAATTGGTACTCCAAACCAATATTTCCTCAGTAAAAGTCAAGTCCTATTTCCAATGCCAGTTTTCCAGTAACTGAATCATTATTGTATTTATTCACATCATTTGAAAAATATGTACTATGTAATGTGAATTTAATAAAATAAACAATAATATTTCCATAAAGTACAAGAATACTTCTCAAAAGTATGTGCTGTCATTGAACACAAATATATATTCTGGATCAAGCTGCCAGTAGATTACCACTAGGACTTATGCTGTAGAAACACATTTATAATGTATATAAACTTATACATATACAAATATACATACATATCCTTCATATTACAATATAGAGCTTGAAAAAAAATCTCCATTGAGTCACCACTTCTAGAGGTAGATTTAGCTTGATCCCCCATCTCCGCAAATTTATTTAAAGATCTTGGACAAATTCAAAAATATGACTGTCATCCCACTCAAATGCATAATCACAACAATACTTCAATGTATTGTAGAGACTGCATGTAGTTTATGCCTCCATCCAGTGGAACTACTACTAGCAAATCAGACAAGCAACTTGAAGCAAATAGCTGAGTGTGTAGGATAACCCCTCATATCCAAATGTATGCGTCATACCTGCCTCCCACATAAGACTTCTATATTGATGGGAAAAGGGGACAAATTAAAACACACACACACACACACACACACACACACACACACACACACACAAGAGGAAGAGAAAACTGTGTGTCCTGTGAGGCCAGATAGATTTGGAAGTAAGGGGCAAAAATTCAGCCAATTCATATTTTCTCTCAAGTTAATAGTCTCACTAACAAGTATAAAGGCTTTTCCACACTAGACTGGCTTCAGCACAAAGTGATGATTGTTACTGTCACATAGAATTGGACTCCATGCATGTGCACTAAGTAGACAGCTTCTTCTGACATTTGGCTCTTTGACTGCAGAAGCTCCAGGCTCCAATCTTTGCCCTGTAGATTTCAGAAACATTCAGCAGATTGCTGATCTGGATGGCACCATTGCAAATACAGTCACATAGCTCTCCTTTCTACCTCACTTCCTTGCTTCGTGGTAAAAAAAATTCTTCTGCATTCAGGCACATATGTCAAGGAATTTAAATCCTGAGAATTCTAATTAAACATTATGGAAGACAAAATAAGAAATACATTTCAATGTGGTCCTATTATACATAATTAGTAAAATCAAAAGCAATAGGTCTAGAGAAACACAATAAAATACTTAATTTGGACTAAAGTTGACCTAAGAGTGAATCCCATCTCCCTCACTTTATGACAATGGAAAAGTCATTTAACTTTCTGAACTCAACTTATTTACTTGTTAGATCACGGTAATGAATCCTGCATCATCTAACTCACAAGATTGTTGTGTAGCTCAAATGAGATTCTCTGTGTTAAGTGCTCTGCAAACTTAAAGTGCTATATAGTTGGTTATTATTGTCACTGCGGCTGCTATTCTGATAATGAAGAAGATATCTTGTAAATAGCTGAAAATTTATCTGGAACATGAAATAGAGACTGAGACTGGAGATAAAAATTTAGGAGTACCATAGATAGGTAGAATAACTAAATCTGTGGAAGGAAGCAGTCATAAAGGATGTTTCTGAAGCTAAAATAGGAGCCCTTTGTACCATGTATAAGTAGAAAATATGGGCTATTGGGAAATATGTACTTTTTATCTGTATGTATATAGCCATACACAGATATATGTATATATACACACATATATAAACATGGATGTGTACATAAGCATATACACAATACACATACATAACTACACACACATTGTACAAATGTCACTAGATTGTGTTAGGGCAAGAATTTTCCTCCATTCTATGCTTGTAGCCACAGTCCTTAACCACAGTACCTAGAAGTGGGCACTTAATGAATGCTGATTGACGTGAATATCTCTTTATAGAACTCAAATGCATTGTATAATACCAAGGTGATTTACATTTTTGAAACATATACCAGGTCTGATATAAATCCTATTAATGATTTTGGAAGCCGAGCACCAATTATAGTAAATATTTAATATGTTAAATTAATTTGAGGATCATCTTACAGAAATATAAATAAGGAAAACTCTGTCATTATTTTTACAACTTTTTCTATTCTTTTTTTCCACTAATTCAACAATATTTTTGAGTGTCTAATTTAAAGAATGCACTGTGCTAAGCATGGTGCAACACATGCAATAGAAGAGTTAGATGGAGGGATAGGTAAAGTAGGAAAGTTAGAATCAGAAAGACCTGAGTTTTAATCTTGCCTCAGACATTTACTAGCTATTTGTCCCTGGGCAAATCAATTAACCTTTCTCTGTTTCAATTTTATCATCTATAAAATGGGATAACAATTTCAACTAACTCACAAGTTGTGAAGATCAAATGAAACAATGTATAAAGTGCTTTCTGAAACTTAAAGTGCTACGTAAAATGTTAGCTATAATTATTTACTTCTGTTTAAATATATATGTATTATGTATATATATGTGTGTGTGTGTGTGTGTTGTGTGTATGAATATACATATTGGTGTGGTAGTGTCCTTCACACTTGAAGAGGACCAAAATGGCATCACTATGTTAAAGTTGAATTACGAGTGTATGACCGTGGTTGATCAGACCAATACATACTTGGAATGATCCGCCACAGGTCAGATACAAATAAGTCTCTATGAACATTTTGAGATAGTTTCTCTAATTTTGTACATCTCATGTTTCTTTTGGGCTAATTTAATTCTGTTTTGCTCACAAAGCGCAGCACCTTCTCTGATGAGGGCACATCATGCTGGGCAGTCCTTTATCAATGTCACCTATGTCATATCATGCAACTGATTCTAAAGTTCTTAAAAACTTTAGAGTGTCCTTGTATTATTTTTTCTGACCATCTTGTGAGGACTTGTCCTATGTGAGTTCTCCATAAAATATTCTCTTTTTTTGGTAAGCATACATTTATATTCAAACAATGGAATTGGTGTTTTCTGCAGTAGTTGAAATGCTTGGCAGTTTAGTTTGAGAAAGGACCTAAGTATCTGGTATCTTATCCTGCCAGGTGATCTTCAGAATCTTCCTAAGACAATTCAAATGAAAGCAATTCAGTTTCCTGGCATGGAGCTGGTATGCTCTCTAGGTTTCACAGACATATAACAAGGAGATCAGCACAACAGCTCTGTAGACCTTCAATTTGGTAGTCAGTCTATACCTCTCCTCTCCCACACTTTTCTTCAGAGCCTCTCAAAGACTGGGCTACCTCTGGCAATGTGTGTATCAATCTCCTTTTACTTTCTTGAATGTTACTTTCTTGAAAGATATTTGCCAAAATAAGAGAATTTATCCACAGCATTAAAAACTTCACCATTTACTGTAACTGATGGTTCAACATATGATGTGGTGCTAACTGATAGAGGTATTAATTGTTAGATCAAATTAGCCCTCGCCAGCAAAGGTCTGTTTTTCCTCGAGGGCGGGACGGTTTTAGATCCGGCACAGGCTGAGGGCAGGCAGCGGCATCAGGAGCTAGGCAGGCAGCTCACAGCCGAGCAGACTGGAGGGGGTTGGGTGTGATCTCAGCCGTCTCTGCGAGGAGAGCTTCACTACAGGATTGGATACTTTGCCCTGGCAGCAAGTCAGTAGCCCAGCAGAGAAGCTAAAAACACCGGGGGTGAAGAATACAACCCCAAACAGCTGGAGTTCCTTGAGACCGGCCACCCCTCCCCCACAGCGTCTCAGCATACTCTCAGAGTCTCAGAACACAGGTGCAACACAGTCCTGCTAGTGCCTCGCTGCTGCCTCCTCAGTCTGTAGAGGAAGCTCAGTAACGCCACCCAGCCCCTCCCCCCAAAAAAGCAGATTCCATTTGTGTTTTGTTTTTTTTTTCCTTTTTTTTCTTTGCTAGTTTGTCTCTGATTCTTCTCTGACAAAATGAGCAAAAAGTTAAAAAGGACTTTAACGATTGACAGCTTTTATACAGACAGAGAACAGACTCTAAACCCTGAGGAGACTAAAAACAGATTATCTTCAGGTGAATCCCCACAGGAGGAGATCATCTGTTCCTCAGCACAGATGAATCTCATAGAAGAAATTAAAAAGGCTCTCACAAGAGAGCTACAAGAAAAATGGGAAAAGGAGAGGGAGGCTTGGCAAGAGAGTCTGGAGAAGTCATCCCACTCACTTAAAGACAGAATGGATAAAGAAATAAAATCCTTGAAAAATAGGATTAGTGAACTGGAAACAGAAAATAGCTCACTAAAGAATAAAATGGGCGAAATGGAAAAACATTCCATAGAACAAATTGGACAATTAGAAAAAAGATATAAAAAAGTGAGTGAAGAAAACACTTCATTGAAAATAAGAATAGAACAAATGGAATTGAATGACTCGAGGAGACAAGAAGAATCAGTCAAGCAAGACCAAAAAAACCAAACAATGGAGAAACATCTGGGGAAAACAACAGACCTGGAAAACAGGTCTAGGAGAGACAATCTGAGAATCATTGGACTCCCAGAAAAATACAATGAAAAAAAGAGCCTGGACACTATTTTCCAGGAAATTATCAAAGAGAACTGCCCAGAAGTCATAGAAACAGAGGGTAAAATAGACATTGAAAGGATTCATCGATCACCCACTGAAACGGATCCTAAAATCAAAACACCAAGAAATATAGTGGCCAAATGCCAGAACCCTCAAACAAAGTAAAAAATACTCCAAGCAGCTAGAAAAACCCAATTCAAATATAGAGGAGCCACAATAAGGATCACCCAAGATCTAGCAGCATCCACATTAAAAGATCAAAGGGCCTGAAATATGATATTCCGAAAGGCTAAAGAACTCGTATGCAACCAAAAATAACTTACCCAGCCAGAATGAGCATCTTTTTCCAGGGAAGAAGATGGTCATTCAATGAAATAAGTGAATTTCACCTATTTTTGGTGAAAAAACCAGAACTTAACAAAAGTTTGATCTGCAAATATAGAACTCAAGAAAAACCTAAAAAGGAAAAAAGAAATTTTGGGAACTATATTTATGCTGTAAAGATGTATAAAAATACATGTATCCTTGTTCTAGAAATCAGAGGTGGAAAGGACATTGTATCAGAAAAAAGGGAAAGTGGGGTATTATATCTCACAAAGAGGCAAAGAAACCTATTATATCTGAGAGAAAGAATGGAGGGGATGATATAGTGGGTATTTTACTGCCATAAGAATTACTTTAAGAGAAAAATGTTAGACATATTCAATATATGGTGAAACTTCTCCCATCTCATTGAAAAGTGAGAAGTGAAAAAGGGAAGGAATAAGCTAAGCAGAAGGGAATACAGAAACTGAGAGGAAAGGAGTAAGATAGGGGAGGAACCTAAGGTGGGGAGGGATACTAAAAAGGAGGGGGGAGAAGCAAGTGGTGCTCACAAGTTTAATACTGGGAAGGGGGGTAAGGGGGAAAGAAGGGAGAAAAGCATAAATAGGGTTAACAAGATGGCAAGTAATACAGAATTGGTAATTTTAACCATAAATGTGAACGGGGTAAACTCCCCCATAAAGAGGAAGCGATTAGCAGAATGGATTAAAAGCCAGAATCCTTCTACAATTTTTTAAGGAAACAACACCTGAAGCAGGGAGATACATGCAGAATAAAGGTAAAAGGATGGAGCAAAATCTTACTATGCTCAGGTGAAGTCAAAAGAGGGTAACCATCCTGATCTCAGATCACAAAACAAAATTGATCTAATTAAAAGAGATAAGGAAGGACTATATCTTGCTAAAGAGTAGCATAAATAATGAAGCAATATCAATATTAATACATATGCACCAAAGTGGTGTAGCATCTAAATTTTAAAGAGAAATTAAGAGAGCTGCAGAAGAAATAGATAGCAAACTATAATAGTGGGAGATCTCAACCTTGCACTCTAGAATTAGATAAATCAAATCACAAAATAAATAAGGAAAGAAGTCAAGAGGTAAATAGAATACTAGAAAAGTTAGATATGATAGACCTCTTGAGGAAAACGAAATGGAGACAGAAAGGAGTACACTTTCTTTCAGCAGTTCATGGAAACCTATACAAAATAGACCATATATTAGGACATAAAACGTCAAACTCAAATGCAGTAAGGCAGAAATAGTGGAATGATCCTTTTCAGACCACGATGCAATAAAAATTACACTCAACAAAAGCCAGAAAGTGACCAAAAAATAATTGTAAACTAAATAATTCCATACTAAAAGAATGATTGGTGAAACAGCAAATCATAGACTAATTAATAACTTCACCCAAGAAAATGACAATAATGAGAAATCATATCAAATGTGGGATGCAGCCAAAGCGGTAATAAGGAGAATTTTCTCATATTCTAGAGGCTTACTTGCATAAAGCAGAGAAAGAGAAGGTCAATGAATTGGGCTTAAACTAAAAAATGCTAGAAAAGGAACAAATTAAAACCCCCAGTCAAACACTAAACTTGAAATTTAAAAATAAAAGGAGAGATCAATAAAATTGAAAGTAAAAAACTATTGAATTAATTAATAAACTAAGAGTTGGTTCTATGAAAAAACCAACAAAATAGACAAACCTTAGTAAATCTGATTAAAAAAGGAAAGAGGAAAATCAAATTGTTAGTCTTAAAAATGAAAAGGGAGAACTCACCACTAATGAAGAGGAAATTAGAACAATAATCAGGAATTACTTTGCTAACTTTATGGCAATAAATTGACAACTTAAATGAAATGGAAGAATACCTAAACATATAGCTTGCCCAGATTAACAGAGGAAGAAGTAAATATCCTAAACAGTCCCATCTTAGAAAAACAAATAGAAAAGTATTAACCAACTCCCAAGAAAAAATCCCCAGGACCAGATGGATTTACATTGAATTCTACCAAACATTTAAAGAACAATTAACCCCAATCTATAATAAACTATTTAAAAATAGGGACTGAAGGAGTCCTACCAAACTCCTTTTACGACACAGACATGGTATGATACCTAAACCAGGTAGGAAACAGAAAAGAAAATTATAGACCAATTCTCTAATGAACATCGATCAAATCTTAAATAAAATATTAGCAAAAAGATTACAGAAAATCATCCACAGGATAATACACTATGATCAAGTAGGATTTATAACCAGGAATGCAGGGCTGGTTCAATATTAGGAAAACTATTAGCATAATTGACTATATCAATAAACAAAACTAACAAAACCATATGATCACCTCAAAGATGAAAAGCATTTGATAAAACCAACATCCATTCCTAATAAAAACACTTGAGAGTATAGGAATAAATGGATCTTTTCTAAAATAGTCAGGGCATATATTTAAACCATCAGTAAGCATAATGCAATGGCGAAAACTGGAATCTTTCCCAGTAAGATCTGGAGGAAGCAAGGTTGCCCACTGTCACCATTTCTATTCAATATTGTATTAGAAATACTAGCCCTCGGCAATAAGAGTCGAAAAGGATTAAAGGAATCAGAATAGGCGTGAGGAAACCAAACTATCACCTTTGGATGATATGATGGATACTTAGAGAACCCTTAGAGGTTCTACAAAAAGCTATTAGAAATAATCCATAACCTTAGCAAAGTTGCAGGTTATAAAATAAACCCATAACCTCAGCATTTTATACATCACCAACAAAATCCAACAGCAAGAGATACAAAGAGAAATTCCATTCAGAATAACTGTCAACAGATAAAATATTTGGGAATCTATCTCCAAAGGAAAGTCAGGAATTATATGAGCTAAATTATAAAAAACTTTCCACACAAATAAAGTCAGACTTAAACAATTGAAAATATCAATGTTCCTGGATAGGTCAAGCAAATATAATAAAGATGACAATATTCCCTAAACTAATCTATTTATTTAGTCCTATACCAATCAGATTCCAAGAAAATATTTTTAATGATCTAGAAAAATAACAACAAAATCATATGGAATAATAAAAGGTCAAGAATCTCAAAAGAATTAATGAAAAAAATCAAATGAAGGTGGCCTAGCTTGTATCTGACCTAAAACTATATTATAAAGCAGCAGTCACCAAAACCATTTGGTATTCTAGAAATAGATTAGTTGATCAGTGGAACAGGTTAGGTTCAAAGAAGAATAGTCAACTATAGCAATTTAGGTGTTTGACAAACCCAAAGATCCTCACTTTTGGGATAAGAATTCATTATTTGACAAAAACTGTTGGGATAACTGGAAATTAGTATGGAGAAATTAGGATGGACCCACACTTAAACCGTATACCAAGATAAGATCAAAATGGGTCCATGATTTAGACATAAAGAACGAGATTATAAACAAATTGGAGGAACATAGGATAGTTTATCTTCAGACTTATGGAAGAGGAAGAAATTTGACTAAAGATGAATTAGAGACCATTATTGATCAAAAAAAATTTTGATTACATCAAATTAAAAAGCATCTGTAAAACAAAACTAATGTAAACAAGATTAGAAGGAAGCAAAAAACTGGGAAAACATCTTCACAGTTAAAGGTTCTGATAAAGGCCTCATTTAAAAATATAGAGAGCTGACTTCTAATTTATAAGAAACCCCAAGCCATTCTCCAATTGATAAATGGTCAAGGATATGAACAGACAATTTTCAGATGATGAAATTAAAATCATTACCACTCATATGAAAGAGTGTTCCAAATCATTATTAATCAGAGAAATGCAAATTAAGACAACTCTGAGATATTATTACACACCTGTCAGATTGGCTAAGATGAAGGAAAAATAAATGATGAGTGTTGAGGGATGTGGAAAACTGGGACACTGATACATTGTTGGTGGAGCTGTGAACGAATCCAGCCATTCTGGAGAGCAATATGGAATTATGCCCAAAAAGTTATCAAACGTGATACCCTTTGACCCAGCAGTGTTCTACTGGGCTTTATACCCCAGAGATACTAAAGAAGGGAAAGGGACCTGTATGTTTGAATATTTGTGGCAGCCCTGTTTGTAGTGGCTAGAAGCTGGAAACTGAGTGGCTGCCCATCAATTGGAGAATGGTTGGGTAAATTGTGGTATATGAATGTTATGGAATATTATTGTTCTGTAAGAAATGAACAGCAGCATGAATACAGAGAGGCTTGGAGAGAATTACATGAACTGATGCTAAGTGAAATGAGCAGAACCCAGAGATCATTATATATGTCAATAACGATACTTTATGAAGATGTAATCTGATGGAAGTGGATTTCTTTGACAAAGAGACCTAATTCAGTTTCAGTTGATCAGTGATGGACAGAAGCAGCTACACCCAAAGGAAAAAAAAAAAAAAACACTGGGAAATGAATGTAAACTCTTTGCATTTTTGTTTTTCTTCCTAGGTTACTTCTACCTTCTGAATCCAATTCTCCCTGTGAAACAAGAAAACTGTTTGGATCTGCACACATACATTGTATCTAGGATATCTAGAAATATTCAAATATATAGGACTGCTTGCCATCTAGGGGAGGGGTGGAGGTGGGAGGGAAAAATCGGAACAGAAGTGAGCGCAAGGGATAATGTTGTAAAAAAAAAATTACCCAGGCATGGATTCTGTCAATAAAATGTTACTATAATACAAAAAAAAGATCAAATTAGCCCAAGCAGAATTGATGCAGACTTTGTTGCATCTTAGCTTCAGAAGCTGCATTGTGTGCACAATTATCTACAAACAAAAAAATCATGCACCAACATTCCATTTTGGTTTTGTCTTGTAGCCTTTTCAAGTTGAAGAATTTATCATCAGTATGGTAGCTGACTTTGATTCCATGCCTCATTGAAGGCATTTGACAAGATGGATAAAAAGATCTTGCTTAAAACAGGGGAGCAAGAACACAGCCTTGCTTCATTCAATTGGTGAATGAGAAAACTCAAGAACATCACACATTGTCCAGAATCTGGGCAAGCATGCCATCATGAAATTGCTGTACTATACTGATGAACTTCTCTGGGCAACCAAATTTTGACATACTTTTCCATAAGCCCTCATAACTGACAGTATCAAAGACCTTGATCAGATCTATAAATGTTGTATACAGCTCTCTCTTCTGTTCCTGGAATTTCTCCTGGATTTGGTGGGCATTAAACATTACATTAACTGTCCTCAGACCCTTCTGAAGCCACATTGGCTCTCAGGTAGATGATATCTTTCTAGATGTGGAGTCAGAAGAAGATTCTGACAAGAATTTTGCCAGCAATGACTAAGAGAGAGAGCCCCCTTTTTCCTGGGGTCATCATAGGACAATCTATTCCTTTCACCATTATAAAGATGGACAATGTATGTATCCTTGAACTCCTGGGGCATAACTTCCTCTTGCCACATAATCTGAAAATTTTCAGTTCAACCTTTATATGAGCAATAGACGCCCCCCACCTTGAAAATTTCAGCTGGAATAGAATTATCATCTTGTGCTTTGCTACACAAAAATAGCCTAATGACATTCAAAATCTTTTCTTCATTTGGGACTTCAGCTAGGGAATGATTGATTTCAATTTGTGGAAAATGGTCAATAGCTAAGCATTGATTGGTGATGGTCTATTGAAAACACTATGGAAATATTCAGCCCATCTCTCTAGGGTCATGTCCTTATCATAATCAGGATGCCATCAGCATTGTGTAGTTGAGGTGCACCATAGATCTTTGGCCACTAAAGAGCCTTCAATGTATCATAAAAATGCTGTAGATTGTTGCTAACAGCATAAAATTTAATTTCATCTGCCTTTTTACTGAACTAAGAATCTTTAATCTTCCTAACTTTTGATTGCACTTTACTTTTGATAGAATTGAATGCTATTTTTTTAGAGACTGATAAACTACCCTGTTGGTACACCCTGTGGAGTTCTCGTTTTTCATTTAATAGCTTCTGAATTTCCCCAGTCTTCATTTTTGTGATTTTTTTTCACCCAGATGAGCAAATGTAATGCTGTACACCAAATCTCTGAAAGCTGCCCACTCCTTTTCTGCTCCATTGTTGCCAACTTTGTATTGGCTCAACGTACTTTCCAAATTGGCAACAAACTGTTTCTTCTCAAAAAAGCGCTCTAATCTGTTGAATCAATTCTTCTAGTAGTCTTTTTGCCTTGAGGTTGCCACTTTTGTTGAATGTGAATGTTCAGCTTGGAGTGGATAAGCCTATGATCAGTCCAGCACTCTACAATACACATTGTCTTGATCATTCTCATATCCTTTCTGTCTCTTCTTCTTATATTCACAAAGTCCATTAAATGTCAATGCTTGCCACAAGTGCACATCCACAAAGTTTTATTGCATGTAGTAAACAGAATACAGTGTTCATGATAAGATAATTATGAGATGCATAAGCCTTCAATAGTAAATGACAATTACTATTGCTGTCTGCAGCTTCATCCCTCCCAAGGATTATCTGCCATAATTTGTAGGACTAAGTATATTCTAGCATTAAAATCACCCAGAATTATAAGTTTCTCCTCTTTTGGCATATTGATAATATGGGTCTCCAGATCTTTATAAAAGTTTTTTCTTTGACCACATCAGAGTTCATGGTATTGGGAGCATAGGCACTGAATGATGGTGACATGGCATTTTCCTGCAAGACACAATCACATTGTCATGAGCCTGTCATTCACTCCTTTTGGAAGGCATACAAGCTTGTTTGCTAGATGAGTTTTGATTACAAAACCTACAGCAGCTTCTGGATGCTCCCTTTTACTGCAGTCATTCAAGAAAAATATCCAGCTCCTACTTCAGTAAGCTAGCCTTCATTTGTCAGCCTTGTTTCACTCAGGGCTACTATTTGGATGTGATAGTTTTCTCACAACAAAAGCTGTTTTTTTTTTCAGAGCTACTAAATTGTATATTGTCTATAAGTGTACTCACATTCCATGCACCAATAGTGAAAGCATTAAGCTTTTCCGAAGTTTTTGTACATTTTTTAGTAATTCAACCACAGAGCAGGATGTCTACTTGACACAGTAATCAGACCAGGATTGGGGAAACAGATAATTTTTAGAGCAACTTTTCCAGCCTCTTCATTACACTAGGTGAATAGTATGGTCCTTAAAAGGCTTCTCAGATACCCAGGGAGCTGCTGAATCCCACTGTTGTTTCAAGTGAGAAGATGATCCTATGATCTGGGCTGCCTATGTGTAGGGTTTTGACTACAGATCCCAGTGTATTCGCATCTGCTGCTTCATCATTCATTAATTGCCACGGGACTTTGAGATAGGTAGATATAGTAAAATGGTATGGCAATATCTTTTGATTCATGTATAAATTAGATTTAAGTGAGGTAGAATTGCACGAGGTCATCAGCTTCACTCTCTCCTCTAAAGCCATAAATTTCCAGTGGCAAGATAGAGTCAAGATACTTGGTGATGGACTGGAAATACAGTGAATAATCTTGGTGTCTAATCAAATTCTACATGCTCCACAATGTCTGTTTCATCTGCCTTCACGGCCATTGGAACAAATCATTCTCATTCTCTCATTCCATCGGGGAAAGTCTTTGCATGCCTGGGGTAGATGCCAATCTAACTCACCATAAAGTTTGATACCCTTTGATTATACTCAACCAGGTTTACCCTGTCTACCAAAATGGTTTACCAGGATGCGATTGCCACAGCTTTTTGGACCCATAGATGAGAGTTAAGTGGATCAGATGGTCACCAAAGGTAGAAAGCAGTCTATAAAGGGCTCAGCAGCCTTCACACCAGAGGTACTAGTCTTCCTTGAACACACTCTACACCCTGGGCATACATTAAAATACAAAATAACAAGCAGGGCTTTTTTTGTTTTGTTTTGTTTTTTTGCTGACACAATTGGGGTTAAGTGACTTGCCCAAGGTCACACAGCTAGGAAGTGTTAAGTGTCTGAGACCAGATTTGAACTCAGTTCCTCCTGACTTCGGGGCTGATGCTCTATCCACTGCACCACCTAGCTGCCCCAACAAGCAGTTTCTTTAAAAAAAAAACTTTTAGAAAAGATAAAAACATTTCTCATCGCTCAAATGTATAAAGGACTCTGGAAAATCTATGAGTATATAAGTAATTCCCCAATTGACAAATGCTCAAAGGATATGAGCAAGCAGTTTTCCATTGAGAAATCAATTCAATATATATTCAGATGGAAAAATGTTCTAAATCATATTAAAAGAACCTTAAAATATCATTTATATCTACTAGACAGGCTAAAACAGTTGAAGAGGAAAGCTACAAATGTTGGGGGGAATCTGGATTAGAACACTAATTTATTGTTGGTAGAATTGTGAACTGATACAACCATTTTGGAGAACAATCTGAAATGGCCAAAAATTTATAAAACTGCCTATCCCTTTTACCTGGCAATACCACTGTTTGATCTGTTTCCAAAGATGATTAGGGGAAAAGATAAGAATTCACATGTTCTAAAATACATATAGCACCTCTTTGTGATGACAAAGGACTGCACATTGCAATGATACCCATGAACTGGGCCATGAATGGATGAACAAGTGATGGTTTATGAGTCTGATAGACTACTGTACTACTATGCTATAAGAAATGATGAACTCAACAATCTTAGAAAAACATGGACTTATAACCTTTATAGAGGTTTTGCAGTGTGTTTATTATTGCTTTTCCTTAAATTAGAATCACTGTGGAATTCCATGGATAGATCATATAATAAATAGTTATAATAGATAGTTCATCTGTGACTGTCTTTGTGGACAAAATAAAAAGTGACATATTGGCAAACTTTTATAGTACAACAAAACATGTACTTCAGTTCCCAAGTAGATTAAACAACAACAAAAAATGGATGTTTTCTTTCTTAGGTTAACCATGTTTTGGTATGTGAATGGCATTTCTCTTTCAACAATTTAAAAAATCCAACTTGAAATATAGTCTCCTTGGGGAAGATACTCTTTTTTTCTACAGAACTGGACACATTCATGAAACTGAATAATAATAAGCAATGTAATAATTCTCTCTGACCATGGAAAAAAATATACTTATGTGTTTTTGTTGATGGGGACTTGGGTCAAGATGAATCCTCTTAAAATCCATTGTTGATTTTTAGTTACTATTTATACAATGTTAGTCATTTAAAATTTTCTTAGTTGTTGTTTTTATTAATCATTTCTTTGTTCTAGGAGCGTCTTCTGCTCTCTTTACTGCCTGCTCACATTGCCATGGAAATGAAAGCAGAGATCATTCAGAGGTTGCAGGGACCCAAAGCAGGCCAGCTGGAAAACACAAACAACTTTCACAATCTCTATGTCAAGCGGCACACCAATGTGAGGTATTGTGCTTTGTTCATGTTTGTTAGCAGGATTTAGCAAGCAATCTGGCTAACGAATGAATTAACTTCTCTGTGTCTGTGCATTTGGAGTCCAGAGCACCAGATCTGAAGTCAGGAAAACCTCAGTTCAAATCTGGCTTCATACACTTGACACTTAGGAGCTGTGTGACATTAGGCAAGTCACTTAACCCCAATTGCTTCAGGAAAATAAATACAAAAAGTTATATTATACCATTATAATAGTATATCATTAATTCATATCTGTTTTTCCTATAATTTTATTTCTTGTTTTAACTGTTGTGATATGTATTGACAAAGTGATTCATATTCATGTCTCTCTCAGAAATTTTGCAGTCATAGAAAACACTGAGTAATTTGAGAACCTCTGTACTTTCTTGTACTTTCTTCCTTTCCCACTCATAATTCTGCTTTTTCCTAAATGAACATTTTTTGAATTTTTGAAATTTTTGAAAAGTACCTTAATAGAAATGTTGATGTAGTGAATGGAATGCTGGATTTGGCACCAGAAAGACTTAAGTTCAAATCCTTGTTCACACATATACTAGTTATATTACTAATAAGTACTACTATTAGTGATATTGCTATTATTACTATTTACTAATAAATTATCATTATTAACAATAATACAATATATCATATATAATTATAACATACATATATTAACAATAATATAATTAATAACAATACTGTAACAATAATAATAGTTTATTGTTATTAGTAATTACAATACTTATGACCAAGCAAATTACTTAACTTCTTTATTCCTTAATTTCCTCATCTGTAAAATGAGCAGGTTAGATTCATTGGCCTCCAAAGTTCTTTAAAGCTCTAAATTTATGGTCTTGTGCAATGGTAGCTGAGACTCTGACAAATGGTAATTCCCCAAAAGTCCAAAGGTATAAAACAATTGTGTTTTAAGCAACTTAATAAAAGTTGGCATTTAACCATTGACTAAAAGTATATGAAGGTACCATTTAGCAGTAGCATAAATATCTACAATATGAGTTTATGTGTTAAAGTCTAAAACAGAGTAATTAATTAACATTTTGCAAATTCAAAGAAATCTTTTAAAATGCTAAATATACATTCAATGTAATTTAGGGATCATTTATTAATATCACCTGTGTGCCCCGAAGTAGTGCCTACCTATCTTTATGGAGTTTATGTTGTGTTCACAGAGATCACTTATATCTCTCTATTAAAAAAAAAAAAACATAACAAACTATAAAAATTATTGGGGAAGGGACTGGAATGCTGAATCAGTAAAGACCTCATTTTAGGAAGCATCACTTGAATAAAGCCTTGGAAGATGCCAGGGATTTTAAGAAATAGAGAGCATTTCAAGCATGGGGAACGGCACAGAATGCCATATATAGAACATTAAGGACTACAGTTTGGCTGGGAAATAGAATACATATGGAGAATTGTTATGGAATTAGCCTGAGCAGAAAAATTAGAATTCAATTATTAAGAGCTTTGAATTTCAGAGAATATTTTTTAATCTTAGAAGCAGCAAGGAATCCATGAAATTTCTTGAGAGAGAGACTATGTTCAGATCAATGCCTTAAGAATACCAATTTGGCTGACTGTTGAAGAACTGGAGAAGGGCAAGACCATAGAGAAAAACCAATCCATCAGATAACAAGCACTTACTGAGTGGCTATTATGTCTTAGACACTGGGTATATATAAATAGATAAAAATGAAATTTACCTTCTGTGCTCTTATATGTTAATAAGGGGACTAGGTAGGACATTATTACAATAGCACAGGTAAAAAGTGATGAAAGTCTAAATTAGTGTAAGTCTCTGGGAAAAAAAGGAATAATTTTAAGAAATGGATATTCTTTTATATCAATTCTTTTTTCCATACAAATAGATCCACTAAATGTCAAAATAGAAAACATTTTATTATTTTTTCAACAAATTAGATAAATTAGTGGCTCAGTAATCCTTTATAGAGGTTCTAAACATTTTGTGTGCTTTAAACCTCTTTGGCAATCTTGTGAAACCTATAGAACCCTTCTCACAATAATGTTTATAAATGCGTAAAATAAAATACATAGGATTTCAAAGGAAACCAGTTACTGTTATGCCTTTCACATGGTGAGATGGTAAGGAGGAGCTAAAGGGCAGTGTACCCTTGCTATCTGGAAAATCTGCAATTTTTTTGACCCTCCTTTCATACCAGAAAAGAAGTCTGATTTTTTTTCCTTTTTCTTGCATGGGATGTTTACAGTATCTTATTATAAAATTTTGGCTAAATATTTGGTCATAGCTCTGTGTCATCTGCTGGATTTTATCCCTGACTTCCACAAAACTCCTCAGAAATTCCTGTTTAAATTTTTATCGAATCCAGAATAGAGAAAGTTATGATGTAGAAATGATATGACATGTAGTTATGAAATGTTTTAAAGTTCATGGATCCCAAATCAAAAACTGATTAATATAAATGGAGCTCTTTTCCTTGAATGGCAAGATATGTTCCTTTAGCCTAATTGATGTCTGTATCACCTCTCTATCCTGCTTCTGGGGGAGGGGATCTTCTCCAAAGGAGTTCTAAACTTCATCAGGGGGCAGTTTCCATGAACACCAGACATATTTGTATATTCTGTTTAATTACTATTAAATAGAATAGCTAAAGATTCTTCAGAAGGTGACTTTTACAAAGTCACCCATCTATCAGAAAAGAAAGACAAAAGTCTTTAAAGAGAAAAAAAATGTTTCTCTCTATGGGAACATTTGTATATGTTATTAAAATTAAGAAGCTTGTTGAAATTTCTTAGCAGAAAGCAAACCAAATTAAATAAAATTCTGGAATAATAAGAAATGAAAGGATTAAAAACATCATCCTGACTAGGTATTGCCACCCTGGAAGGTACAGAATTTCACTGAAGGGCAATACTCACTGTACCTGATAAGGGAGAATAATCAGCCCACTGCTATTCTTCTGCCTCAGATGTAGACCAAAGTTCAGCCATCATTCTCTAATCTTTATAAAGCTTTGTAAGTGACTGATAATCCACACTTGTAAAGATAAGCATAGATTTAAATGAATGGAGTCCAGAAAAGCAAAGGTTGAGTCCCATGGCAAACATCATTGAGTAAACATGAGCCCTGATATTCCGGGTTAAACGGAACTATGAATGACTAAAAACAAACACAGAGAGCTGTTAAACAGCACTGGGAAATCAATGTCAGGCAAGCTAAAATTTGGTGAAAATGATAACATGGATTGTGTATCTAAAAATGACTTGAAAATATACGAAATTTAAACAAATACACAGAGACATACACATACAAACCAACTAAAGATAACAAATGGAAAGTGAATTTGTGTTCTCAAAATGGAATATACAAAATCTATTTCTAATCATGCTGTAAGAACAACCAATGTTTACTTGCAGGCTTAAGCAGTGAAAGGAGTTTTGCAATATTAGTGAATCCAGGCCTGTGTATAAAAAGCATGCTAATAATTGAGACAGGAACTGATTTGTCTTTTTTTGTCACTTTTCTCCTGAAATATATTTTATCTTCCTTTGTCAGTAGAAGTAATTTACCTTAGCAACCAACTTATATGAAGCAACATGATAGAGGATAGAGTAGTGGGCTTAAAGTTAGAAGGACTTGGGTCCATAATATCCCTCAGATACTCAATAACTGTGATCTTGAGCTTGTTTAAGTTTTGATTCCCTTATCTATAAAATAGGAATAAAAAAAAAAACACTTCATATGATGGTTGTGAGAATAAAATGAGATTTTAAAGCAGTTTATAAATGTTATTTATTTTGCATTAGTTATCTAGATCCACTGATGACAGATATGAGGGGGAAAGTGCTTTTAGTTGTAGTTGTGAGGAAAGTGGATAGGAACAGTGTTTCCAGCTCGTTAATCCAATGACAATACATGAGAGAATTCAGAAAACTAAATGTTTGCCCACTCACTTGAATATGAAAAATCAATTTGATATTTAGAATAAAAGTAAAAAGACAGATATGTGCAAGCACAATCATATTGATGTTGTCCTAAAAAAAATTAAGTTTTATTTAGTTACCAAAGTGATGTTAAGTGTATTTTTTGTCCTGAGTCTTTTAGATTTGCTATAAAATGTTCCCCTAATGTAGCAGGCTGCTGTCAGCTCTCTCTTTCACTTTATCAAGTGCAGAACTGGAATTCAAATAGTTTTTTGTTTGTTTGTTTGTTTGATTTGGTTAAAGCAACTAGGTAAAGATGAAGTTCCTTGAATTTATTGTTGTATTGTGATTGGTTCTTCATTCTTAAAGAGAACCAATGTGTTATAAAGATGTTATCTTAACTTGTGAGTGAATTGGACATCTTCAGCTACTATATCCTCCAGTCACCAGAGTCCAGTAGCAAGACAAAAATTGAGATGACTTAGCAATAACCCACCTCTTAAATTCAAACCATATCAGTACTGCTTGAAGGAATTTGGGCTGATTAGTCTGAAAAAGAAAGCATTTAGTGGTGGACATAATAGTTGTAGCTATATATTTTAGAGAATATCATGTCAAAAAAGGGAGGGAGGGAAACATGATTTTTCCTATTGTTCCCTGAGGAGGCCCTAACTAGAAGAGATGATATTAAAGAAAGGTAAAACAAAGTACTAAACATGAGCAGAAAATTAAGAAGGGGATATTCAATGAAGAAAAAAATCTCTCTTAAGAAACAAATCTTCACATTGGATAGAGCACCAGCCCTGAAATCAGAAGGACCTGAGTTCAAATTTGGCCTCAGATACTTAACATTTCCTGGCTATGTGACTCTCGGCAAGTCACTTAACCCCAATTGCCTCAGCAAAAAAGAAAAAAGAAAAAGGAAACAAATCTTAACAGTTTAGAGCTAGCCATAAGTGGAATGAGCTTCTTTCGGTAGGTGGAAGGTTCCCTCTCTTCACTTGCCCTTAAGATAAAGTTGGATGGGTACTTGGGAATACAATAAATGAAATTCCTTTCTGTGTCCAGGATAGTCTCTAATTCTGTGATTCATCATTATTATTATACATTTCATGGAATTGTATTTTATTCTTACAGAACACTTTACACATGTTAATATCTTTTATTCTTATAACAACCCCTGAGGCAGGTAGTGTAAATATTATTCCTTTTTACAGATAAAGCATTCAAGCCTAAGAGAGATTAAGTGAAAGGTCACTTAATAAATAATGGTAACCATGACAGTCACAAATGCAGGGATCTTTTCACTTTTCCATGTGTTCTGGGAAGATTTTCCTAAGTAAATACATTATCATTATCATTTCTGTTGGCCCAACTCATTTTTACTAGCTCTCAGTAATGATTCTGCAAGTGTTAATGGAATCAAGACCAACAACAAAGTGCAAAGTTCAAAATAGAAAATTAAAAGTAGATGGTTGCTTTTCATCTTTGAAATAACACTAACCTCAAGTAAGTTCTGTGTAAATTTTTACAAAGGAAAAATATTCAAAATAATGAAGAATTCAAGAAAATATACAAGCAATCAGACCTCAGGGAAACTATATTCCTCATGTGAAATTACTAAATTAGTGATCATTTATAGGGAAATATTTTTTCTTAACAAATACATTTTCAAGTACTGATTCCTTTATTTTGATAGCATATTATATGCTGACATTGTTGGATTCACCCGTCTGGCTAGTGACTGCTCTCCAGGAGAATTGGTACACATGCTGAATGAACTTTTTGGAAAGTTTGATCAAATTGCCAAGGTGAGTCATGGTGAGAAGCACCATCTGCTTCATTACCTTACCCCTACTCCTTTTTAAAAATTCACCTTTTCAGAAAAATGAATTGTCCTATTTCATACCAAAAAAGTATACTTTTTGTCCTGTTGCTTTAATCCAATTGAGAACAATACAGGCAGGGAAGTGATGCTGTGAATAGAATGCTGGTTACTGAATCAGGAAGACCTTAGTTCAAATGTACCTCTAGACACTAGCTATAAGCCCCTGGCTAGTCACTTAACATCTATCTGTCCCAGTATAGTACAGTATTATGGTTTTTTTCCTAGATTTTTATCTCTGTAGCACCTATTCTAGAAGCTACCTCATGAGCATGGCACTGCTAGGTTACAGGTTGAATTCCTCCACAACCAAATGAGATAATATCTGTGAATTGCTTTGCAAACCTTAAAACACATTATAAATAACAACTATTAGTGTCCCAAAAGTAAAAACTAATTTGTCTGTGTTTTACTGCCTTTAAAGTATTTGTTTGAGAATCCTCCATATGAATGTGTGCATCAAGTAATTAGAGATATAGTATGTTTACCCAAACCCTCCTTGATTTGACAGTTTTTAACACTTTCATATACATAATTTATCAAGAACTCCTCTTTGAACAACTATACGGTGATATTTGAATCCACTCACATTCCTTTATTTACTATTGTCTTATTTGACTTTTTTGCTAATTGAAATAATTAGCCAAAAGAGTAAGAAACCAAATATCAGCAGTGACAAAAGATTCAACCTTTAAATAATTGTGTTTTCACTTATAGTAGAAACCTCTCCTTCAATATAAATAATAAAAGTGTGAGATGATATCTCAAAGTTTAGTTTGTATTTCTCTAATCAATGATGATTTAAAGCATTTTTTTCATATGACCACATCTATAGCTTTGATACCTTTATCCAAAAATTGCTTGTTCATATCACTTGACCATTTCTCAATTGGGAAATGATTCATATTCTTAGAAATTTGATAATTTTCTCTATATGTTTAAGATATGACTTTTATTCAAGAGATTATCTATGTTTTTCCTTAATTTTCTGTTTTGCTTCTAATGTTAGCTATATTGATTTTATTTATACAAAACTTTTTTTTTAATTTTATGTAATTAAAGTTATCCATTTTACATCTCACAATGTTCTCGTGTTAATTCACAAATTATTCACAAGTATGATTGTGAATTTTCTACTTTACTCATGATATATCCTTTTATGTCTAGGTGATATATTAATTTGACCTCATCTTAGTAAGTAGTGTAAGATACTGGTCTACATCTAGTGTCTGTGATACTGTTTCTAGTTTTCCCAAAAAATTTTTACCAAATAGTGAATTCTTATGTCAAAAACTTAAATCCTTACATTTATCAAACACAAAGTTAATATAATCATTTACTGTTGTGTGTTGTATAGCTACTCTTTCATTTATCTACCTTTCTATTTCTTGGACAATACCACATAGTTTTGATAATTACCACTTATAATAAAATTTAACATCTAGTACTGATGGATCATCTTCTTTTACATTTTTCCCAATAATTCCTTTGATATTCTTGACTTTTCATACATCCAAATTAATTTTGTTAATTTTTTAGCAATTCATTGTTAACAATGAAATTAAAATGAACAGTATCTCAAGCAAACACAAGCTTTGTATGTTGAGTTTAATGTGAACTTTAAACTATGAAAAATTAATTTGTTTATTTTCATGAAATTCATGTTCTATTGAGATTCAGAATCTATATTTATGAAGTAGCAGGGGGAGTCATTACTAAAAGATATTGGGTTTTTTATTGCTTTCTTACAGTGTATTAAAATTATATTTTATTATCTGGCATTATTAAGCACAAAATTTAGGGTGTCTGGAGTAGAGATCAAAAGGAGCACTGGCTTCTATTTTTATTTTATGAAAGAAAAAAGGAGGAATACTAGGCAAACTAACTCAGATTTGGGATTAGTTTTTAAAATAAACATAAGCTTTTTCTTTCTCCTTTTATGAATATGTATATTTGTGTATGAGTTTGTTTATGCATAAACTTTCATGAAGAGCTCTATATTTTCTGTGGCTACTTTTTTTGTATTTTCTTTATTTCAAGGTAATGAATGCAATAATTGAAAATCCTTAATGAATGTTAGAAATGAGAAAAATTTTCATTGACAAACTTAAGCCAGAGTCTGTTGATCAAATAGAATTTAATTATTATTATTTTTTTACTTTATATACAAACTTCTGAATAAGTACAGTTTATGCTAGGTTATTTTGGTCACTCTCCTTGTTGCTTTATTTACTTACTCTTCTTTTCTTTTCCCAAAATGGATGAATGAGTTGAACTATTAACAGTAATAGGCAATCTCTTGCTTGATTTTTCTTTTACTTCAAGCATAGTTGACTATATATTGTTATCAATAAGAATAAAACACTATATATTACATGAATCTAAATATCAGACCAGAGTGCAAGGACTTCATGCTATTAATATCTTTTTTTTTTCTTTCAGGAAAATGAATGCATGAGGATCAAAATTTTAGGAGACTGCTACTACTGTGTGTCTGGCCTTCCTATATCTCTTCCAAACCATGCCAAGAACTGTGTGAAAATGGGACTAGATATGTGTGAAGCTATAAAGTAGGTACAATTTAAAACTTAAGTGACCTAAAATTTTTTATCCTTGACTGCACTCTTTCTTTAGGATATTTTTAAGTATATTTTTAAAGTTCAGCATTATTTGTGTTAATAACAAGACTAGAAAGAAAATGTGTTCAAGTACTAGAAAATGATTAAATGAGACATTACTATGCCATGAAAAAATGAGTATGAAAAATTCAGAAAAACAAGGGGAAAACATCATGAAGTGATGCAAAATGGAGAAAGTGGACCTAAAATAATTACTCATGTGATGACCATAGCAACGTAAATAAAACCAGCTTAGAGACACAACATTCAATGTTTTTATCATATTGTTTAAGTTTTTCTTTCCATTAATAATCCATAACCCTTTCTTTTTCTCCTTAGGGAGTGTACTTTGTAGAATGAACTTTTTCAGTGACTGTTGGGAAGGATCTTGTGTCAAAATAAAATATCATTTTTTAAGATACATGGAACATAGAACAAGAAAACTAGAACCTTAGATTACTTCTAGATTACATCACTCATGTTACATATGAAGGAAAATTTACCAGATTATTTCTATTTTAACAACTTTAGAAACATAGCAGCAAGATCATGAGAATTTAAGCTAAAAGGAACATTAAAGATTCTCTCTAATTTAAAGCCCTCATTGGTCAAGTAAGAAAATTGAGGTCTACTCTGGGATAGCTAGGTTTCATAGTGATTTAGGGTTAACCAGACTTGGATTCAGTAAGAACTAAATTCAAATTCAGCCTCAGACACATAATAGCTATGTAATCTTGGGCAAATAATGTAATCTTTTCTTCCCTAAATTTCCTCAACTATAAAAAGAGAGCTGTAACCCAATGGACTGTTAAAAGGATTAAATGAAAAAATATTTGTAAATTACTTAGCACGTTGCTTGGCATATAGTAGGCACTATTTAAATACTTACTATTATTATTACTATTATTATTATGTTATTATTATTTGGTTATTTTACCCTTTGGTAGAAGGAAGTAAAATTTTAGTTATTTATATGTCTTAAAAATAGCAACTTATCATTTTTATATTGTTATATTTGAGCACCTAATATGCTCTTCCTCAAATATTTTCACTAAAAAATAGAAGTAATAAGTATGTCTGTGCATACTAGTTCTCTACACTTTCCTATTAATAATAAAATAAGCTTTGTGTGAAGATATGAGTATATATATATGACAATACGTATTTATAATAGAATCACATATAAAGAGAGAGCAGGAAATAGCATAAAGTGAAGTGAATAGAGATTGAAAGATATTTATAAATAAGATTTTCTTTCAAGTTTTAGAATGAGACAGTATTGATATGGGAAAGCAGAAACAGGTGATAGTTTCAGTCTAACACCTAACTTCTCTAGTCTAACATCACAGGGTTATAGGAGCCTTTCTTTCTAACTTAGTGTTTGTTCCCACAACTGGCTGTCAGGAAAACTTAGTTCACCAGCATTAGAGTTGATATAAGAGGAGATGAAAAAGAAACAAAGTGAAAAGAAAGAGCTAACTAGAGGAAGTAGAGGGAATATTGACTCACTCTCTAATTCACTAGCAAGTGTCTGGAAACATCTAAATCCTTCATAAAATGGAATCCTTTAAATTCTTTGAGGTCAAAAATCTTGATTTATCAAAAAAAAGTTTCTCGATCAAAATATTATGTTCTTCAGTCCCAAAATGAACTTTGTTATGGTTATTAGACTAGAAATTGAAAGCAAAGTGAAGGAAAGAGAAAGCCTTTATTATTGAAGGAATTATTTTTCTCTCTTCAATCAGGTGGGAAAGATTTTTCAAAGGAAAAATTTGCAGTTTTATATTGTTTTTCCTATCTCCTCCACTGGTTCTCCAAGGATAATTATATTAGCTATCTCTACATATTGATGAACTATCAGGAAAATTAAACTAGAATCATTTTGTTATATCAAGAATTTTAGAAATATATTTCACAACTCTGATTAGAAAACTTGATGGATCAATACAGTAAGAAAGATTGGAAAACATATTCAGGCTTCTTTTTCATTGGCTCATTAAGCCCAGTTGAAGAAAATTGTTTCTGTGTTCCAACAGAATACTTCAGGGTATTTCCTTACCTTTATTATCTGCCATGCTGCAAACTGATTAGGTGACATTCCTTGTGATTCAGTACTTTGTCCACAATAGATTATTTACAGCAGACTTGGAAAAATTAAGGTTTTCTTATTAGTAAAAAAAAGTAAAGAAATACATCAGATACAAGAATTAGGGAATTTGCCTTATTTCTATGAATAGTTTATGGATTACAAATATGTATATTTATATTTTTATGTCTTGTTAACTTTCCAAAAAGATTGTGGACAGCTAGTTTATTAATATTTTTAAAACAAAAAAGATATTTTATATTATTATTGCAAATTTTAAACAAACCAACTGCAAGAATTTTTGATGTAGCAATTAAATTATTAATACAAGAAATAAAAATTATTGTTCCATTTAATCAAGGTCAGTCCACATAAAGGAATGAAATATTTGTACAGCTGCTTTAAGAAGCTTGTGTAGAACTAAATTGCCCAGTACATTTAACCAAAAGGATCATTTCATTAGTCTTCTCTTGGCTATGAGCCTTTTTTGGCAATATTTGGGTAACTTAAGTTCAGTGAATATTGCACTTTCTCACAAATATTAAAATATAAAGTGCAAGTTAGACTCCTATGATAAATCTTTAGGAAAATTGCTTTAAATTCCCAACTTTTCAAAAAGGAAGTCCAGAAATTTCTTCACAAATTACTCACCACATTTGTTTCACTATTATAATTGATTGGACAAATTTTGATAGTTTTTATTTAAAACCAACAACAAACAACAAAAATCATTCCCGGATGGGGGGGAGGGGAAGCTTTTTATATCTTCTTGTGAGGTATTTCTGTATCACTTTCAGGGAGTCTATTTTCTGTGTCTAGCAGCAGGAAGGAAAATTTTTAGCCCAGTTTAATAACATTTTTTTAAAGTTTTAGGTTTATCCTATGGTAACATAAACTGTCACTGTCTTTTCTTTATGCTACAGCAATAAGCAGCTCCAAATTTAGTCATGTTTTTTCCTGAATTACAATTATTTCGTTATCTCTAGGCTTAAGATAACAACATGACTTCAGTGTGACCATGTATCTTTTCATATACTATTTTTGCATGTATTTTATATTTTTATTGAATTATAGCAAGTAACCCATTCTTTTTTTCTTTCTTCTATGTTTTTGACTTACATTAACTATTATTCAAAACAAAATGGCACAATGATTTTTAAAAATCAATCATTTAGAACAATGAACTTTAAGATGTGTAATATGATATATTTACTACTATAAGAATTGAAGGCTGGACTTAGAGTCAAGAAGATTGAAGTTCAAATTCCACATCAAACATTTACTGTGTAACCCTGGACTAGTAATTTAACTTTTCAAGCTCCTTTTCTTATCTGTAAAATGGAGGTAATGATATCAGCTATTTCAAAGGATTCTTATGAGAACCAAAGGAGAAAACATGTAGAGTTGTTTTAAAAATCTTGAAGCACTATATAAATGCTAATCATTATTAATAGTAGTATTATCATGTAAAATACTAAAGCTTTTTAATGTGAATTTTCTTTGATGTTGACAAAATAATACCTATTAGCTAGCTGTGTGATATTATGCAAGAAGGTTGGCTTTTATGTCTTTCTGAAAAGACAAGCAGCAAAAATAGAAGAATTCCTTGAGAAAATCTGGAAGTCTTGAAAGATTCAAATAGAATTCTTAGGTTTCTAATACTCTGTCTTAAAACCCCAGAATGTATCCTAAAGAGCCAGCACTGAATGTCAACTATTCAGGGGGGCTACACTAAAGATTTTCTGGTGAATGTTTTAACAGCTTGGTTTCCAAAAAAACTTAATCTGTGTTATTAACATTTTCTTCATCATTTTCTTCAACAATATTGTTGTAAATTAAAATTTACAACAATTTCCTATTTCCAGAATGTTGCTAGACACACAGAAAATTTAACAATTGGCCAAAAAAACGGATTTAAACTGACTCCCTCCCACAGTCCGGGATTTAACCCAAGAGTTGGGGGTCATCAAAGAGTCTAGGAAATGCAGAGTCAGATGAAACTGGGTTGACCAATAAATCCAAAACTTAAGCAGAAGCTTGAGTCTGACCCTGTTGTTTTTTTTTTAAGCTGTTATTAATGAACTAAACTTGGAAAGATGAATAAATCAAAGAAAATGTCCATCATTATCAAATTATTACAAATAAGGAGGAGGGTGGAGCATTTATTAAGTATCTATAAGCCAGTGACTATGCTAAGTATTTTCTAACATCTCATTTGTTCTGATCTAATCAAATATAACTCCATAAAGCTCTAGAAAGAAACTCAAAAGGGAAAAAAAATGGATTCTCATGTACTACATTAAAACATTGAAGATGTGAAGTAAGAGATTATTAAAAATGAAATAATTTTTAAGTACAATAAATTGCCAAGAAAAAAGTGTCAACCCATTCAAAAAATGAACTCCCTAAAAAGTAGACAATAACAGAAAAAGATTTCATGAGATAGCAAAATATATTAGAAAAATAGAATAAAATTTAGGATATCTTATATGAAAAATAACTAACCTGGATAAAAAGGTTGAATACATATAATTTAAAAATAACTGCACTCATTGAAAATGATGATTTTTTTCAAAAAGCTTGAATGTTATTTCTAGAAATCATAAAGTAAAATTGCTTAGATATATCAGAACTAAAGGACCAAGCAAAGATAGAAAGAATACACAGATTATTTTCTAAAAACAATCTTTATACCATCAACCCATCCACCACCCTCCCCCCCAAAAAAAAAAAACCCAACACTTTATGGATGACATAACCAAAAATAAGAACTTCAATATCAACCAAAAAATAGTGTAAGCATACACAAAATAGTCATAATCAGGATCGCATAAAATCTGATAGCTGGTACTAAAATAAAGATCTTTTATTACAATATTCCAAAAAGCAAATGTTATAAGCTTATAATCCAGAATAATTTAATTCTGTAAAACTAATATAATCCTATGGATTGGATGGGAAAGAGTCAGAATTACCCACTAATTCAGTGGTCCTCAAATTTTTTCATCTCAGAATTCCTTTTAATTAAAATTAAAAACTACAAATAGATTTTTTTTTATTTCTGTGGGTTATATATATATATATATATATCACCATTTACTGTATTTGAAATTAAAACTTTTTTTAAAAAATAATTCATTTAAAAATAACAACTATAAACTCATTAAATACTAATATAAATAACATTTTTTAAAAATTTATATTTTCCAAAACAAAAAATTGTGAGAATGGCATTGTTTTGAATAGTTTTTAGTGTCTAAATTAATATAGGGTTCTCATATCTGTCTCTGAATTCAATCTTTAAAAATACATTGTTGGAGTATTGAAGTATATGATTGAAATATATGAAGAAAATTTGAACTCACAGAGATATATAATTGTACAAGATTTGATTAGACAAATGTGTTAGTATTTATATGAAAATAGTTTTTGTCTTAGAGATCCTAGATGTCCTTGGTCTACTCTGAGAATTGCTGTTTTTATGGAAAAGAGGAACATAGAAGCAATTCAGATGAATTACCAGAACTAAATAGGAATTTTGAAATTAACAACACACACACAAAAAAATCCAGAGAAGCCTAGAAAGAAATGACAAAGAAAAATGATTTCTGGGTAGCGTGAATTGACCCAGAGCCAAGTGAGCAATACCATGAAAACAAATTATACAACAATGTTGTAAAGAAAAACAACTTAGAGATTTTTTTTTAATTGATCACATAAATGACTAAACCTCCAAAGGATCTATGATGAAGTGTTTGTAATGAGGGGAGAAGGGAACATGTCAGAGTTGGCAAAAATGATGTTATAATAAAGCATCTTTTTAATTAATTAAAGTATTTAAATGTACAAAAGAAAATAAGGGAAGTTCAGAAGAAAAGTCAGACAAGTAAAACAATTTTGATAGTTATATTTAGAATATATTTAATTAAAAAAACTAGAAGGATGAAATGGAAATATACAGTTTCATTAAATCTTTTATTTATATTCAGCATTTGATTAATTACTTTGGTTGATCAAACTATTTTGAAGCCTCTCTCCTGATACTTCTTTTATGCAAAATGATCACTGCCTAATTTTTTTTAATCAAGACAATTCACAAATTAATATGGGTACAATTATGTTTTGCTCTGCCCTTCCTTAGAGTCCCTAGTCCTTGCCTTTCAGTGAACTGTTCTAGGGAGGAATATAATATGTCTATATTGTTGGCTCCTAGCAGCTGTCTTATACAATATAATCTATTTGATGACAACATTACTTTTAAAATACATGGGGAAAATGGGATAGAATGTGAGCTGATGGTTATAATTGGGGGTTGAGGAAAGAAAAGTTATTTTATCCATTTTATATATTTTTTCTTCTTTTTAGAAAAGTAAGAGATGCAATTTTATCCATTTTATATGTTTTTTTTTTCTTCTTTTAGGAAAGTAAGAGATGCAACTGGAGTTGATATCAATATGCGTGTGGGAGTACACTCTGGAAATGTCCTCTGCGGTGTGATTGGTTTGCAGAAGTGGCAGTATGATGTCTGGTCTCATGATGTTACACTAGCAAATCACATGGAAGCTGGAGGTGTTCCAGGGTATGGAAAATTGAGTTCAATTCTTAAGTCATCACTTTATTTACTTATTTGTTTGTTTGTTTGTTTGTTTTGCTGAGGCTTTAAGTGATTTGCCCAGGGTCACACATCTAAGAAGTATAAGTGTCTGAGATCAGATTTGAAATCAGGTCTTCTTGACTTCAGGGCTGGTGCTCTATCCACTGCACCACCTAGCTGCATCACTCTTTAAGTCATCACTCTTGACTTGGTTCTTATTTGACAAAATCCTTATCCTCAACACATATTTACAAGTTATTAAATTGATGCTATTTATTAGATTTGATGACCTACTTGGTTTAATTATTCATCCTTTATTTAAAAAAAACTCACATGGATAAAAATTTAAATTTGATTCCCAATTTTTTAATATTATTTTCCCCAAGATAAATCTTTGATTAACCTATTGAAAAGGGGAGAGAGGAGGATGCTATATAGTTCTATGCACTTCCTATATAAACCTTTTACATAAGCTTCATCAAATATGCTTGCCTGATTTGAATTGGATGTAACAAAAATTTTCAGTCCATGAAAAGATCCAAATTAAATCCCTTGACTTTGCATGTGCCACAGAATACTTTACTAGACCTTGCTGCTCCTGAAACAGATATTACAAGTTGTTAAACCTTGGACATACCTTGCCTTTCACTCATATTCATTTCTAAACTATATCCATAATTTTCCTTACACCATTAAAATAGGAAAATACTTGCCAAAGTAAGCATTGTTTTATAGGGTAAACCACCAAGATAATTTTCATATTGTTCTGATCAGGTTTTAAAATATAATTGCAGGCGTGTTCACATTACTTCAGTTACCTTAGAGCACTTGAATGGAGCTTACAAAGTAGAAGAAGGAGATGGAGATATAAGGGACCCATATCTGAAGGAACATTATGTCAAAACTTATTTTGTGATCAATCCCAAGGTCAGTATTGATATGAAAACATGTGGATGTTTTTTGAAACAGTTATTTCTGATTTAAAAGTCAAAAAAAGTAGAAATGTAACAATTTCAATAATTTTGTAAGTTTTATATTCCAGTTGCAGAGTCCTGGGATTATAGAAGTCTCTCAACAAATATTTCTGGATTTCAGTTCAATATTTCATCTTTATCTGCCTACAAATTTTAACTATTCTAAATTTTTACAAAATTATGTTTATTTTTCTAATCACATTAGTGGAGGGAGTTGCTTTGGAGTCACTACATACAAGAAAAATCAACAGGACTAACTTAAAATTGTTATTGAGTTTCTTTAGGTCTATACATATGTGATGGTTTTAAACCATCTGTTGATCAAGCGTTATTAATTAAATAATTGTAAGTACAATGTATGTTAATGAATAATGAGGCCTTTAATACAACTGTTCATCAATCAATCCTTATTAATTATCTACTATATGTAAAACACGGGATACAATAACAGATTCAACATAGACCTTGTTCAAAAGGAACTTAATGGGCAAATGTATTTGCAAATTAATAATTGTAATACAAAAGAGAACATGCTCAATTTTAAAATGGCAAAGTTGTTTTTTGTCAAGTCTTTTAAAAATCAAGAGTATTTCAGAAATGGTCATGCCAAATTGACCAAAATATTATTATTATTATTATTATTATTATTTTGATTCTTGAAAGCATAATTTTTACTTTCCATTATCTAAAATGTTTAACTACCTAAAGATTCTAGATAAGTTATATTTTACTATAGATGATTGTTAAAAGCAATAAACTGAATAAACTGAGTAGAAGTAGATTTATTTAAGTAGGGTTTTCTGGAGATGTGTTTTCAGTTGGCTTTTAAGAGATATATTGCATAATATAAAAGATGTATAAATATAAATTAGCAAAGAAGATGGATAAATAAATTTTAAGTAAGAAATAATTTATTAAGAAATTACTATATATACACATACATATATGTATACATACATGCATACATACTATGATACATAAATTGATCTAATGCTTCAGATG
The DNA here is from genome assembly GCF_902635505.1 of Sarcophilus harrisii. NCBI lineage: Eukaryota > Metazoa > Chordata > Mammalia > Dasyuromorphia > Dasyuridae > Sarcophilus > Sarcophilus harrisii. The sequence goes on from NC_045426.1 coordinate 395,056,037, forward strand.
TGTAATGTGCCTGCTACTTTATTTTTTGCAATCAGGGAGAAAGACGAAGTCCTCAGCACCTCTTTAGACCAAGGCATACATTAGATGGAGCCAAAATGAGAGCATCAGTCCGCATGACCCGGTATTTGGAGTCCTGGGGAGCAGCCAAGCCCTTTGCACATTTACATCACAGGGACAGCATGACAACAGAAAATGGCAAGATCAGTACCACAGTATGGGCTTTTTTATGTCACTTAAAGTAGCATAATTATGAGAGGAAAATATATTTTCTCAATATTAAATGTTCCACCTTTCCTTGACATATTAACTATAGTCCATGTTAAAACATTTTCAGTTTCCTTTTCCAAACAGATCATTATAGATGGATAAATGGATAGATGTGAATTAACATCAATTCCTGAATTCTATGTTACATAAGAGCAGTATGCTCCCTGTACTGTTATTTCTTTGATTAATCTGTGGAATTAGATAATCAGTTTCTATTGAGTGACTGAGTCTGCCAACTTTGGTTTCATAAGAAATTACAAGGTTTTACTCATGAGACACTCTTTCTTGTATGCACAGATCTAACAAGAAATTGTCATATTCCCTTATCCCACTTGGTCCTACTCATGTTATGCTCTGAATCTCATCTGTATTCTATCATTCCATGGGCCTTGTTTGTTTTGATCTTGAAGTCTTGTTGAACTGTTTTGTAGTCAACAACCCTTGTTGTCAAACCTGTTCTTTGGTAAATTTTCAAAATATATTATGTATTCATGTTTTATGTTTGAAAAGTATTTTCATTTTAAACAAGATCCTTTAAATATCTGTCTAGCCCCAAACCTAATCAAAATTCCAATCAGATGTAATCTGACCATCACTATAAAAACCAATTGCTTGGGACCAAACCTAAAAACACCTGAATGAAATGTAAAAAGTTGTAAAACCATCTTATTCGTAATGGTCCAGATAATTGCAATTATATAGAAAAAAACATATAATTCACTACATTTTCATTTTTCATTTGACTATCATGGTTCCATATAGACAGTTTTGAAGGATGAGAGTCTAGTTGTCTATAAGAATTATTTTTTAGCTACCTAAAGTTTTCATTGTAAAAGCAGATGGCTATGTGGTGTATATGTTGTTATTGTTTATAAATTATCTTGTAATTCATAATCTGACTAGTACATATTCTTTTTTTTTCCTCTAGGATGTTCCAATGGGTCAGCATCACTTTCAGCACCGCACATTAAGGTATAACTTATGGTATCAAATGAATATATATGTATTGCTCTCATATTTCTGGAAGATAGAATCTATCATCATTTTTAAAAAGCTTGTTCCTTTTTTAAAAATGAGTCTTTTATATTGCGTTTAGTTCTGAAAACAAAACAGCATAATTTAATATCATTTGAATAAAGAAATAAAATTAATAATACATGATTACAAAAACTCCATGAAATATATAAATTGTTTTGCTGAACAGAATTATCTTATATTGAATTTGTGACTAATACATGCATTTCTTCCTTCTAAGATTGTCAGAGATTAACTCCAGTTTATCCTGTATGTATATATGTAAATAAATACATATGCACACATAATATACAACATATAATATAAACAATACATGCAATATATATGCACACAATGAACATATATGTGTACCATATATAAGTATGTGGGTATATGTATGTGTACGTGTATATGTAAAGAAAGGGAGAAAAAATGGGGGGAGGGAGAAAAAAATAAGTATAATTATATGTTGTCTTCCCCATTAGATCATGAGCTTCTTCAAGGAACAAAGACTTTTTTTGCCTTTCCTTGCTCACCATTTAGCCCATTATGTCAAAATAATAGGCATAAAATGAGTGATTATTGCTTAGTTAACTTTTAGCTAAAGAATCTTCTGATAAAGCAGAACTGAATCCATTCTCCTTGAATTTTTTCTCATAAAATGTAAAATTCTTTAAAGCAAGTAATAATTCATTTTCATCTTTGTATTTCCAGAGGTTGGTACAATGCCTAAGAACTTTCTTAACATCACTATCTTATCATCAGACCCTTTTTTCTCTAAATCCTATTTACTTTCATGCTTTTTTTTTGTTTTAATTGATAGTTGAAAATAAATGCATATTTGTTTATATGGATGTGTACACATTTCTGTGTATATGTTTTATTTAGATGGGTAGGATATATCTAGGCATGAAAGAAAATTCTTCATTCTTAATTGGTGATCGTCAATTAAAAAGCAGAATCAAATCATCAATTTTTCCCCATTTTGTCATCTAATGATGCAAATAAAATACAAATGCTTCCATTATGGAAAAACACATATACATACATATATACACATATATATGTGTGTAAGAATAACACATAGAATCATGTTAGTATCACACAATGTAGAAAATTAATTATAATCATTGCTTTTTTAATGGAACATTTGCCCAAATATGGAAATAAAACTAACCAGAAAATGTACATTTATCTAAAACAGAAACTTGAGAAATTGTTATCCTAAAGAAAAACTAGGTAGTGATGAAAGAGAAATCTATAGATGAGGTTAAAGAACAAAGATATATGGGTAAAATGGTATTCTCTAAGATTATTGAAATAAATGATGAAATCAAATTGATAAATATTTCATAAGTAAATAAAACTTTTTATTCATTTAATTAATAGTAATGTTTAAAAGCTGTAAATACTGGCAAATTTTATATTAGTATATAAAGGTGCAATATAAATTTTTATTCTAAGCTTAAAAGTTATTTCTTTTTATTTTATGACAAAAATCCATTCAGTAATGAAATTCTTAATCAAATTAAAGAGAATCAGGACATTTATTTTCAGAGTTATCACTGCAGTCCTCATTAATATTGTCACTCAGTGTATATAAAAGTTAAGAAATGCCAATGAAAACTCTGCTTTTTAAAAGAATTCAACTGGGGTTTTTAGCTTAATTCCAAAGAGTAATTCCAAAGTCCCAGTTTTCCTGCTATGAATTATTCACTTAATAGTTGTCAATTAATACTTCTCAACTGCTATAGTTATTAAATTTTAATGTGTTGAATGTTTCAATGTACTTATAAAAACATGTTAAAGTCATAACATACTTCCAAATATGGTCTATAAATAGGAAACTATTTCTGAATAGGCCTAAAAGAAAAGCTTTCTTAGACAATTTGAAATTCATGTTGCTGGTTTTGGGGGGAAATTGGTTTGTATTTATTTTTTCATCAATATAGAAAACTCCTACTGTCTATTGAAGATAGTTGTTTGGGAAGTTAACTGATTTATCGATGGTATTAAACCTAGTGTCAGAGGCAGAGTTTGAGACTCAGTTTTCCTCAATCCAAAACTAATCCTCTCTCCATCATGTATCTCTCAGGTTAAGATTGAATATAAATAAAATAGGAAACTATGTGATCTCTCTGAAAATAGAAGCATTGAATACTGAATAAGACCAGACAGGCAAACTCACCCAAATTTTCGAGGTTTCTAAGTAATGATTCATAGGAAAATTAGATTTCTCTTTATCAAATTAAATGATTGTATCAATTCCTTCAATGAGGTAAATATAGAGCTTTTATTAAAGTGGGTTCTAATATATAATCTAAACCTCTCTATTTGTACATTTTTTGCAAACCTTCCAAAGTATTATCTTTTAGTGTTGTTATTTAATACATAATGTCACTCATTGTTAAGTCTGAAATTGGAGTATATACTAAGATCAATTCTTTATTATTGTTCAGTGGTTTTTATTTATGTCCATTTTTTTGCAATCCCATTTGGGTTATTTTTGAGAAAAAGATATTGGAGTGGTTTGCCAATTTTCTTCTCTATGAAGACTAAACCATCCACTAAATTCAATAAGCCTTGATGTTTGGTACTGTGTTAATAAAACGGCCTAATATCGGAAACATTTCTTCATGAAACTGAACAAGTGTTTTGGCATCATGTGTACAAAGACAGGTTAGTTATTCTTAAACATTTATTCCTTAATGATGCTTTTATTTTCCTTTAGAACCAAATCACAGAAGAAAAGATTTGAAGAAGAACTGAATGAAAGAATGATTCAGGCAATTGATGGAATCAATGCTCAAAAGTATGTTGCTATATTTTAAGAATTGAGAATTATTGCTCATCTTCCTTTTCCATCCCTGTTTTTCTTTTGCAAACAGAAATTATATGTTTTTATCTTTTTGTTTCTGTTGCTATTTTTAAAATATTTTAATTTGTTCATTTATCATCATCCCTTGGGTATATTTGTCTTACATAATTATACTTTGTGTGTCCCATGTCCTAGACTTCTCACCTAAAAAAATTTCTTATATCTTGTTCTTTAGTGTATCAATTTCTTTTTTATAAAATATGCTTTGTTGTGCATCACTGAAAAGAAATAACAAAAGTCAAGAATGAATATTATCATGTTGATAGTGATTATTTGAAAAGCTAAAAGTGATATTCATTTGAGGTCATATGGTTAATGTACATATTCATATAGGGTAACCTAGGCCTCAGTAGCTAAATGCAAGCCTTTCTCTTTATGAATTGCCTGTTCAGACCCTAAAGAAAGGAACAATCTTAGAGAAGAGAAAAGACAAGAAAAATTATTAGCTATACATGTGGAAATTGAACTAGATTTGCAGCAATAAATTGAGATGGCTTTGGGAGGGGGTAAAAGCAAATTTTACTATATATAACAACTTATCAAAAATTGACTGGTCCTGCTAATCTTATTACTGCCCTACTAATCAATAAAGAAGCTATGCATTTTCCCAGGATGGAAAGAATAATGTGTGACTCGAAGGACTCAACTAACTTTTTGTTTTTTGTTCAGGTGTTCGGTTATATCCAACACTTCCTGACGTCATGTATTAACAGCCCATCAAGTCCTCCACTCTATTCCACTATCTCCTGAAGTCTATTCAACCCCAAGTCCATTACTTTCATAACATTATCTATCCATCTCACTTCCTGCTGTCCCCTTGTTCTTTTACTTTCAATCTTTATCAATATTAGGGACTCTTCCAAGTTCTGTCTTATTATTATGTGGCAAAAGTGTTTAAGATTCAGTTGCAATATTTGGTCATTTAGTGAATAATCTGGATCAATTTCTTAAAATATTGATTAATTTGATATCTTTGTTGATCAAGGGACTCTCAAAAGTATTCTCCAGTACACAGTTCAAAAGTTTCACTTCTATGACAATCAGATTTACTTATGGTCCAACTGTCACAGACAAATGCTATTACTGGGGGAAAAAACATAATTTTGACTATACAGACCTCTGTTAGCAAGGTGATAGCTCTGTTTTAGTATACTAACCAGATTTGCCATAGTTTTCCTTTTAAGAAACAAGCATTTTTTTTTAATTTTGTGGCTGCATTTACTATTTACAGAGATCTTAAAGCCCAAGAATATAAAATCTGTTTCCATTTCTTTTTCTTCTGATTTTCAGGAAATGATGAACCAATTGCCAAGATCTTAATTTTTTGATGTTAAACTTCAGCCCAAGTTTTGCACTGCTTCTTTCACTTTCATCAAGAGACTTCTTAATACCTCTTTACTTTTTACATCAGAGTAGAAGAATATCAGATTATTGGTATATCTACCAACAACCTTAGTTTTGGTTTCTGATTCATCCAGTCTGTCATTTCACATGATGTACTATGCATATAAGTTAAATAAATTAGGTAACAATATACAGCCATGCTTTATTCTTTTTTTTGATATTAAACCAAGGTAGTTCTGTGTTTGGTTCTTATTGTTGTTTCTTGGTCCATATAAAGATTCAGTAATCTGGACGTTCTTTGATATTTTTCTTCTTTAGGCTTGAAATGTAAACTAATCTTTTCCAATCCAATGGCAATTGTTGAGTTTTCCAAATTTTCTGACATATTGAGTGCATTACTTTAATAATATGTTTTAGGATTTCAAATAGCTCATTTGGACACTTAGCACTTTCTAGTTGTGTGTCCCTGGCAAGTCATTTAACCCAAATTGCTTCAGGAAAAATAAAAAGAAGATTCAGTGAGAAAAGCTAAGTGATCTGAATTCAAATCTGGCATCAGACGCTTAACACTTACTAGTTTTGTGGCCCTAGTTGTGACTAGTTGTGTGACAAGACACTTAACCCTAATTGCTTCCAAAAAGAAAATCTCAAAAGCAAGATTCTGTGCAAAATTTTACCTCAATTATAGCCATGTATACATTTTCTTTCAATGTTTGTTGGCCATCACTATGAGCAACCTTTCTCAATTCCTAGAGACAATATAGAGCAGTATTTATCTCATTTGAAATAATGCGGTTTTTTAGACAACTGAAAATATAATAAGAAAAAATTAGTATGAGTAGATATGGAATAGCATTTGTTCATGTGAGGTGAAAAGAATAAGTAACTATTCAGTAGGCAATTTTTAAAAATGTACTTAAAAGCATTTCAAACTCTAGTGCTATTTACATGTTATTAATGTTACTCTTCTAAAGATTTTATAGTGAAGAGAAATTACACATATCTATTGGTACTTATTAACCAACTAGCAAAACTATATTAAGCACTTACTATGTTCCAGCCACTGCCCTCCTGATCACCTTATCCTGACAAAATTATTTGTGATTTTCTCCCAATCATTTGAAGAAAGGACTTCATAAATTTATGAGAATATCCTTCAAAGTCCTCATAATTCCAGACCTCCCAGAAAGAATATCCTTTGTATATTTGGTTTGGTTCAGATGTTCTTCCTTGCTTTGAGGGATCATGTCTTTTTCTCCATTTCTGCCCTAAATTTTATTGCCAGGCTAGAGAATGAGGAACAGAGGGACAGGTTCACCATAAAAAGATACTATATTTAAGGGGCTGTACAGAATTCCACTATGTCTAAAGGAAATAATATAGTACCCAGCTGGGGTCTTTTCTAACTAACTAAAAGTCAGTCATGGAAGAAACATAAGCTAGTGAATTGGTGAGGAGACCGAAATATTTTTTAATCAACTTCCAAGGAAACTATAGTTAAGAGTTAAGGGAGTCAGAAGGTGAATAATAAGGAATAAAAAGGTGTAGAAGAAGAGAAATAGTGAGACTGAAATAGCCAAAAATTCCAGGAAAATGAAATCCCAAAGACATTGATAAGTCAAAAAAGAAATCATGAAGAACAGATAGATATGAGACTTCAAATTCTAGTAAGCAAGCTGAAACATCTATGAATAAATACTGAAAAGTTAAGAAAATGTTTCAACATTTCATGAGACATAGGACATTGCAAAAAAACAAGAAAAACATGGAACTGCAATGTGCTTTTTCCTCAATGGTTTAAAAATGATAATTTTAAGTGCAGAATTTATATCCAACACGGCAAAAATAATGAGCAGAATAGAGTATCTCGAATCTGCAATGACAAGCCTCAACAAAAAAAAAATGAAAGTGAAAACAATACATTGGGAATGGAAATAAATAAATGTGAAGGACATTCTAGAAGAGAAGCAAATAAACAATAACATTATGTAAGCAAAACATACTGATCTCAAAGACAAGATGAACAGAAACAATTTTAGGATCATAAGTCTCCCTGGAGAATACAATAGTGCAAAAAAAAATCTAAACACCATTATGAAGGAAATAATATAAGAGAAGAATCAGAATTTCTGAAAATAAAATTTCAGTTGAAAGAATTTACAGATACCAAGGGGGAAAACTATAAATACCAAAGCCACACAGTGGTTAAATCTAACAATTCAATTAAAAAACAATAAGTTCTATAAACCATCGAGAATAATCATCAAATAATATAAAACCACACTGCATCCACTGGCAAAAGAAAGAAATGGAATAATTTATTACAAAGAGAAATGGAGCTCAGGATGGAACTTACAATAACCTATTCTATAAATCTGAGCCTTACCATACAGAAAAAAAGATGGATGACTCAATTAAAAATAAAGAGTTTAAAACATTTTTAGAAAGAAAAACAAAACTAGAGATTATTTGCTTCTCAACACCCCAGATAATGGAAATAAAGGAGTAGTGAATAAATAAAACCAGCAAATACAGCAATAAGAATAAAGTTTCAATAGACAAATCAATAAGAAACTTCTTTCTAAATGTACCCAAGAAGATGGGATGAAGGCAGAAATCTGGTAGCAATTAACAATGAAGATTTGAACAGGAGGTATTATGAACAGAACCTGATGACACTCTGCTTGTAGGTTTTTTTTTTTTCTGCAGGACTTTATTAAAATATAGAAGGCTACATGATAGGGGAGAAGAAGAGTGGGGAAATATAGGGATGATATGCCAGGGTCAAATCAAGGACTGGCAATGAGGGGAAAGTGATCACCATGGTCTCAGAAAGAAAAAAGCCTACAGAGAAATAAGGAGAAGAAAATATTGACACAAAGGGGGAATGGAGAAGGCCTTACTTTGGAAGTGGGAAGGGATTCTACTGATAAATGCTTTTATGTGTGAAGGAAGATGAGGATTTTATACTGGGTGTGACCCAAGCTATTTGGTACTTGAAAAATCTACTTGTTCTGGGAGGGGGAAAATTGGAACTCTTTGGGGCAACTGACACTTAGAGAAGTAGAAGAACATGTACTGAGGAACATTTCCAGGCAGATATAGGGAGCAGAAAGGATTAATAAAAGAGGGCAAAAATAAGTACGGGAGGATGTCCTCTCCGACATCTAAAATATTTGGAATTATTCCAACACAGAAGCACAGTAGAAAAGGGGAATTCAAAGCTTACTAAGCCCTATTAAGAAGTAATAGAAAGTGGGTAAAGGGGAGAAATCAGAATGGATACCTTGGAATCTTTAGAGTCATAAATCTGAGAAGCAGGTCTAGAATAAATAGAAAGAAAAGGGAGTGAATAAGAGATGTAATTTTATAATATCTTCTTTTCCCCAATTACATCTAAAAATATTTTTTTTACATTTTTTTGAGTTCCAAAATTTTTCTTTCCTCTTCTCCTTTCACCCCTTCTGGGATGGTAAACAACTTGATACAGTTGATACATGTACAATTATCCAAGACATATTTCCATATTGGTCATGTTGTGAAAGAAGACACAAACTGAAAGGAAAAAATGAAGAAAAAAATAAAGTGAAAAAAAAATAGTATACTTCGATCTGCAGATTCCACCAGTTCTTTCTCTGTATATAGAAAGCATTTTTCATTATGAGTCCTTTGGAATTGTCTTGGATCATTGTATTGCCAAGAGTAACTAAGTCATTCACAGTTGATCACTATATAATATTGTTGTTACAGTGTACAATGTTCTCTGGTTCTGCTCATTTTACTTCACATCAATTTGTGTAAGTCTTTCCATGTTTTTCTGAACTCAGATTGCTTTTCATTTCTTATTATACAATAGTATCCCATTAAAATCATATCCTACAACTTGTTTAACCACTGACAAATTGATAGATATTCCTTGACTTTCCAATTGTTAGGTACCACGAAAATAGCTTTTATAAAAAATTTTGTACAAATAGGTCCTCTTTCCCTTTTTATTTGAGATGTATTCTAAATTAAATGATAAAAGTGATTGCAAAAGATAAAATAGAAAACTTTGATTTCTTAAAACAAACACTTCTGCACAGAATATTAATCACATATATAAGATCAGAAAAAAAGAGGTCAAATGGGAAAAATATTTTTGTATCAAATTTCTTTTATGATAATTTTGTATTATATATATATACAAATTATATATTTGTATTTATACATAGATATAGATATATACATATATATATAATTAATAGCTATTCCTTAATAGATAAATATCAAAAAAGATATAAAAAGCTCTCCAAAAATGCAAAGTATTCACAACCACATGAAAAAATACTTCAAATTGATAATAATAAGAGAAGTACAAATCAAAACAATTTTGAGATATTACTTCACATCTTGAAAATTAGCAAAAAATAATTTTAAATGGCACCAGTCATTGTTAGAGAGATTGTGGAAAGATAGGCATACTAATACATTATTGGTGGAGCTAAAAATTACTACAGCCATTTTGGAAAGCAAATTTGGAATTATGCAAATAAAATAACTAAAATGCCTATACCCTTTGAACTAGAGACTTCATTATTGGACTTGTGTTAAGTCCAGGTTAGCTCTGGAGGCCTCAGAATTAGCCAGTCAGGATAAGTAAAAGTTCTTGGTCTTTAGGGGGAGAAGCAGGTAAACTGTCAGGAGTTTTGCCAAAGATCTCTTCTCGATTCTGGAGTCCAGAATCTCCACTTTTCTCCTCCTCTTCCTGCAGTCAAGTGAGTCTCTGGCCTCTGTCACCCTACCCTCTAATCCTTGCCTGAGATTATCTTAACCCCAAACATTGATCCAGCACCAAACAGTAAGGACTATTTTTCCAAACATATGCTAATCGAGTCATTGTCTTATATTGCATAAGTGCTTGGTTGTCTGATTCAAGTACACTTTTTCATAATTTCAGCCCTTTATAGGCTATACAAACATACAGCCAAAGAACCTATCAATAAGAAAAAAAAAGGTCCCTATATACTTCAAAATATTTATAGCATTATTTTGTTGTGATAGTTAGAAAATGAAAACAAAATAGATAGTTATTAACTGGGAAATGGCTAAATAAATTGTGATACATGAATGTAATGGAATAGTATTGAGAGGAATATAGAGAAGCAGTCATATTAATCAGTGTGGTGTCTTTTTTTTTCCCTCTGTAAAAAATACTATTTGTCAAATGGGATGAGTCTCTTGGAGGAATAGGAGTAAGGGAGAGATAAGTGGGGGAAGATACAAGAAATAAGAAATAGCAATTAAAATTTGTTTAAAAAGTTTTATAAAATACATATATATGCATATGTGTATATACATATGAGAGAGAAAGAAGGAAGAAGAGGGAAAGAAAATCTAGATATAGATATATCTTTAGGAAAATTTAACAAAATAAATTAAAGTAGAATGAAACAAAAATAATATTAGTATGTAGTTTTCTATGTCAATATATAGACTACATGGATTCTTATGTACAATTTAGTGTCTCCCATTCTATTTGAGTTTAACATCACTGTTCTATATTTTTCAATGATGATTTCATCAGCTCCATGGATTCACCTATTGTATCTATGAATATGATTCTTAGGTGTATTTGTTCAGTCTTAACTTGCCTCCTGACTTTTAGTTTCATGTCACCAAATGCTACTGGGAACTTTGAGCTGAATTTTTTGTAGACATCTTAAGCTGACCCTGACCAAAACTTAACCCCAAAGCTATCTTCTCTAACTTTCCTATAACTGTCCGTGTACCAACATCTTTCTAAGTCACTCAGACTCACAAAATATCATTCTCAAGTTCTCATTTCTTTCATACATACCCTCCATATCTAAGTTGTTACCTCAATTTATGATCTTTCCTTTTGTAGCTTACTTCATACTTCATACTTTAGTGGGCATATGCCCATGTCTCTTCTCCAATGTTACTTACCACCCTAGTGCAGCCCTTGTAACAGTTAAAATTAAGGTGAACTGAGCTACAAAGTTCCAAATATGATCAATTTATTAGTAAAACACATATTTACCAATAAGTAGGATTTCAGTTTCCTAGGCAAAACTAAGACCCCAAATGAGAGAAACAACTCTCTTTTATAGTTTTGGGGAATACAGAACAAAGAATAAGACTTCATAGGTAAGCCAACAAATTATGGTTGGTTATAAGAGGTTACCATCATAAAAATCAATATGATTGGTTACAGAGCGAAGATAGGGGACAATAGGGTTGATTGGAAATTGGGAATGAGTGTCTGGCAACAATCCCATCCATCCTTCCTGTAACTAAGAAATATTTATTGTTTGAATGCCCTTGCATTTGTGGTTACAGATAATAGACTAGACTTTGGATAACAAATTAGACATTCTTGACACAAGAATAGAACACTGATAAGAATAATAATGGTCTATTCTTCATATATCTGTCAATCAGATCTTCCAAACTCTATGTCTGATCATATAACCCTTTGTTCTTATCCTATACTATCCTAGTGGCTCCCTATTTCGTTTAAGATCAGATATGAAATACTCCATTTTGTTTTTAAAGCCCTTTATATCTTGGCCCCTTTCTTCCTGGGCAGCCTTCTTACAATGCATTCCCCTCAATGCATTCTGTGAACTCCTTATTCTGGCCTCCTCAATGTTGTCCATTTTCTACTTCAAAGTTTCTTCATTGACCATCTCCCATATTTAAAACTGTCTATCCCATCTCCATCTCTTAGCTTCCTTGGATTCCTTCAAGTTTCACCTAAAGTTCCATCTTCTGTAAGAAATTATTCTCATTTCCCCTTAATCCTAAATTTTCCCTCTGCTGATTAGCTCCAGGGTCTTCCAGCTATATCATGTCTGACCATAGTAGTCTATATATTGAGCAATTTTGTTTTTCTTTCTGTTTTTTTATTTACTTTATGTCTCCAGAGCTTAGCAAATGAAGAGAAGGACTAAATGAAATGAAAGTAAGTAGGGAGGATATTGAAGAATTGTGGAATGGACCAAAAAGTCAAAGAAATTGAAGATGTAATGATGATTTGATGAATTAAAAAAGGCTATTCAGTCTCAAAATACAAGAGAGGATGTAAATGATGTAAATGTTTAGTAAGTCTTGAAGCATAGTTTGAGGCCAAATTATGAAGTATGTTAAAAGCTAATCTGAGGAGTTTATATGTTGCCTAGAAATAGAAAACAAATGAAATTGATTTAATGGGGGAGTGCCATGGTCATGTCTGGTCTTAGGAAAAACACTTCAGCATTAGTGTGTTGGATGGTCTGGAGCAGTGAGAAACTTAAGGTAGAGAGTTTAATTAGAAGATTGTTGCAATAATCTAGTGGAGAGGTAATAATGCACTAGACTGAAGTGGTATTTGAGGAAAGAAAATGAGTAAGTGTGTTGCAGAGGTAGAAACAGAACCTAAAAGCTATGTATGTTAACTAGGAGATATCATACTTTTGTTGTTCTGTAATGAATGCATTGGAGAATCATTATGTGCTAAAGAGAATGAATAGAGTATTTTTTCAAGGATCCAGAGATATCCTTCATGAGAGAGAAATTTTGTGTAATTTCAATATAGCATCAGTAATAAAAAGAGAATAGGGGATTCAAATATTTTTAATGAACACCCCATCTCCTCTATCAAATTTTGGCCATTTGTGCGTATATATATATACACATATATGTATGTATACATTTATTTATTTATTTAGGGCATGTGCTGGTAAGTAGGTAAATAAGAATATAGTATTAGCAGAACCTCATTAGAGTCTCAGGATTTTATATCCAAAGCAATTATTTCATTCAGTCTTTTTCTCTATTTCAATCTTACTCACATTTTATCATTTTTTTTAAGATTGAGGAATGGAATATGAAATTATTTGACTCTTTTAAAAGAAGAAATAATTTTTACAGATGCTTTAATGGCAATTTTGGTTTGTTACATTCTGTCCTTTTTTTTAATTTTCAGGCAATGGCTCAAATCTGAAGACATTCAAAGAATTTCTCTGCTTTTCTATAACAAAACATTAGAAAAAGAAGTAAGCTATTTTCACTTTAAACTCAAATGTTTTTTTTCTGAAATGCTAAAGTCATTTTTAAAAGTTTTTCTGAGAGTTCTTTTCAAGTTATTTGATGTGGCCTTAAAACTATAGCTAAATATGTCAGAATCATTCTTGGCTTTTCCTTTCATTCCTCCATGAATGTATTTTTGTTACCATAGGAAACCTGATTTCTTTTGCTTTGCATGCCACAATCCATTCTATACTCATTACACATCTTACAAAAATGATGTTGGCAGCAGATGTTTCATATACTTGCATTAAGCTAAAGGACTAAGGGCAAATATATGTGATTTTTTTTATTTTCTTAGGAAAAAATTAAAACATAATCAACTTCTTGGTGATACATCTGTAGTGTGCTTTAAAAGGAAAATATCATTGAACTTAACACGTGTTCACTGTTTGGGGGAAAAAAATGTCATTTATATCTAACACCTTTCTTAATGGGATTTAGAAATTGGATATTTTAAAACTTTGGTGAGTGTTATTGACTTCTAGTTGTGACCTCCAAATTTTAATGTTTATTCACAAATAAACAGGTGAAATTTTCTTTATCTTTTTATATGCCAAAATTTAACAGCACCGCTTATGAATATATATATATGTAACAGCCAGCTGAGCATTGAACTAGAGCATGGAGAAGAGAAATCTTTCCTAGTTAAACTTTATTTCATTTTGTCTCCTGTTATATTTTGTTTCTTGCTGACCTAAAAAAAGGAGGTAATAGCAAATCATTATTTCCAGCCTTAAACCATTTTATTATAGCCTTGAGTAACAAGACTTCTATAAAAGTACAAAAAAAAAAAAAGATACAAAACTCTAATGTAGCAAAACATGCATTAAATTGAAAATTCACCTGAAATAATTATCTTTTGTTACATCATAGACATTAGCCCATATTTGGTATGGAATATCAACTTCTCTGTCAAAATATTTTCACAAAAAAAATAGCCCTGTGTCTTTGTGGCCAGGAAAATCATTTTGTACACTTCTAATTACTGTGTTTTAACTTTTGATAATTTACAATATTGTTATGTATTTTGTTCTCACTTACAATTTAATTGAATAGTGTTAGCCTTCAAATAGTTGCAATGTAAATCAATCAGGTTTGGGGTTTTTTTTCCTTAAAGATAATACTAATAATACAGTTCTTTTCCACTTTGGTACACAGTAGCATTTTAAAAATTATATTAACAAGCATTTTACTGCTAATTCCTATGGATATCTCCGTAAAAACTTGAGAATTTAAACAGATTAAAGTGTAAATTCTTGTATGTGGATTAATCATATTTAAATAATTATGCTAATATAGATAATTTATTTGCCCACAAATTCTTTTGGACTTTCAATGACATATTTCATTAAAGTGTGTTAATAATACTTGCCTAATATATACCTCTATATGTACCACCACATTAAGATTCTGAAACTTTGGAAATCCTCAGGGAAGGATTCAGCATTTAATGTTTCTTATTCTATTTCCAAGTGCTCTAAGAGTTAATAATGATGATGTTCAAAATTAACAGTAATCATTTATATAGAGGCTTTTTTTTCTGGCTGAGGCAATTGGGGTTAAGTGACTTGCCTAGGATCACACAGCTAGGTAATATTTATTACATGTCTGAGGCCAGGTTTGAACTCAGGTCCTCCTAATTTCAGGGCCGGATGCTCTATCCACTGCACCACATAGCTGCCCCTTATTAAAGATTTTTGAAGAAGCTTTAATAGTACTTTGCATATATTACCTCATTTGTGCCTCATCAAAACTTATTATAAAAACACAGAAAAGATTGAGACAAGGCTTTACTAGCTTTCCCCAAATCAATTACTCATATATCCATATACATTTTATAAGCTACTTATGTAGAACATTAAAAAAGGAATATGTAAATCTTTCAAATTATCTTTTGAAATGCAAGATAGTAAGGTATCCATGAGTCTAGTTAATCCTAGTGAATATTGAAAGAATATCACAAAGATATTTCTTATCCTTTTTATTCTAGAGAACACACATATATATATATATATCAATTTTTAACTTTCATACCCTTATGCACAGCATAAACAGCACTAAAAAGCATGCCCTTCCAGATAATGTTAAAAGCAGTATGAATGCCCTGCTGAGGGGACTGGGGTAGCTAGAATTCTAAGGGCAATAACATAGATGTGAACAAATTAAGTACATCATTTCACATTTTTATGAATAAGAAGATTCATCAAATCAAAGTATCTAGTAAATCTCTGTTTCTTAAACTATATCAACTATCTCAGTACAGAAAACAGTGATTCTTATTCTTAGAAGGAACTATTTGCCTAATTGAATCCAATCTACAAAGTGACATTAAAAGATAATCGGAGAACATTTTTATGATTTTTTTTTCTGAATGAGTGATTTCACTAGTGTAAAAAACTTCCAGTACAAAAAGTTCCTATGTAAAGACTTATAATTTTATAATATGGACTTATTTCCCAAGAGATTGAATGACTTTTCAGGATGATATATCAACTATATGTTAAGGAAAGTACTTGAGTCCAATCCATGACATCACATATCCTCTAAGGATGTATTCATTTCCTAGACAGTATACCAAATTCAAAAAGTCTATATAGCCAGGTTTTGTGTAATAAATTTACAAAGTAATTTGACATTTTGCAGATGATTTGAATCTTTTCAGTTAACTTATTGTCTCCTAAGATCTTTTCATTTTCTCAGGAAGTTCTTTACTCTTTTTCCCCCAAAGAGATATGCAAAGACATAAAGAAAGGACTTTGAATAGCTATAGAAAGCAGTATTAAGGCTCTCTGACAGGTCTCTGTTATGTTGTATAAAGGGAAAAAATGAGCATGACAGAGTTAGACCAGATAACTGGCGTTAATTGATACTGTGGTGAATACTGTAGTTATTTTATTTTGTCATTTGTTATTCAAATCAGTGAAGTGTGTTCTAAGTACAAATTAGGCTGATGGATTTTTATATTTCTCTCTTAAGAAACTAATTAGATTTCTATTTGTTTTATCTTCTAGTACAGAGCAACCACATTACCTGCATTCAAGTATTATGTGACTTGTGCTTGCCTCATCTTCTTTGGCATTTTTATTGTGCAGATATTAGTATTACCAAAGTAAGTATATGGGATTTTTTCTTTTTTTTTAATTAAAGATTGTTTCTCTTTTACACCGAATTTTTATGGACAATTGTGGGACCCAGATTGTATTTAACAACAGAAACATTTTATAATAATGCAGTCAAATGACTACTTTAACATGACCGTTGAAGATTCATTAAAAAAAATCTTGATATTAAAGCCACTGTAGTAAAGAAGGCATAGAATGAAATCCATTTCTTTAGTTTTTGAGCATATTTTTAAGAGTTCAGTCATCTCTTTTGATGACCTCTTGGTGGAAGGTCAACTCCAATAAAAAAAATCCTAATTAGCTTATTGTCTATTGAGCCTAACCACTTCATTTTTTTCATTTTAAGTGACTTGTCTAATGTCACATAGAGAGTAAATTCTTGAGGATGGATCTGAAGTTGGGCCTTCTTAACTCTATGTCTAATGCTATATCCTCTAATTCACCTAGAAGCATAGTTAAGTAAATATAGAAACAGAAAAATCTAAATCTTTAGATTTAGAAAAATCTATTTTTTTTAGAATAGACTTCTACTATATTAAAGGAACAAAACTTATCCTGGTCACTTTCGTTCTGATTCATCAACAAGGGGAAATATCTAGAATTATCAGGATATTCTATATTAATTTTGGATGTACCCTGGAAGAAAGAAGAGTCACACATTCCCAGAATATTTTGCTTTATAAACAATTTCAGCATCTGGCATTAACTATGGTTATTTTGTTAGTAAGAGTTCTTTGTTCAATGTAGTCAATCTTGCACTTCTTTCTTGCATCTCTTTACCTATATAGATCTTTGTTTTGAAAAGCAAAGCAAATTGCAAGTCAAATTAAATGTATTGATACAGTCAATGGTAAATATGTAATATGTACTTCTGAGATTCTGGTTCATTTGATTTCAGGCAAATGTTAAGCTGTCTTGGAAGTTCTTTGTTTCATTCTTCTTTTCCGTGGGATCTTTTCCCCTTTTTTCTGAACCATCTCTGAAACTAATAGATGGATGAAAAAGCATTTGTTATGCCTCTAAACTTGACTAAGTGCTAGTAATAAAAATGCAAAAAGTAAAACCTCTCCCTTCATGGTACTTACCTTTTAATGGGAGAGAACCCAGGTTCTGGTTCTGGTTGGACTAAATGGCTTCTGAGGACTCTTCCAGCTCTGGGATTCTGTGGTATTTTGTGTTATCACTTCAAATACCTTACCACCATGACTATAATACCCCATGCTAAAAAGGTGGAAGAATCCTAATTTTTCACTTCTAGAAGGCCACAATTCTTTTCTTATAGAGTTGAGTAATAGATAAAACTGTCCTTTAGTATTTGGCACTTATTTATATTTGGTGGAACCAAGTTTGAATAGTAGTGAGAGATAAGAATAAACTTATTTTTTTTAACACAATGAATAACATTTATTCGGAAAGAACAAGTGGAATTATATGGAGGGAAAGACATTTCAGTTGAAAGTGGCTGTTATCAAAAACCACATGACCTATTCACTTAAACATAGAAACACCAACCTCAGATAAATTCAGGACTACAGAATATTCAGAAAATTCTATTTTGTGATATTTTAAAAATAGTATCTTTTTACTACAGCAAACTAGTACCTCTTCTACCTCATCTGTCCTTGCTTTTGCTTTCCTTTAGGAAACAAGCAAAACATTGTGGCAAATACAAAAGCTAAAGAAGAAAGGAAAAGAAATACTTTATAAATTTTTGAAGTTACACATGGATATTAGGTAGCTAGTATGTACAAAATTAAAATTGTCCATTACAGCCTGTTTCCATTCATAATTTTTGTACTCAAAAAATCTTTGCATCTGCTTTGCATCTAATTATAGGGCATCATTCATTTTGTAAAATGAATGTAATATGAATAGTTTTTCTGTTAAACTTCTATAAAGATAGGGCTATTTTTTCATTAGCTACTCTGATAAGAATGAATTTAAAAGTACAGCTTGCAACCTCAGTAGAAATTAAGAATTGGACACAATAATATTTGGAAAAGAACCTTCCAAGGTATCTTATCAGACTCAATATGTGTCTCTGGAGGTTTCTTGCAGTATAAATACCCTGTAGTTGTAATTGAAAATTTAATCAAACTTTAATACACTCCTTTTACCCTCCACAGGGATTCTGATTGGGCAGCTAATTACAGAACATTCTCTTCTCATAACTAGAAAAAATATGCCCTGGGTGGCAATAAAAGTTGATTCTCATTGTTTTTCCAGACCTTCTTAATTCAATGGAGATAAAAAGAAACTACCTCTCCCTCTAAAAGTGATTCTAATCCTGAATTAAGCTAAACGTCATCAAAATTAGCACAGATATGACACTCAAAGAACTTTCAAGTCTGTAAACTTGTATCTTAAGTATTAAAAAACCAGGGAAGGAAATGAGGGGAGAAATTGCTTCTCAAATGAGTTGGCGTCCAAAGGAAGAAAAAGGGATACTCAACTATCTTCCCCTAAGAAATGAGTGTCTTATTAATATTGCTATTTTTAGCCCATTCATGGACTTTGTTCTCTGTTTATTTCCTGTCAGCAAATTGTCTACTTTATTTTTCTTAGGGTCATCTGTTAGTAGTTATCAGACTGAAAATAAGCAGAAAGAGACAGATGGGGGAAGTATGTACTAGTCTTTAAACAGCCCTTATTCATCCATAGGATCAATCCAGCTGAATTTTAAAACTATAGCATCAAAAATGACTAATTAAAGAATATGTTTTGCTTCTAACATGACAAAGAAAACTGCTTTTCTGTAAATTTTATCAATCTAATATGAATTTTTAAAACAGCTTCACATCTAGCATGTCATCAAAATTGATTAATTTACATGGACATCTTGGTATACCTAATGAACCCCAACCTGTCATCTTTAAAATAGACAAGATTAATGGTTCTGATGAATGGCTTTAGATCTACTATCACTATGTCACAAAGTGTTTGTGGTGTTGTTGTTGTTTTTTTTTTTTTTAAACAGGATGACAGTTCCTTTCATTTGAACAAGAATGCAATATGCTCTGCATATTCTAATATGATCAGATTCATTTGATAAATCTAGCGAGTGTTTGACCTGAATGAATATTATGTCCTTAGTAATGTATTTTGTCATTTTTATATTTTTTTCTTGTCGATGATTTTGTTTGTTTCATGTCACATTTAGTTTCTTTTCCTGATATATGGTCGCCCCTTCCCTACCCAGTGGTAAGAAAAAAAAATATCTTAAAATAAAGGGGAAGGGGAAAACATTTCAACAAAACTAAGCTACACATTGACCATGTCTGACAGTATATGTAATATATAACACTTATGGCTACTCTAGTTCTGTGATAAAGGTGTATTTTCTCAACTTTTTTTTTGAATAAAATTTGGTCATTCTTTGCTGTCACAAGAAGTATTTCCATGATTATTTTGGTATACATTGGAACTTTTTTCTGGTTTTAGCGCTCTTATTATCTATGCCTAGAAAAGGGATCCTGGGTCAAAACTTATAAATATCTGTTTAAAAATACTCTTTAAAAGATTCTTTTCTACATTAGTGAGTATCTGGAAGGACAAACAACAAGTATTATTTGGCATACTATCATCCAGCATATATATAGTATGGCAAATTAAAGTTTATCAAAAGCTTTATGTCTCATATTTTATTCTCACAATAACATTGAAATTACAGATGAGAAAACTAAGGGAGGTTAAATGACTTTTCCAATGTCACACTACTAATAAACATCTGAAGGAGGATTCAAACCCCAAACTTCTTGACCTTATTCAACACAATCTACTATGCCACCTAGCTGCCTCGATGAAGCAATGTGTTTAAGCCATTTCTACTTGATGAGGCAGATACAGAATATCCCTTATCAGCCTCACAACTGAAATGAACAACTTTGTAAACAAGAATGTAAGCATTAAAACTTTCCAGCAGAAGTGTCAGAAACCCTCTATCAGATTATTTAACTACATCTTTCTTATCAAAAATATATTGGTGATGGATTCAGATATTTTCTGGAATGTTAACTAACATGTCTGTATTTGATCTTTCTTGAATGATCATTCATCAAATAAGTTTTTATTGCTTAAAATATACAGGGCATAATGGAAAATCCTTGGTATATAACTACAAAAAATTCTAGAACTCATGTCTTCAAGATGGCTATAATCTCTTTGGAAAGAAAAGGATAAGTAAATATACAAAAAAAGTAGGAAATAATGGGGGGGCACTAAGTACTGGTAGGCTTCTTTCCAATAAAAGTTTTATGTAGGACATAACCCTTGAATTGAACTTTGAAGGTAGTTAAGGATTCTGAGGGAGGAACACACTTTAGTCATAAGAGACAATTTGTTCAAATGGAATGTTGTATACAGTAAACAGTAAAGAAGCCAGTTTGGGAGAGATGTTATGAAGAAAACCTGTAAAGGCTGGTTAGAGTCATATAATGAATAGCTATAAATGCCAGAGGAGCTTGTATCTTATCCTAGAAGCAATAAGAATGTATTCTTCTGTTATCTTCATTAAGAAATAGAGTCTGTGGAGAGGTAAGACATGGGAAAGTTAGAATAAAGTAACAATTCCTGTAATTTTTATGTCAATATTTTGAAAAATCTTAACTTCATCTTTATAATACTCTCTTTGTGGATGCAAATCAAAATGTCTTCCATACTTCAGTAAAGGGCAGTTGATCCTTCTGCAGCTGCTTTGACTGATCCAGTATTCATTTGATGCCAAATTACTATCCATACTCAAAGCCCTTTCAGCTTGGTGAAATTTTCCTGAACTGATATTCCTTAAGTAGAGTTTTATACCTATGCTTATACCTATCCCTATACCATATAAAGATTTTTCAATAAAATTTCAGTAAAGAAGCTACATTTAAGAACATAATAAACGATTTGAGCCCAGCTCCGAACACTGTTCTATATCTTTATTGGGAAGGGAAGGAGAAGGAATAAACATTTATATAGCACCTATCATGTGACAGACATCATAAAATGCTTTACAAATATAGAACTTATCTTCAATTTTTAGAGTCCAGGGTCCTATAAATTACTTCTTTTTACTTGGTTTTGTGGAAATGTTTATGCTGTCCAATGGAAGTAGTTCAGTTTTTTAGAGTTTCTTGGATCAAAGATACTCCAGTGGAAGGCCAGAGCTGGCCCATTATATCTGATAGAAGAAGGATAAGCTGACTCCAGGGAAGTAGGAGGATCTTAAAACAAAGTCTTCAAAGCAGTGTTTCTTTAAGAAACAGTGGTAGCAACATCATCTTCCCTAGTCATAACAACAAGGGCTCCTTTATAAAAGAGTAAGGAGAGATGAATGGGAGAAGAGGTAGTACCAGTTATTAAATAATGATTTTAAGTCACATATTCATACATAGAGAACATCTCCATGATTGTACTACCATTTACAAGAAAATATTTGAGTCATATCAACTTTCATCATTAAGAAACAAATTGTTTGTATAGAGTCACTTGATTTGAAAATGTCTCCTCTCAATTTGTTTTCATACACACACACACACACACACATACACACACATACACACACACAGGATAGATTTAAGGGCTGGACTAAAAGCAGATAAACTATTCACTTAATGTATAATCTTAAAGGGCATTTAGATTAGCTATTAATAGAAAAAATATTTGGTGTAGGTTTTATAAGTAATCTTTGGGACCATATTATCTCTATATTAACCTGACTTTTTGTTGTTGTTGTTGTTAGAACATCTGTTCTTGGAATTTCCTTTGGAGCTGCATTTCTTGTGCTTTCCTTCATCCTTTTCATCTGTTTTGCTGGACAGCTTCTGGTAGGTACTCATTGGTTTTAACATATCTGAAAAAACAATATAATGAAAAAAGAAAGACAGGGAAGGGGAAGACGGGAGGGTAGGAGGAAGGAAGAAGGGGAAGAAAGAAAGAAGGAAGGAAGGAAGGAAGGAAGGAAGGAAGGAAGGAAGGAAGGAAGGAAGGAAGGAAGGAAGGAAGGAAGGAAGAAAGGGAGGGAGGAAGAGAGAAAGGAAGGAAGGAAAAGAGGAAGGAAGGGAGGGAGGAAGGGAGGGAGGGAGGAAGGGAGGAAGGGAGGAAGGGAGGAAGGGAGGAAGGGAGGAAGGGAGAGAGGGAAGAAAGGAGGCCAGGCCTCTTCTTTTAACTGATCAAAATGTCATTTGCTAGGAATAAATTATCTGTTCAGAAGATATAGTCAAGAAAAAAGTAAATATCAGTCAATAAAAATTTTTAAAGAAAGTTTTTTAATCATGTAAGGATCAACCTAGGAAATTTAAAATTATGTCAATTTTTATATTCATTTATGATTTTCCTCTGAAATTATTCAAAGGAAGTTTCAATAATTAATAATAAGCTGTGACTGATCTAATAGATAGTTGATGGGAAAATGAAGAGAATAGGATATACTGATATTTCTAAATATGTGATATTGAAAATTATTGCTTATTAAAGTATTCTAAAATAGTAATCATTTCACTTAAGTGAAAAATCCCTATTCTTACAACTAAAACTTACAAGTTTTAGTCCAGTCCATTATGTAAATAAATATTATGCCTTTATATTAATTAGTATAGGCAGAATTATGTTCATTCATGATTCTAGTGAAGTTAACCAGATAAAAATGCTCATAGAGATATTTACCTCATTCATGTGTTATATTGAATAAAAGAGGAAATTAACATCATTGTCTACTTATTCATATACCTAGGAAATTTGCTTTGTGTGAATGATATTCCTTGCTTCTTTCCCACTTTGATTTCAAAACTGCTTTTGAAAAGCAAAATATTTATCTCATTCATTGGTGAGACTTTTTTCTGCATGACCTACTTCTTCTATCACATTGTAAGAGTTGTACAAATGTCAATAAAGATTTCACAGCCATTTCCATAGAAATAGTTTTCTTTGGTGATTGTTGGTTAAAGCTCCCTTATGTGTCTCTGTGTGGTAATATCATTTTGGCTTGTTCAGAGCTCAAACCATTAGTTTGACCTATACCATTACTATAATTCATAATAATATTTTATTTTGCTTTCATGAGTACGTATCATGCTCTGAAGAGAGCTGTCAAATCAAAAGGGTTGAAATAGATCATCTATATGGTCATTTCTAGATTTGAAATTCTATGTTATTATCAGCAATTCTCAGATACATAACCGGAGGGCTGTGGATTGTCCATCTTTTGTTTTTGTTTTACAAAAGAAGCATTAGAAAATTTTTACAAAGGAGAATGTTAAGTGATATCATGATGGGCTTTACAATATCTTGGGCATTTTTTCATTCATTTGTACATGACAAACACTTATTAAATATCTAGTCTGTGCCAATCCCTTGCCTAGTTGCTAGAGATGAAAAGACAAAAAATGTCTTATCTCTTGGACCTGGACCCACCTGTTGTTGGATATTATAGCATCTAGGACTCTTGTTGCATGCCTGCATGCCTCAACTACTTCATATGATTTGCAAATTGTTCTAGAAATGAACTGTGCTTTCTAAGTCACCCAAAATACCATCCAACCTAAGAAGTGAGCCAAATAAGGTACTAGGATGGGGTTCGCGCTTCTAGAAAAATTAGTAAGGTTAAACAATTGTTCCTTTCAGTAACCCTACCACAACTTAATATGCTCCACTTAAAAAAAAAAAGAAAGAAAAGAAAAAAAAAAATAATAGCTCTTTTTGAATGATAAAGAATCACATATCTTCCTTGGACTGACTTTACATGAAGCAACTTTGACAAGTTATCAGAGAAGGCACTCATCAAAAACCATATATACTCTCAATTTCATTTAATAGGAATTTTTAAGAAGTCAAAATAATCTGTTTTCCTTGACAATAGATTATAGCACTGTATGGTTTATTTAAAATTATTAGATCATTTTACTTTGGCAAAATTGGAGATGATTTATTGGAGTGCAGGATCTTTCCAGCTTTAAAATCACTTGAAATTAATTCATTAAATCTCCATCTAGTGTTCAAATTTAATCCTTACATTTTTGAAAGTAGGGGAGGAAAGTGCAGGCTTTCATGTTATACAAATTGTTCCAAGAATAAGCATCATACCCTATTCAAAGCATTTCATTATTTGTTTTAATATGTCCCAACCAAGTATAGATTTTATTTAAAATATCAATAAGATTATGCATGTTATACAACCAAAAATCAATGTGGGTGATTATTTTTTATTTATGTGCTACAAATATACATCACAGCACAAAGGAAATTCATTATTGCACATCCTAAATACCAAATTGTCTCTTTTGTGGTTTACTAAATATATGAGGGTTTTCCTATTGTTAACATTGTTATTTACAAATTCGAGTTGTGCCCTACCTAGCTGCCTGAAATATATGCCTTAGATTCATCCTGTTCTGAATCAATATTTTATTATGGTGAGATATTAAATTCCTAAAGTGGATCTGTTCTGGATCTAAGAACACAAGTATTTAATAACCTTTCTTTATAGCACTTATAGAAAGGGAAATTAAAGTACAGTTTGTTTTGATCTTTTAAAGATAGATTTGAAATTGTAGGTTCCCAGGGATTGGTTTGTTGTAAGGTTCATTGGTTTGTTGATCAAGCGTTGTAAATAATGGCAAATATTATTACTATGGAGGCAGTAGATTGTGTGAGGAAATATTTTGTGGCAGCCTCAGTGGCTCGTGGATTTTTGGGGGTTGTTATTATTGGAATGATAGCTAATGTGTTGATTTCTAATCCTATTCAGGCTGTGAATCAGTGTCATTGAAAATAGTTAGGCAGGTTCCATAAAAAGACTTAGTGTTAAAATAGTAATTACATAGGGGACATTAGTATGGGAAGGGTGTAACCAACATTTTCGGGTATGGGGCTGATAGCTATTTTAGCTGACCTTACTAGGATGTGGTGTAATGGGAGCACAAAGGATTTTGAGTTCTTTGGTATAGGTTCAAGTCCTATTGTCCTAGAAATAAGGGGGCTTGCACCTCTATTATTTATCCTATCAAGATAATTCTTTTGTCAGACATATTTCTATATTTGTGGTGGAATGCAGGATAGAGCAATAGGTAGTGAGATAAATCATAGGCATATTGCTAGAGTTATTGGTAGGAAATTTTTTCATAGTAGATGTATTAGTTGATCATAGCGGAATCGAGGGTATGATGCTCGCACTCATAAAAAGGTTATAGTGAGAAGGAGTGTTTTTGTTATGAATGATATTGTGTTTAGGTGAGATAAATTAGGTATGAGGGATGGTCCTAGAAATAGAATAGTTGTAATTGCGTTTATGGCAATAATATTTGCATATTCTGCTAGAAAGAATATAGCGAAGGGGCCGGCGGCGTATTCTACATTAAAACCAGATACTAGTTCGGATTCTCCTTCAGTTAAATCAAATGGTGCTCGATTTGTTTCTGCTAGTGTAGAGATATATCATATTATAGCTAGAGGTCATGTTGTAATGATAAGTCAGAAGTTTTCTTGGGTGATTGATATTGTTTTTAATGTGAAGGATCCGTTGATTAATATAATAGATAGGAGAATAATAGCCAGGGAGACTTCATACGAGATAGTCTGTGCTACTGCTCGTAATGCTCCAATTAAGGCATATTTTGAGTTGGAAGCTCATCCTGACCATAGGATAGAATAGACTGATAGGCCTGATAGAGAGAGGATAAAAATAAGTCCTAGATTTAGGTCTAGTAGGGTGTTAGGTATGGGTAATGGAGTTCAGATTGTTAAAGCGATGGAGAGGGCTAGGATGGGGGCGATAATAAATATTGAGGTAGATGAGGTTAGTGGGTGGAGTGGTTCTTTAGTAAATAGTTTTACTGCATCTGCGAATGGTTGAAAGAGGCCATAAGGTCCTACGATGTTAGGGCCTTTTCGGAATTGTATGTAACCTAGTACTTTTCGTTCAATAAGTGTTAAGGAAAGCGACTGCTAGAAGAATTGGGATAATATAAAGTAGAAGGTTGATTGTAAACATCTATTAAGAAGAGGGTTTGAACCTCTGGGAGTAAGGTTAAGCTTTATGCAATTCCAGTCTGCCATCTTAATAGCCCTGTTCTTGGGGATATATGGGTTGATTTAGTATATTTAGATAAATTCATATATTAATTCTAGGGCTTATTATGGATATTAGCCCTATTTCTCTTGTCCTTTCGTACTGGGAGAAATGAATTTACAGATAGAAACCGACCTGGATTTCTCCGGTCTGAACTCAGATCATGAGGACTTTAATCGTTGAACAAACAACCTTTAATAGCGGTTGCACCATTTGGATGTCCTGATCCAACATCGAGGTCGTAAACCCTGTTTTCGATATGGGCTCTCAAATAGGATTGCGCTGTTATCCCTGGGGTAACTTGTTCCGTTGATCAAAATATGGGTCAATTACTGGTAATATTAATTAGATTTGTTAATCTTGGTTTTATTATTCGAGGTTCTTTTATGCCTGAGGTCACCCCAACCAAAGACTATAACTCATAGATTATACATGTTATTCCAATAGGTTAAATATTAGTATTTGTTGAGTTATAGACTAAGCTCCACAGGGTCTTCTCGTTGTATAATTATCCCCCTCTGCACGGAAGGTCAATTTCACTGATTGGGAGTAAGAGACAGTTGAACCTCGTGGT
The DNA here is from genome assembly GCF_902635505.1 of Sarcophilus harrisii. Taxonomy (NCBI): domain Eukaryota; kingdom Metazoa; phylum Chordata; class Mammalia; order Dasyuromorphia; family Dasyuridae; genus Sarcophilus; species Sarcophilus harrisii. The sequence continues at coordinate 395,083,354 of NC_045426.1, forward strand.
GCCATTCATGCTAGTCCCCAATTAAGAGACAAGTGATTATGCTTACCTTTGTAACTTGTCAGGGATACCGGTTAAAGTCATGACTCACTGGCAGGAATGCCTCTAATACTGGTAAGTGCTAGAGGTGATGTTTTTGGTAAAATTAGGGGTTCAGATTTCGAGTTCCTTTTACTTTTTAATCTTTCCTTTATATGCAACCTGTGTTAAAAAGTATATAATAAGGTACTAGTATGTGTTATGATTATTTGTTTGGTTAATGTGTTGTTGTTCCGTCGGATATATGCTTGTGCAAGGAGAATATTCAGGTTACTCATATTAGCATTATATCTTCAAATAAGAATAGAATTGTCCAATATAAAATAAGGGATTTTGATTAAATATGGGAATTAAGTATTGGATAAGTTTGAGCTTTAACGCTTCTTAATTGATGGCTGCTTAGGCCTACAATGTTTTGTGTTGATTTCATTATCCTATGAAAGTTTTTCACATATCAAAAGAGTTGTCCCTCTTTGAGTAACATTTAAATTTAAAATGATGTTTATGGGTACTTGAATTAAATTTAAAGTCGAACTTAAATTCATTTTTTGGACAACCAGCTATCATTAAGTTCGATAGGCTTTTCACCTCTATTGTAAAATCATCTCAACTGTTTTGCTACACAGACGAAGTTCGTTCTGTCAACTGTTCTACAATAGCTCACTTAATTTCGGGAGGGGTTCAATTGCTTTTGTCCGGTTTGACTAGCTAAATCATGCAAAAGGTAAAAGGTGAAAAACTTTGCTTTTTATTGCGTGGATGAAGTTTTTCAACGTTCCTCACGGTACTTCTCTATTGTGCCTATATATTTGTTCGTTCTATCGCCATACTAGGGCTGATAAAATGTTTTGTGGGTGTAATAAATAGTTTAAATGTTGTTTGTAGGACTAGGTCTAGCCTAAAATGGTCAGGATTAGCTGAAATCTTTTAGGTGTAAGCTAAATGCTTTAGTTGCTACATTTTGTTGTCCAAGACACTTTCCAGTACACTTACCATGTTCGACTTTTTCTCCTCTTTTGGTGTATTGTAATTAGGTATTAAAAGTTACTTTATTGAGGAGGGTGACGGGCGTGTGTTGTAATTGATATTGCTATTTCAATTAAGCTTCTATTCTTAATTTACTATAAATCCTCCTTCCATGTCTTTTTTCAGTTACAATTGTTATGTTCTAGTATAGAAAATGTAGCCCATTACTTCCCCTTCAATGCTAACACCTTGACTAACGCTTTATGGATTTATGATTTTGCTTCACTTTGGGCCCCTATTGGGGTGAGCTGACATGGCGTATATAGACTGTTGGAGCGAGAAGGGGTGAGGTAATCGTTTATCATTATAGAACGGCCCTCTAGAGGTTAGGGCACCGCCAAGTCCTTTGAGTTTCAAGCGTTGCTAGTAGTTCTCTGGCGAGTAATTTTGTTATTTAATTACCTGGGTTACTGTTAAGATAGTTTCTAATCCTAGTTTGTACCTTAGCTTTAGTGTCTTCAGCTTTAGTAAATTACAGTTGTGTATTTTAGTATCAATCCAGGGCGACTGATAATTGAATTTTATTTATTTGTTTTGCGTGTTTAAACATTTTTTACGCCAGAGTTTCTGTTAATTTGGGTTAATCAGATATCAGGTGTGTGGACTAGATTTACAACCCTTTTATTATGATTTAGTCAAACTTTCGTTATAGCTCAATATTAGTCATGCAAACTCCTGTGGGGTGTGGTTAAACAAGGTGTCATGGGCTTGTTTTAGTGTGCCTGATACCAGCCTTAACTTTAATGGAGTTAAAAGGCATACCACTGATGGAAACTTGAGTGTAGGTCTTAATAAAAATTAACAGTAAGGCCAGGACCAAGCTCTGTGCTTGTGGAACTGATTAAAGTCCATCTAAATTTTCAGTGTTTGTTTTATGTTGTTCCAAACAGTGAGTTTGAATTTTAATTTATCAGAAATTTTGAAAATTTAAGTTTGTACTATGTCAGTATTAAATTTATTTTAGGTTTTTTTTTTTTTTTATAAAATTAAAATTTGGAATAGAAAACGGTTGTATGTGTGATTTATAGAATATTGGGAGGTATTGTTGAAGAATTTATATAAGTAGAAGTTTGACAGTGAGTAGTGGCGGGTTAGATTTAGTCAGGCCCAGTTGTTACTTATGTGTTTTTAAAGCCTATTTCTCTGAGGTATTTAGTTACCATACTAGAGGACTATCATCCGGTTTTGGGGTTTGACGGAAGCGATAAAATTTAGTAAGGGGGGTAGGGGGGTTTAGTGGTAGAAAACTTTTATAAATATATTTGTATTTGTTGTTGTCTTAAACACACACGCGCACACATACACACACATACACATTACACAATAATACAACACATACACAACACATACAACACACACAACAATAAACACACATACACACACAATAATACATTAACACACATAATCACATTATACATACCATACACATACACGCCTATCTATACAAAAACTCCTCTGACTGTACTATTTTAGTCGAAAGGAAAATTATGGGGGAATATAAACTCATGTCTAATGAGTTGTTATATATATATATCGATCATTGATTATATGTGTAAATTAATTGATATTTATTATATTTCTTAATATCTAAACAATATATATATATCTTGCTTCTTATTAATATAATGTCTAATCATCATTCATATATTAACACCATAATGGAAATAATCGCGTGTCCGGAAAGAGTTCTCAAGTGATGTCCGTTTGAAATGTCGTTGGTCTTGTTATGTAAGTCTGCATTTTAATGGTGTCCCCAGGCTTCCCCGCTTGCTGATAAACCACCCCCAAATTAAAAACTACCTAATGCCGTAATGATCACTGGAGATGCCGCGATATGAGGTTAAACAGTATTGTTACCATCACAAATGCCTCGACGAAAAGCATGATTTAGCTGAAGCAGGAACGAATGGGCCTGAAGTAACAACCAGTAGCCAGTCATGGGAAAGAAGGTTCATCCACAAGTTATGGGCTTGCTCTGAAGGATATTGTATCTTCAGATGGCGGGTTGCTGATCTCTCGTGAGTTGGGGATTAAGGTATCCGTAATGGTGATGATCTGCTAGAGGAAGTAGTTTTAGTGGTCTTGATTCATGGAGTTAATGTCTATGTACGCCAACATTATATGTCTTATGTAATATATACATATTATGTATAATGTACTATTATGAGTTATATTAGTAAGAGATATGAATGTATTAATTAATTATTAGTAATATATTACATTAATGTATTTAGTAATATATGATTATTATGTACATTAATTATATGATAGAGGAATATAAATGTATGCTCTATATACATAAATATATCATATTATATTGATTTGTATATCAGAATATGGATGAATCTATATGAATGTGCGTATATTTGTTTAAATTGATTTTATAAAAAATTGTAAAAAAAAAATTAATACTGGGATAGTATATAAATTAAAATTAAAAAAAAAATAAATTTAAGCAGGAAGTAGTTTAATTAGAATGTCGGCTTTGGGCGTTGATGGTGGGGTGTAATGTCTCCTTCCTGATTGGTCCTAGGAAGGAGTTTACCTTCATAGTTGGCTTACAAGGCCAGTATTTTAGTTAAATTACTTGGACTCTTCATGACTCTGTGGTTTTAGTATATACCTTTCTCGACCCGCGTAGAGGTATGAGGACGAGAATGAGTAGGAAGTAAAGCACAGAAGCCAACTGACCAATGATAATGAACGGTTGTTCTACTGGTTGGCCCCCGATTCAGGTAAGTGTAATTAGGTTTGCAGTGAGAATTCAGAATAAGGTTTGGGAGATTGGGCGGAATATTATGCTCGCTGATTGGCTGTGCGAAGCAGTGGAATGGATTAGAGAATTAGATAGACGCTAGTAAAGTTTGAGAACTCCTAGTTTGTTAGGACAGGAGCCAGAATGGCATATGCAAATAGTGGTGTCATTCTGGTTTAATGTGTGGAGGAGTATTTAAGGGGTTAGCAGGTGAGAAGTTGTCTGGGTCACCTAGGAGTTCCAGAGAAAAGGGTTAGGGATGAGGAGTGCTAAGAGGAGAAATATAACCTAAGGCATCTTTGATGGTATAGAATATGGGTGGAATGGAATTTCATCTGAGTTTGGGTTGATGCCCGATGTGTTGCTAGGTCTGTTTCATGCAGAAAGAGTAGGTGGACAATGGCTAATGCTATACGATAAAATGGTAGAACAAAGTGGAAGGCAAAGAATCGTGTAAGAGTTGCTTTATCTACTGCTAAACCCCCCCAAACCTTATTCTGCCAAGGTTAAATTAATGTAAGGGATAGCTGATAGTAAGTTTGTAATACGTAGCACCTCAGAATGATATTTGGCCTCAAGGGAGGACATAGCCAACAAATGCTGTGGCTATAACGTAAGTAGGGAGGACTACCTGATGTTCCATGCTTCCTTTGTATAGATAAAGATCCATAGTAAATTCCTCGCCAACATGTAAGAATAAAATACATAAAGAATATGGAGGCCCCATTAGCTGCAGATTGGCGAGTAATCAATGTGAATTAACGTCACGACAAATGTGGGCCACGGAGGAAAAGGTGAATGGTCAGAGGTGTAGTGTATTGCTAGGAATAGTCCGGCAGAATTTGAATAATTAGGCATATTCCTAATAAAGACCCGAAGTTTCACTACCATGCAGAGATGTTGGATGGGGTGGGTAGGTCAATAAAAGAGTGGTTGATAATTTTAGGAGGGGTGTTTTCGAATGTTAATCATTAGTTTTTGTAGTTGAATCACAACAATGGCCTTTCTCAGGTCATGTTTATGGCTTAAGTCCATACTCAAAACCACATGAAACCAGATGCTTATTTTGCATTGTCTTTAATGTTAATTTTGGGTTTGCGTTACCTACTTCTAAACCTTCTCCTGTGTATGGGGGGGGGTTTGAGTCTTGTAGTCAGTGGGTTTAGGTTGTGCTATCATTGTTAGTTTGAATAGCACGCTTGGGGTTAACAGTTTTGATTTATTTAGGAGGCATATTAGAAGTGTTTGGTTATACTGCTGCTATGATGCACTGAAGAGTATCCTGAAAGCTGGGTAGGTAATATGGCAGTTTCTAGTATGTTGTTATTGAGTTTATTAATAGAAATAGTCATTAATGGTGTCAGAGAGGCAGAAGCGGTGATGGCTGCTGAGTTACTTGATCCATTAGGGAATTCATTGTGTCGGGTCAGATTGGAATGGGGGGCATCTTGCTGTAATGGTCATGTGGCTGGGCCATATAGTATTATTAGGTTGAATTTTTTCTATTACCATTCTTTGGTAGTTTCCGGAGGTTATCTGGGCCTTGTAGTTTACAGGATTATAAGTTAGTGCTATAGAAATTATAAAAAAGAGAGGAAGTAGTATTTGATGAGTCCTTTTGGCAGAAGCAAAAAAGCAGAAATATTAACAGGGAGCTATGTAAACTGGTCATCCCTTTGGTCCAGTCTTTCATATCACCCTAGATCAATTAGTATGGTAGCAATGTGTTGACCTGTTTGTAAACCTGCTAAAGGTTTTAGTCGATGAAAGATGTGTGTGAAATATCCTAGTATGTTTGAAAAGTTGTATGCAGGAATTATAGGTATGATCTGCATTCTTGTTGGGTTAAGGTGAAAAAGTTCAACTGAATAGAATGCCCATAATAGTAATCCAACATATTGAGATTTTAGTATGGTTGGTATTGTTATAGGGATTCGTTGTGGTAGAGGAACGCTTGTTGTGAGTAGGAATCCCAAGAATACTCACCTAAAGCTAGTCGATAATAGGATTAATTAAGCTTGGATTTTGTTTTCAGATATTACAGGAATAGGTAGGAATCGTGGTTCGTTTAGTAAGACGGCTATGAATTACCTCGTGATGCCATAGAAGGCTGTAAGTATGGTATGGCCGCGGATGGCTAGGCTCATGTATTTACGCAGATGTGTTTATGGTCATTATCATACAGCCTTTGAGTAGAATCCTGCTAAAAATGGGGTTCCTATAAGAGCCAAGTTGCCTAATATAATTAAAAGAGGATGATTGAAGAAGCGTAGTAGTCCTCCCATTTTAATGGATATTATCTGGTTCGTCATTAAGGTTATGACACAGAGCCGAGCATAGGAATAGTATTGTTTTGAAGCTGCTGGGTGCAAATATGTAGGAATGCTAGGTATGGTTGGTTTAGGCCAAGGGCTACTATTATTAGGCCTAGTTGACTTGATGTGGAAAAAGCTACGATTTTTTTGATATCATTTTGGGTAACGGCACAAATAGCGGTAAATAGGGTTGTAATTCCTCCTAAGCATAGTATAGTGGTGAGAGCTGTTTGATTGCCTTGTATGGTTGGGTTAAATCGAATTAGTAGAAAAATACCTGCAACAACTATGGTGCTAGAGTGTAGTAATGCTGATTACCGGGTATCCTTCTATAGCTGATGGTAGTCATGGGTGTAAGCCACCAGTTGATTCAAGCGGCGTGCAAGGATTAATCCAAGTAGGGCTGGTGTATTAATGTTTACATGAAAATATGTTGATGTCTCAGGAGTTGTAGAAAGGAGTATTATTCATGCTATATTAACATGAACTGGAGCGTTCCGGGATTCGGGTTGTATAGTACAGCTTGAGAGCAGCGTGTTTAAGGCTGAAATTGGTCCGGACCATCATCCGAGCGAGAGTATAAATGATATGATGCCTACTCCTTCTCATCCCATGAATAACTGAAGTAGATTGTTTATGGATACAAGAATAATTATTAAAGAGGAAAGATAATTAAGTATTTGGAAAAAGCGGTGGATATTTGGGTCAGTGTGTATGTATCAGATTGAGAATTCTAGGATGGATCATGTAACATATAATGCAATTGGGATAAATGTGATGGAGAAATAGTCTAGTTTAAAGCTTATTGATAAGTTAAATGTGCTAATAGGAAGTCATTGCCAGTTTGTAATTGTAGATTCTTGTCCGGAGTAAATGAAGAGTATTAGTGGGATGAGACTAGTAAAGAAAGCTAGTTTGATTGTGGTTTTGCATAATGGTGGGAAGTTGATGGTTTTATTTGGTATAAAGATATTATAGATTAAAGGAAAAGTAATTATAATAATGGTTAGTAGAAGAAAGGTATTTAATAAATAGTTAATTACTTTTATTTGGAGTTGCACCAAAATTTTTGGTTCCTAAGACCAATGGATAACTACTATCCTTTAAAAGTAAGAAAGCCATGGGGTTTAATCATGGAATCAAGAGTTAGCAGTTCTTGTAACTTTCTTAGGCATATAAGGAGGTTTAAGCTCCTAATATTAGATTCACAATCTAATGTTTTTGTTAAACTATATTTGCAGTATGTAACGCCAAGAATAAATTTGGGACAGGTAGAAATGATAAGTAAGGGTAGAAGGTGTAGGGTTATTAATATATGTTCTCGAGTAAGTGTTGGTTTGATAGGGTAGATATGGTCAGTAAATTTACCTCGTTGTGAAGTAATTAGTATATATAATGAATATACGGCTGTAATTACTGTATTGGTGCCTAGTAAGATTAGTGAGAAATTAGATCAAGAGAATGAGGTCATAATAACTAAAAGTTCTCCTAAAAGATTAATGGAAGGGGGTTGAGCTAGGTTGGCGAGACTTGCTAATAGTCATCAGGCTTATTGTGGGAGAATTATTTTGTGCTCCTATAAGAATAAAGAGTCTCGCTGTGAGCGCTCATAATTTCAGATTGGCTAGACAGAAGAGTATTGAGGAGGTGAGTCCGTGAGCTACTATTAGGACGGTAGCTCCTATAAAGCCTATTGGGGATTGTATAAGGGCTGCAATAATTACTAAGCCTATATGGCTGACAGAAGAGTAGGCAATGAGAGATTTAAGGTCTGTCTGTCGTAGGCAGATAGAGCTTGTTATAATTATGCCTCAGAGGGATAGGATTATGAATGGGTAGCATAGAGTTGATGTAAATGGTTCTGTGAATGCTGTAATTCCAGATATTACAAATGCTTCAATTTTAGTAGACGAGCAGCTAGAACTATAGAGCCGCTGCGATAGAGCCCTCAACGCGTGCCTTTAGGCGTTTCAAAGACGGAGGCCGAAAGCGGCATTTTAATCATAAATGCCATTATGCAGCATATCAGAGTAGGGAAGTTGACATAGAAGAGTCTGCTGCAGGCGCTACCAATGTTATATAGTAAGCATGCGTAGATCTGGTTATTGCGTAAACAAAGCAGTGCCACCAGGAGAGTGGAGAGTCAATACATAGAAGAGGAAATATAGGCCAAAGATTAAGTCGCTCGCTTTGGTCATTCCAGCGCAGCACAATAATAAGGGTGGGGATTAGGTATCTAAATAGGATATAAAATATGATTAGCCTCAGATGCGAGTTTCATAATTAGGAGAGCTGGAGAATAATCAAGTGTAGTTAAGTAAATCCTTCAGACTAGAGGTCTCGTCAACAAGTATGCCTAGATGATCTTTGGCTGAAGCACACCATTAGTGGAACAGTCAGCAGGATAGGATAAGTAGTGGTCCTGATAATGAGTCTAAAGAGAAATAATTATTATAATTATAACCCAGGTCAGAGTCGTGGCATAAAGCAGGGTTGCTTCAAAATGCCAATAATAAAACCATGTATGGTAGTATTGTCACAGTCAGGGTTTTGGAATAATCGCGTTAGGGGATGAGTATGAAGGCTGATGTAAGGATTTTAGCATTGTAGTAGGTTTAAATTTTGAATATAATCACACCATGGGTTGTTGGAGCCTTAACTAGTAGGGCGAGACCAATCTCGCTCTGGCCAGGCTGAGAACACTAATAAGATTAAAGGTAGTATAGATATTGAGAATATATGGAAGTGGGTAATTTAAAGAAATGCTATACAAATGCACAATATTATACTCTGAATAAAGGAGGGTGGATATTAGGTGTGAACGATAGATTACCACCCACCGGTTTCAGTGCAAAAGCCAATACAAGGTTTATGCTAATGGAAAGCATAAGGTATCATAAGAACCATGATTTATTGAGTCGAAATCAATTATCTAATTAGATTAAAAAACCCATTCAGTTCACTAAGGCCTTTTGAACCATTCGTATTTCAGGCCTCCGTCAGTAGAATGATGATGAAATATGATAGGAAGAGAATAGTATTAGTAGCAGGTTGGATGGAAACAAAAGAGGTGAATGAGGAGGGCGATTCTAAATCAAATAATAAGAATGTAATAGCTACTAGGAAGAATTTTATAGAGAAGGGTAGGCGGGCAGATCCTAGGGGATCAAAGCCACACTCATAGGGGCTTGATTTTTCTAGATATAGATATAATTGTGGTAATCAAAAGGCAATTAGTACTACTACGGTTGCTAGGGTAGAGTTGATTAGAAGTGTTAATATTAGGTAATTATTTTTCTCTGGTGTTTCACCGCAGAACTTAATGATTGGAAATCAGCAGTACGACCATACTAGAAAAAATAAGAACCTCCCATCAGTAGATAGAAACATATAGGAATAATCATACAACATCTACGAAGTGTCAGTATCAGGCAGCAGCTTCAAATCCAAAATGATGTGTAGATGTGAAGTGGTAAAAAAGTTGTCGCATAAGGCATACGATTAGGAAGAGAGAACCGAGCAATTACAAGTCGTAGCCTGTTGCCACAAAGAATGCTGATCCAGAACCGTCAGAGAGAAGTAAAAGGGGCTTTACAAGACTGTAGCTTGCAGATCTGTAAAGTACAAACCCAGCTAATAGTAGTTGTTAGAGCTTGAATTATTTGTCGGCGGTTACCTTCTATTAGGCTATGATACCTGGGCGATAGAAACACCTGACGCCCAGGAGAATAGCTGTGTTTAATAGTGGTACTTCTAGTGGGTTAAGTGGATGATTCCCACAGGGCCAAAGCAGCCTCCCACCCTAAGGTTGGGGACAGGCTTGAATGGTAGAAAGCCCAGGTGCCCAAAAAAAAAAAGCAAAGACTTGATGTGATGAAAAGATTAATAGCAGACCTTTTGACCACGGGGTGTGATGGCCTCGATAGGTGCTCTCTCGTACAATATCCCGTCACTACTGGTATATTGTTGTAGAAGCATGGTTGAAAAAGTCCCATAAATAGGAGCAGGGTAGAATGGAAAATGGAATCATATGATTATTCCTGAGGTTAAGAGGTGAGCCGATATAGCCCCGCTAGTGGGTCATGGGCTAGGATTTACTATGTGGCAGGCATGGGTTTGCGGGTCATTAAGCATCACATATACTATAACATTAATATGTAATTATGCGTTATTATGTAAAATATGTTTACCAGCAGGGTGAAGACATGTTTGAATTATAGCCACAGCCAACTCCTAAGATGGTTAGGAGGAAGAGAACAATAAGTGTAACTGAGGATAGACAATAATAGAACCAATGCCAAGCTAAGAGAGCTAATAAGATGGATTAGTAGGTGACCAGCAGTGATGTTAGCTGTCAATCGGACTGCTAAATGCCAGTGGCTGAATAAAAGGCCAATAGTCCTCACACACTACAGCGATAAGAAGTGCTGGAGTTCCTTGTGGTGAAATGGGCCAATGAGAGGTTTTGGTTTGTTTCGGAAAGTCTAGCAGTACGGTTGCTATTCAGAGAGGGATACATGCTAATATTTATTGAAAGTTGTGTTGTTGGGGTGAAATGAATAGGGTAAAAGGCCTAAAAGGGTTGGTTGTATGATAAAATAAGAGTTATGAGTATATGGCTCAAGGTGCTTACCCAGGTTATTATGTATTGTTATTATTTGTTTAGTAATCAGTCGGATGAGTCAGATTGTAGTATTTGGATTCGATTAGGGAGTCAACGCTTGGGTGTTGTAAAAATGAGACAAGGGAAGATTATAATAATTGGTAAAGTAGAAATGCCTATAATAGTATAGGGGCAGATGAAAGGGCAAATAAATCTCTCGTTCATTTTTCCTGTGAAACGGGATTTCTGGAGTTTGAGGATTTCTTCTGGAGGATAGCATAGATTATTTCAATACCATGAGTTGTGAAGCTGAATGCTTGCAAAATATTAATGATAGTTAAGCCGCAACGTGAAATCATGCTGATGTTTCTAATTGAGGCATAGCTTTGAGAGTTGCTAACCCTATAAAATACCCAAGTATTATTATGATTTTTCAAAGATGCTTGTATTATGTGTGATCAATTTTCAAATATTTTAGAGTAGATAATATTTCTAGTACGATGGTATAAAGCCGTGGATTAAATCACAAATCTCTGAGCATTGACCGAAATAGACCCCAGGGCGTGTAGAGGTCAGGTGGCTTGGTTTAATCGTCCAGGAACAGCATCTGCTTTAATCCTAAAGAAGGTACTGTTCATGCGTGTAGAACATCTTCTGATGAGATTTAATATTCGAATTGGTAATTCTATAGAAGAACTACTCGGCTGTCAACTTCTAGTAAATGCAGTTGTCCTGGATTTAAGTCTTGAGTTGGTACCATGTATGAGTCAAAAGAAAGGTCTTCATAGTCAGTATATTCGTAGCTTCAGTATCATTGATGACCTATAGCTTTAACTGTGAGATAGGGGTTAAAGATTTCATCTATTATGGCAGAGAATGCTTAGGGGAAGGAAGGGCAATTAGACTGTAATAATTGGCGGTAGGGATTGTTCAAATGGTTTCTACTTGAGCCGCCTTATAGTACTAGTGTATGTGTTAGTTTTGTTGTTAATATTAAAATTACCACGCAGAAGCACCAAAGAACTAATTAAGAAGACGATTATTAGTGTATGATCATGGAAGTATATAAGTTCTTCTATAATGGGGGAAGTAGCATCTTGAAAGCCTAGCTGTATAGGATATGGCATGCTAAGATATACAGGGGTAAAACCTGTAATTTAACTATGGCAAAGTTATGTAATTATTACGGCACATCTTTCTTGGAGAAAAGATTGGTTTGCAGTCGATCTGAAACCTTCGAATTGATCATTTTATTTGTTTTAAGATGGATAGTGATCATTGTCATAAATGCAGGCATAGCGCAGGAGAGCGCATTATTTATCTAGTCATTAGTATGGTTGGTCACGATGATAGGTTATTAGATTACTGATTGATAATGCCTGTATCAGCCCACCACGAAAATTACCGCGGCATTTGGGTTTAATGGTCGATACGTAAGCATACCGCGCTGTCCGGCAAAACACCCGGAGCACCAGGCGTCCAGAGAACCAGGCTGGCGTTGAAGCGTCGACCCCACGTCGGCCAGAAGTGAATTTTGTCTGCACCGCCCAGCAACCCGCAACAGCCAAACCGCACGCTCCCGGGCGATAGCAAAGACAGCACCTATAGATAAGACGTAGTGGAAGTGAGCTACCATGCATTATGTGTAATCGCGAAGAACAATATCTAAGGATGAGTTAGCTAACACGATTCCTGTCAGGCTCCAATTGTAAAGCAAGAGAAAAATATTTTAGGCTCGCAATGTCATGGAGACCATTTAATATTACTCAAAAATGTGCTTAATCAGCTAAATACTTTTAATGCCTGTAGGAATAGCAATAATCATGGTGGCTTACGTGAAATATGCTCGTGTGTCAACGCCTAAACCTACGGTGAATATGCGTGATGGGCTCATACACAAAGCCTAGGGAAGCTAATAGATATTGGTTGCTCAGACTATGCCTGCGAGAACCGAAAAGGTTCTTTTTACCTGCATAGTATAAAATAATATGAGAGATTATTCGAAGCCTGGTAAAATTAGAATATAAACTTCAGGGTGACCAAAAAATCAGAATAAATGTTGGTATAAAATAGGGTCTCCCCTCCTCCGGCAGCAGTGATCAAAGCAATGTTGTATTTAGATTACGGTCCACAGCTAGTAGCATTGTGTCACGCCAGCACTGGTAATGAAAGTAGAAGGAGCACTGCTGTAATCATCACTGATCAGACAAATAGTGGTGTTTGATATTGAGATATAGCAGGGGTTTTATGTTGATAATAGTCAATAAAGTTGATAGCACCTAGAATGGATGAAATACCTGCCAGGTGAAGTGGAGAAAATAGCTAAATCTACAGAGGCTTCCCATGGGAGCTAGGGTTACTCAAGGGGATAAACTGTTCATCCCATCCTGTGCCCGGCCTCAACGGGTCGAAGATGCAAGGAGAAGAAGGAATGAGGGAGGTAGTAGCCTGTAGTTTATATTATTTATCTGGAGGAAATGCTGTCAGGGGCTCCAATTAGGGGAACCAATCAGTTTCCAAAACCTCCAATTATAATAGGCATAACCATGAAAAAATTATAACCTAAAGCTGCAGTTACCATTACATTGTAGATCTGATCGCTCCTATAAGGGTGCCTGGTTGACCTAGTTCTGCCTGGATTAAGAGACTTAGAGCTGTTACCATTCTGCTCATGCACCAAATAGTAAATAAAGAGTTCGATGTCTTTTGCGATTAGTAGAGAAAAGTCATCGAGTAAATGAACATAGGTAAAATGGCTGAGTGTAAGCATTGAACTGCAATTCAAAGACAGAGATAGATCTCTTTTGCCACGCATAAACTGAAGCCAAATGTTAAGGCGCTTAGCTGTTAATTAAGAAATAGTAGGATAAAACCTTCAGTTTAGAGGAAAAGGGCTTTACAGACACCGGACTCCCCGCCTTTTTTCTAAAGGCGGGAGTCTCTGGATGGCTCAAGAAAAGGCCAGGCGATTTTACACCTGCTTAAGGCTTGAAGGCCTTTGTCTTATTTGAACCTAAGCCTTTAGTAGCTCTGGAAGTATTGATTAATGCTGAATTGCAAATTGAAGAAGTAGCTTAAGTGCCGCCAGGCTTATGTAGAGAACTTAGCTTAATTAAAGTAACTGACGGCACTGATTACGGTGATAAAAGTCTTGTAGTTCTAGTTAGGAGAGTGTAATAAATAGTGGGGTGAGGGGAAGTAAGAGGCTGGAGATTACTGTTGTTGTTGGGATTAGTATAGTAATTTGTGTTGGATTGTTGTATCATTGTATTTTAGAATTATTGGTAGATGGAAATATAGTGAGGCTGGATGCATAGATAAGTCGTATGTAGAAGAAGAGGTTTAGCAGGGCGAAGCTAGGGGCTATTAGTGTGGCGGTCATGATGTTGTTATTATTGATTAGTTCTTGTAAAATAAGTCATTTGGGTATGAAACCGGTGAGGGGAGGTAGGCCTCCTAAGGATAGAAGAGTAAGTAGGATGATGATGGTTGCTGTATGATTTATTTCACAGGCCTCCCATGATTTAATTTGGTAACGCTTGATAGGTTAAGTGTCAGGAACATGGTTAGGTAGCTGATATAGAAAATGGTAAGTGATAGGACAGGTTAGAGTAGGGTTAATTTGTACAATAATAATTATTCAGCCTATGTGGGCAATGGAGGAGTAAGCTAGAATCTTTCGTAGGTGGGTTTGGTTAAGGCCTCCTCAACCTCCCACTAAGGTAGATAGGATTGCTAGTATAATTAGGATTTTTATGTTTAGGTGAGGGGCGATTTGGAAGAGAATAGCAGGGAGCAAGTTTTTGCCATGTTAAAAGAATTATTCCTGTTAGTAGTGGAATTCCTTGTGTTACTTCTGGCACTCAGAAGTGGAAGGGGGCAAGACCTAATTTGATAGCCAGAGCTAAGGTTATTGCGATTGGTTTGTTCCCTGGGATTCCCAGGCCAATGTCATCATTACACATCTTCTTCCCCAGTATTTGATTATAGAGAATCAGAGTTTTAAGTGTCAAGAAATATCTTAAATGTTGTATTGTCTACCATCCTTATTTTAAAAATGAAGAAATTGAGACCCAGAGAGATCTGTTGACTTGCTCAAAGTCACACAGAGAAAAAAGCAACAAAGTCAAGATTTGAATTCAGTACCTTTGATTCCAATCAAGATCTTTTACCACTCTACCACTTTATTGTAGGGTACAAAGTCATTGAAGTAGACTAAAGCCCTTTATTCATTTCAAATTCCATTTGAACTATAAAGAGAAAAGAAAATAAATATTGGCAAAGTAGGAAAACATTCTTTTATTTTATGAGAAGATTCAGTCCGGTTAAAAAAAAATCAAATAGATATTATTAAAAATGAATGGACAAATAGAAAATTATTTATTAAGACCTACAATGTCCTGATCACTTCAGATAAAATAGAAAAGGGAATCTATTCCTGTCCTTAAGGGATTTATAATCTAATCAGCAAAATAATAGCTAGAGGGGAGAGAGGACTGAAAAAGGGAAATTTTTTCTAGGGTCATAAGAATAAAAGGAACCTTTGAGGGAGGGAGGAGGCAATAATGAGGCAGGTTAGATGGCAAGATGTCCAGAAAGGAATAAATAGATGTGAAGTGTGCTTTGGAGGCTGGCTAGAAATGATGGATGAATTTTCATCATTAATCAAAAGAACTTAACCCAAATCATAATGTATAAATTTGCCCAAGGCATAGTGTCTAGAGGTCTGGTCAGGAGAGTGCCATTGCAGAGGGAGAGAGCTGAAATAAGATAAGGCAGATGACCATGTTTCCTGGTGATGATGGGTGATCAAAAATGGCTCATGTTGTTGGAAGAGGAAGACCCGAGAGATAGAAACCGAAAAAGAAAGAGAGAGAGTCAGACTCAGGAGTTAAGACTCAGGAAAATATGGGTTCAAATCCTACTTCTAAAAGACTGGCTCTGTGATCTTGAGCAAATAAAAATCTTTAAAACTTATAAATTAGGGATCAAGTGCCAAGCTGCACTAGTTGAAGAAGTTTCCTCCAAACAAGTTTTATACATTAGTAAAATTGCATATTTAGGTCCCATTTACACAAGCACCCAGGAGTTGACTTGCCTACCACTCCATCTTGCTATGTTCCCTGATTCATTATCTCTTTCTCCCTCTCCCTCTCCATTGCCCTCTCCCTTCCTTCCTCTTCTCCTCCCTTCCAATTCTTCCTTCCTCTTTCTCCTCTTCATTCTCTTCCTCCCTTTTTTTCTCCATCTCCTTTCTCCTCCTTCCCTCTTCTATTCTTCTAGAAACTTTCAGGTGGTCTGTCTTTCAGATTCTTGTCTTGTTTCTGTCTTCTTCTCCCCATCTTCCATATATAGTAACATATGAAATATAGATATTATTATTATTGCTACATATATTTATTATATATTTTATTATACTGAATTTATTCTAATGCTAGGTTTAGGTATATTATATTATTTATATTAAAATCCTCTTTTTTCCTTTAAACACAATTCAATCAAACCTGACTTCTCCTTTCTCTGATCTCTTATATTCCCTCCCTGTCCAGGGCAAATTAGGCTATGGTTGTATTTATAAGTCTGCTCTCCCCAAATAAATCATAAGGTTCTTAGGGCCAGGACTATATAGTATACTTTCCTGGATCTCCTTCAGTATATAATACAATACTGACTCAAATCCTTGATGCATTGAGTGAGTTAAACTTGATACTTTTTAAAGTTGTCATACCTTCCTCACTTCTGCCCCTTAGAATCCCTAATGACTTTCAAGGAACAGCTTAACTGTTACTTACTATATGAAGCATTTCATAAACATTTCCATAGATGTGCCTTCCCCAAAAAAATATGTATTAGTACATTTATTATGTGTGTATGTGCAATATACACAAATTTATATAGAGACTTACTTTCTCTTGTGAAACTACTTGAAAGCAAGAACTATTTCCATTTTTGTTTTTGTTTCCTAAGCACCTACATTCCTGCCATTCATTGGCCATGCTTAATAACTACACAATGTTTGCAGTCTTCTAAATGATAAATTAAATTTCTGTCTTCCATCTTAACATCTGACACTGATAGCAAGAATTTCCCAGGGCTTGACTGAATTTTTTTTTAATGGAGAATTCAAATTGTCTATGACATAATTTAAGACAAGAATAAATAAAGTTGGCAGATCAGAGGAAAAATATGAGAGCAATAACAGAAGAAGTTGAAATTCCTCCTATTTATAAATTCTTTTGGAGCTCAATAATTTGCATAAATTGGCCAAAACTGCTTGCCTTTAGATTTTTTTTTTTCATTTGGAATTCTAACCTGTAATTTTAAAATAGTTCTTGTTATTTGGAGTCCTGCCATTAATACAATCAGCTATGTTACTTATATCAGTACTTTGCCTTAAAAAAAAAAGAAAGAAAAGAAGCCTCTCTTCTTTAACCTATTCATTATAGTTTTGCCAAATACGTTTTCTTTTCGTTAACACTTCAGTAACAACAAGAATTCACATTTGTATAGGTTTTTTTGTTTTGTTTTGTTTTATTGTTTATATGAGGAATTCTTAAAATTCAGTCCAAGAGTCTCTAAGTGTCCTAAGATGCTTTCAAGGAGTTAATGAGATCACATCTATTTACACACCAATATTAATATGTTATTTGCCTATTAAAATATCCCTTCCCTTTCCAACTACATATCACTCTGAGGCCAATTTTTTTGTGGACTTCAATAAAACAACAGATTGAAACATTGAAAGCAGAAGCAACATAAGAATCCAGTTTTCTATTAGGCTGAAAATTAAAGAGATATGTAAAAATATGAAAAATAGTATTTTTCAAAAAAAAATGTTAACATGTAATGACATAATTTTTACAAATTAGTGAATCATTTAAAATGATCTCAACTTCTAACTATATATGTATATACACAAATATATTGTAGATATATATGTTTATACAAACACACACATATATATGTATATGCATATACATGTATATAATTCTTTATGGTCTTTAATAATTCTTAAGAGTTTTGTTCTTTCCATTTATATTATCACATTTATTTTCTCTAATGTTTTTCTGGTTCTTTATATTTCACTCTACATCAGTCTTTACAAATTTTTCCATGTTTCTCCAAATACTTCATACATATCCTTTCTTTCAGATCAATAATATTCTCTTTCATTTCTGTACCATGATTAGTTAATCATTAAATAATCATTAGGTGCTTACATTTTTTCCAATTATTTGCTACCACAAAAGGTGCTTTTTTATGTATATGGAACTCTTCATCATTTGGTCCCTTTTCAGAATACAGGATTTCTAGTTTGAGGGAAATTGATATTTTAATTATTTTATTAGCATAATTCCATTTGGAAGGGTTATACTAAAACACATCCACATCATATTAATTTACATATATTAATAAATCTACTTAAATGCAACCCTCTCAATATTAATTACATCATTCATGATCTTTGTTGTTTATTGAATAAGAAACTTAAGAGTTTTGATTCTCTTCATTTCTTGAAATATGCACAAGAGTCCTCCTTTTCTTATCAGCAAATTTCCGGGACCTTTTAGAGTATTATTTTCATTTTGCCTTCATCAGCAAGTTTGTGTTTCTCAAGTGTTTTATTGGTTATACAACTTTGAACATTTGGTGCACTAAACAAATATCTAATAACAATAAGCTTGAAGAAATATTGGATCAATTTCTGGCATAGTAATCAAGAAACTACCCCCTGTCTCTCCAGCTCTCACCCAGGTACTTTTCCAAGACTGCAGTTCTTGTTATCTTTTTAATTTTGTGAACATTCATCATAATAATAGTGTTATTGTTTTGTTTCATTTTATCTAGTTTGGAAATGTCTTTTCTTCCTGAGATACTTGAAGTTACAATCCTAGAGAGTCCAAGTATCTCAGTGAGTCAAGGGAACTGCCAGAATCTGATGTCAACTGTTTTGCTATTAAAATCAAGTGCAAGTTGGATGCTATCAGTTGCTAGGATTTAGGACACAAAATTCCCTTTCTTGAAAACTATAGAGAATTTAGAGATTATAAACCAACAATCTCATTATGGTTTGCAAAGTGCATTAAACATATTGTGTAATTTGTTCCTCATAACACCCTTATGAGGTAAGCATTATTTTATACTAATTTTACAAACGGGAAAACTGAGGCTGTGAGAGGTTAAATGATTTTCCCAAACTCACACAGCTAGTAAGTATCTGAAGAAGTATTTGAATTCATCATCTTGATTTCATCTCAGTACTATATTCACAGCTGGTCACAAATGGAGATCAGAAAATTATACACTTAGACCTCAAAGAATATCTAAGTCCACCTCATTTATTTTGTAGATGAAAAAAATGAAGCTCAAGGAGACTTACTCAACATCACACAAATAGTAAATGTCATATTAGAAATCAAACCAAAGTCCTCTTACTCCAAAACCAAATTTTTTTACACCAAATCATGAAACCTATAGAATTGTTAATAATACAGTGACTATAAGGAAATTTTGTTCTCATGTCATATGAAAGAACTGGTCTAATAATTCTCTCCTTAGGAATTGATCACTCTAGTATAAGCTGCTATTGAGGAAGACTGTCATTATTACCACTGCTTGTGCCTCTTTCTCAAAGCTACCACTAAAGGAGTTAATTTCCATTCTTAATGTGGCATGACATTGCTCTTGGCACCTTTCATGTTGTTATATATTAAAAATAAATTACAATTTTTTTTCTAGAGAAAGATAGTACCTCATGAAATTCCTGCATTCTGATTCTCCTCTCATTTTTTAAATATTTTTAAGATGGTCAAGTATACTTCACTTTCTTGACATTTGCATGATGGGAGGGAAAATGACATTTGTATAAAAAGAATTCTTTGGAGGATAAGGGATCTGAGGGGTCTTTAAGAGATAACATGGTTTAGGGGTGCCTTAGAGTTGTCTTAAAAATTTGAAAGGCTGTCATTTGGAGGAGGGATCAGAATTGTGCCCTCATGAGCAGAATTAGAAATAGTGGGTAGAAGTTACAGAGGGATAAATCTTGTGTTAATGTGGGGGGAAACTTCATAACAACTAGAGTCACTCAAAAGTAGAGTAGACTGCTTTGAAAATAAGTGAGATACTGAGAAGAGTATTATAAAAGGATATTTTTGTAAAGGTTCAGATTGTATTAGATAACCTCCAATTTTTCTTCCTGTTCTAAGACTCTGAAATTGTGAATTTACCTAAGGATTTTAATAATTTTCAACTTCTCACTTTGAATTTCAAAATACCCATTTGAAAAAAATATATCATTGTACCAATCCATACTAATTTAAGTGCTTTATACTTTTCAACAAATCCAAATTATTTTACAATCATGCTGTCAAGAAGATAAAAGATATTATCCCCATTTTATAGAACAAACTAGAGAGGTTCTTAGAAATTAATGGCCTTGTGTAAGATAACATTGTTATGGTGACATTAAACTTTGTCATTAAATTTGAAAATAGAAACAATATTACAAAGAACCAGAGAAGTTCTATATCTGTTTGCTAGACTTCTGACAAAATGAAGATACCATACAAGGTAAAAGTTAACTAACTTTTGAATATGAATGAAAAAAACATATCTCCTTAACATTTTCTGGAACAAGTACAAAAACAAAAAAATAATGAACAGAGTTTATCTAAGGGAGAAGAGAGTAGCTTGTGTGTACTAGGCAACTGAAAACCTATAAGATATATATATATATATATATATATATATATATATATATATATATATATGCAAACATATCCACAACCACGTACATAAGAAGACTGTGGAGTTCCCCTTTCCATATGAGTTAAATATGCTATATTTTCCAGTAGGCTTATAGGCATATGCTTATAATCAGATGAAGTTTCTTGGCTTTTGTGCCCTTGAAAAACTTACTATATCTTTTGTGTATGCACATGTGGATGTGAAAATGTGTAACCACTAAAAAGATGAGAGCTTGAAACATGAATAAAACCTAAGCTATCTTGTGAAAAAAGATTAATTATGTTTGAGCAAATAAAAGCTTTCAAATCAGAATGTTAACAATACAATTAAATCATCAAGTATTTACATAACAGTTCTAGTAGCATTATCTTTCAAGTGGGACATGAAATGTTACAAATAATTATGGCAACAAGTTTTTGCTGTCTTTGAAAAATACAGTCTTTCCTTTATTAAAATACTTAAAATCAGTAAATCAACAAAAAATAATGTTTTTAATAATCTTGGTTAGGCAATTCCAATAAACTTGTGTTGGAAAGTTCCATCTGCATCCAGAGAGAGAATTATGAATGTAGATCAAAGTTAGTATTTTAACTTTTGTTGTTGTTTGTTGTTTGGTTATTTGTTCTTTCAAGTGTTTTTTTTTTCTTTTGATCTGATTTTTTTGTATACATGATGAATATGGAAATATGTTTAGAAAAATTATACCTATTTAACCTATATCAGATTGCTTGCTATCTTGGGGAGGGAGAAGAGCGAGAGAGAGAGATAAAACTTTGGAACACAAAGTTTTACAAAGGTGACAGAGGAAAACTATCTTAGTTAAAAATATAACATGTAATATAAAAGTTTAATTATGATATCAAGATTTTTTGATAGTCATAGGTAAAAATAAGAATCTTAATGATTTTTTTTGGAGATCCTGACAACATTTAGAGATATTTTTTACTTTTAAAAAACAAGAACTAATAAGTGTCAAAAAAGGAATAGGATTAGAGAATGGAGCTATGATTCCATTGGTAAAGGGAAGACTCAGTTGAGTTGGCACTTTCTCTGCATCTTATTTTTTTATTTTATTTTTTATGTCTCATCTCTAAGAATTTTGTGGAATACTGAGATATTAAGGTACTTGACTGGAAGTAGTACTTGAACTCAGGCCTTCTTAGTTTCAAACAAACATTTTATCCATTTTGCCATACTACTTCAAATAGTGTTACTAATATTACTAAAATTAAATATTTCTCATAACTTATAAGCTATATCTTCTCATATCTTTAAGCTGATGTGGACAAAATTGAAAAAAATAATATACTCTTATAATTGCTCTTTATGAAAAGAGATAGGTATTTATCAAATATCAATGCCTATCTACAATCTTCTTTTGAGTTGGAAATCTACAAAAATCAGAAGCAGTTGAAAATGTATTCAATTTTGAAAGTCAAAAGATCATACATGATTCCTTTTCTTTTTACCCCCCACCTTCCCCCCAGATGGAAGGATGACTAGGAGATGTTAAATATATTAAAATATAAATTAGATACACAATAAGTATACATGACCAAATTGTTATTTTGCTGTACAAAAAGAATCAGACTCTGAAATATTGTACAATTAGCTTGTGAAGGAAATCAAAAATGCAGGTGGGCAAAAATATAGGGATTGGGAATGCAATGTAATGGTTTTTAGTCATCTCCCAGAGTTCTTTCTCTGGGCATAGCTGGTTCAGTTCATTACTGCTCCATTGGAAATGATTTGGTTGATCTCATTCCTGAGGATGGCCAGGTCCATCAGAACTGGTCATCATATAGTATTGTTGTTGAATTATATAATGATCTCCTGGTCCTGCTTGTTTCACTCAGGATCAGTTCGTGTAAGTCTCTCCAGGCCTTTCTGAAATCATCCTGTTGGTCATTTCTTACAGAACAATAATATTTCATAATATTCATATACCACAATTTATTCAGACATTCTCCAACTGATGGGCATCCACTCAGTTTCCAGTTTCTAGCCACTACAAAGAGGGCTGCCACAAACATTCGTGCACATAGAGGTCCCTTTCCCTTCTTTATGATCTCTTTGGGATATAAGCCCAGTAGTAACACTGCTAGATCAAAGGGTATGCACAGTTTGATAACTTTTTGAGCATAGTTCCAAACTGCTCTCCAGAATGGTTGGATTCGTTCACAACTCCACCAACAATGTATCAGTGTCACAGTTTTCCCACATCCCCTCCAACATTCCTCATCTTTTCCTGTCATCTTAGCTAATCTGTAAGATGTATAGCAGTATCTCAGAGTTGTCTTAATTTGCATTTATCTGATCAATAATGATTTGGAGCACTTTTTCATATAACTAGAAACAGTTTCACTTCCTTCATCTGAAAATTGTTTGTTCATATACTTTGACCATTTATCAATTGGAGAATGGCTTGATTTCTTATAAATTAAATTGATTCTCTATATATTTTGGAAAGGAAGCCTTTATCAGTACCTTTGAATGTAAAAATGTTTTCCCAGGTTATTGCTTCCCTTCTAATCTTAGCTGCATTAGTTTTTTGTTTGTAGAAAAACTTTTTAACTTAATATAATCAAAATCTTCTATTTTGTGATCAATAATGACTTCTAGTTCTTCTTTGGTCACAAATTCCTTCCTCCTCCACATGTCTGAGAGGAAAACTGTTCTATGTTCTTCTAATTTATTTATAATCTCATTCATTATGTCTAGATCGTGAACCCATTTTGACCTTATCTTAGTATATGGTGTTAAGTGTGAGTCAATGCCTATTTTCCCAGCAGTTTTTGTCAAAGAGTGAATTCTTTTCCCAAAAGTTAGGATCTTTGAGTTTGTCAAACACTAGATTGCTACAGTAATTGACTATTTTGTCCTGTGAAACTAACATATCCCACTGATCAACTAGTCTATTTCTTAGCTAGTACCAAATGGTTTTGATAACTTCTGCTTTATAATATAGTTTTAGATCTGGTACAGCTAGGCCACCTTCATTTGATTTTTTTTCATTGGTTCCTTTGAAAGTCTTGACCTTTTATTCTTCCAGATGAATTTTGTTGTTATTTTTGTCTATGTCAGCAAGATAGTTTCTTGGGAGTATCATTGGTATAGCACTAAATAAATAGATTAGTTTAAGTAGTATTGTCATATTTGTTATATTCACTCGACTTATCCAAGAGCACTTAATATTTTTCCATTTGTTTAAATCTGACTTCACTTGTGTGGAAAGTGTTTTATAGTTTTGCTCATATAGTTCCTGACTTTCCCTTGGCAGATAGAGTCCCAAATAATTTATACTATTGACAGTTATTTTAAATGGAATTTCTCTTTGTATCTGTTGCTATTGGATTTTGTTAGTGATGTATAAAAATGCTGATGATTTATGTGAATTGATTTTGTATCCTGCAACTTTGTTAAAGTTGTAGATTATTTTTACTAGCTTTTTAATAGATTCTCTGATGTTCTCTAAGTATACCCATCATATCATCTGCAAAGAGTGATAATTTGGTTTCTTCATTACCTACTCTAATTCCTTAAAACACTTTCTCATCTCTTATTGCCAAAGCTAGCATTTCTAATATAATATTGAATAGTAATGGTGAGAGTGGGCAACATTACTTCACTCCTGGTCTTATTTAGAATGGTTCCATTTTATCCCCATTGCATATGATGCTTACTGATGGTTTTAAATAGATGCTACTGACTATTTTAAGGAAAAGTCAATTTATTCCTATACTCTCTAGTGTTTTTATTAGGAATGGATGTTGGATTTTATCAAATTCTTTTTCTGCATCTATTGAGATGATCATATGGTTTTTGTTAATTTGGTTATTGATATAGTCAATTATGCTAATAGTTTTCCTAATATTGAACCAGCCCTGCATTCCTGGTAGAAATCTGATTTAGTCACAGTATATTATCCTGGGGATGATTTTCTGTAATCTCCTTGCTAATATTTTATTTAAGATTTTTGCATCAGTATTTATTAGGGAGATTGGTCTATAATTTTCTTTCTCTGTTTTGTCTTACCTGGTTTAGGTATCAGTACCATGACTGGTAGGACTCCTTCATTCCCTATTTTTTCAAATAATTTATGTAGTATTGGAGTTAATTGTTCTTTAAATGTTTAGTAGAATCCACAGAATCCTTCTGGTCCTGAGGATGTTTTCTTAGGGAGTTGATTAATAGCTTGTTCTATTTCTTTTTCTAAAATGGGATTATTTAAGCAATTTACTTCCTCCTCCGTTAATCTGTGTAACCTCCATTTCACTTAGGTTATCGGATTTATTGTCATAGAGTTGGACAAAGTAATTCCTAATTATTGTTCTCATTTCTTCTTCATTAGTGGAAAGTTCTCCTTTTTCATTTTAAGACTAACAATTTCACTTTCCTCTTTCCTTTTTCTGATCAAATTTACCGAAGGATTCTCTATTTTGTTGGTTTTTTCATAGAACCAACTCATAGTTTTATTTATTAATTCAATGTTCATTTTTTACTTTCAATTTGATAAATAAAATTGAAAGTATTTATTTTTATTTTTAAAATTTCAAATTTAGTATTTGAGTGGGGGGTTAATTTTCTCTTTTTTTAGCTTTTTTAGTTGCAAGCCCAATTCATTGATCTTCTCTTTCTCTATTTTATGCAAGTAAGCCTCTAGAGATATAAAATTTCCCCATTGATTGATTCCCACAAATTCTGGTATGTCATCTCATTGTTATAATTCTCTTGAATGAAATTATTAATTATGTGTATGATTTGCTTTTTCACCCATTCATTCTTTAGGATGAGATTATTTAGTTTGATTTTGAGGTCTTTATGTCCTAATATATGTTCGATTTTTGTATAGGTTCCATGAACTGCTGAGAAGAAAGTGTATTCCTTTCTGTCCCCATTCAGTTTTCTCCAAAGATCTATCACACCTAACTTTTCTAGTATTCTATTTACTTCTTTAACTTCTTATTTATTTTATGGTTTGATTTATCTAGTTCTGAAAGTGCAAGATTGAGATCTCCCACTATTATAGTTTTGCTGTCTATTTCTTCTTGCAGCTCTCTTAACTTCTCTTTTAGGAATTTAGATGCTATATCAGTGCATACATGTTTACAATTGATATTGCTTCATTATCTATGGTACCCCTTAGCAAGATATAATTTCCTTTCTTATCACCTTTAATTAGATTAATTTTTGCTTTTGCTTGATCTGACATCAGGATGGCTACCCCTGCTTTCTTTATTTCACCTTAAACATAATAAATTCTGCTCCAGCTTTTTACCTTTACTCTGTATGTATCACCCTGCTTTAACTGTGCTCAATGTCAACAACATTTTCCTGTAAACAACTTATTGTAGGATTCTGGATTTTAATCCAGTCTGCTATCTGCCTCTACTTTATGGGAGAATTCACCCTATTCACATTTACAGTTAAAACTACTAATTCTGTATTTCCTGCCATCTTAATATCCCCAGATTTCTCTTTCCTTTCCCCCTTACCATCTCCCCAGTATTTAATTTAGGGGCAATACTTGCCTCAAGCAGCCCTCCCCATTTAGAATCCCTCCCCCTTAGAGAACCTCCCCCTTTTTTATACCTTTACCCTACTATTTCTGTATTTAGTCTACCCCTTTCCTTTTCACTTTTCCCCTCCCACTTTTCAATGAAATGAGAGAAGTTTCTCTGTAAATCAAATGGCTAATATTCTCTCTATGTGCCAAATCTGAAGAGAGTAAAAGTCACACAATGTTCATCCTTTTCCCTTCTCTCCGTCAGATACAATAGGTTTCCTTTACCTTTTTGTGAGATGTAATTTCCCTTTTTTTACCTCCACTTTTCCTTTTTTCTGGTACAATCCCCTTTCCACCTCTAGTTCCTTTTTTATATTACAGCAGTAAAATCAAATTATACATACTCTTTCTATGTATGCTCATAACAGAAATAAAGTTCTGAAGAGTTCTTTTTGCCTTTTTATACATCTCTTCAGTCCTATATTTGGATGTCAAATTTTATGTTTAGCTCTGTTATTTTCATCAAAAATAAATGGAATTCACCTATTTCATTGAGTCCATTTTCTTCCCTGGAAGAAAATGTTGAGTTTAGCTGGATAATTTATTCTTGGCTGCATTCCAAATTCTTTTGCTTTTCAGAATATCAGATTCCAGGCCCTTTGATCCTTTAATGTGGAAGCTACTAGATACTGAGTAATCCTAATTGTGGCTCCTCAGTATTTGAATTGGATTTTTTCTGGCTGCTTATATTTTTTCTTGGTCCAATAGTTCTGAAATTTATCCACAATATTCCTTGGAGGTTAAATTTTGGGATCTCTTTCAGGAGGTGTTCAATGAATTCTTTCAATGGCTATTTTACCTTCAGATTCTATGACATCTGGGCAGTTCTCTTTGAGATTTCCTGAAAAATAGTGTCTAGGCTCTTTTTTTCATCATGATTTTCAGGGAGCCCTATAATCCTTATCTTTCCTAGATCTATTTTCCAGCTCTATTGTTTTCCCAAATAGATACTTAACGTTTTTTCTATTTTTTCATTTTTTGCTTTTGTTTGCCCCATTCTTGATGTTTCATCAAGTCATTCATTTCCATTTGTTCAGTTCTGATTTTTAATGAGTTATTTTCTTCATGTACTTTTTTTTACTTGTTTTTGCATTTGTCCCATTGAGTTTTTAAATGAGTTGTTTTGTTCCATGGATTTTTTTTCCATTTCACAAATTTTTTAAAGAGTTATTTTCTTTTTTCCAATTCACATATTCTGTTTTCCTGGCAGTTCTTTACCTTTTCCATTTCACATTTCAGGGAGTTTTCTTTTTCCACTTTATCAAATCTTTCTTTTAATGATTTATATGCCTTTTTCAAACCCTCTTGTAGAGTTTTTCTTTACTTACCCCATTTTTCTTCTAGCTCTCTTTTAAGATCCTTTTAATTTCTTCTAGGAGAGCCTTGTGTGGTGAGGACTAGATTATATCACCCTTTGGAGCTTTATCTGGAGATAAACTGCTTTTAGTCTCCTGAGGGTTTGAAATCTGTTCTTTTCTTTCACTATAGAAGTTGTCTATAATTAGAGCTTGCTTTGCCTTTTTACTCATTTTTTTTAATGTTGTGATCTGCTTTTAGGGCAAGGAGGTTCCAAGCTTCCTCTACTGACCAAGTAGTGACAGTGGTTGTGCTGGGATCATGCTGATCACTCCTGGTGCTGGGTGTATCCAGATCCCATGAGACTCTGGTGCTTTGGGGTACACTCTTTACCTTTTGTATTTGTGTTGGATGATTTATAACTTCTCTGCTGATCTACTTGCTTGCAACTAGGGCAGAGTAGCCAATACTGTAGTAGAGTCCTTCCTGTAGATTCTTCACCCTGTGTAGACCACACCCCACCCCCAGTCTGTTCAGCATGTGCTGGCCTCCATGCTCTGCCTTCTTGTCTGTGCCTGGTCTCCTCCCGTACTCACACCCAACCAAAACCGACCTTTTCTGGTGATCTTCAAAATTATCTTCTGCTGGTAATTTGCTGCAGTCCCAATATTTGTGGATTCTTCCAGTCAAGCTCTTATTTCAGAGGCTGAATTTTGTAATTAATGTGAGAGTAGTAGGAGAGCTCAGAAAGAAGCATGTGTTCTGTCCACTCTTCATTCATTTTTCACATAAGCAAAGTTATACTCAATATTCTTTTAGTTAGGCTTCGATAATATGTGAACAGTGAATTACCAGTAGAGCAAGCTAGTTTTTAAGGCAAAAGCACCAGAGACCAAATTGCCAACGTTTACAAGGTTGCTAGGAGAAATCACAAAAATTTTAGATATACAGATGATCATATGCCCAAGCCAAAAGTGAAAAATTAAAAAGTCTCTTTTTGAGGATAAAAAAGGAGAATGCAAAAGCTGGCCTGAATATTAAATCCAAAAAACTAAGATCATGACAATTGCTCCCATCACTTCCTAGCAGATAGAGAGAGAAGAAGTGGAACCAGTGTCATATTTTATATTCTTCGATTCAATAATCACCACAGATGGAGACTGCAGCCATGAAATTAAAAGGTACTTGTTCCTTGGAAGGAAAGCTAGGGCAAATCTGGACAGTATACTAAAAAGCAAAGATATCATCTTTCCAGCAAAGGTCCATCTAATCAAAGTATTGGTTTTTCCAGTAGCAATATGTAGCTTTAAAAGTTTGACTACAAAGAGACTAAGCACTATAGAATCATCCTTTTAAATTGTGATGCTATAGAAGTCTTTGAGTACCCTGGACAGCAACAAGGTCAAATCAGTACTTAAAGAAATCAATTCAAGCTGTTCAGTGGAAGGTCAAATACTGAAGCTGAATTTCTCTAATACTTTGGCTCCAATGAGAAGATGGCACTCACTAAAAAAAATTAAAATAAAAAACAAAAACCTTGAAGTTTTGAAAGATAGTCATGAAAACAATGAACAAGAATTTGGACAGAATTTGAGAGACAGGGAAGGACAAAAGGGCCTGTTGTACTATGATCCATGGGATCACAAAGAGTCAGACATGATTAAACAATTGAACAATAAGTATTCTTATGAGACATGGCACAGATTTAAACAAAACTATAATATATATAAAATAAACAGAAAAGTATCCTAAGCTTGGTACAAAGTGTAAAATTGGTCTCCAGAAGAAAAGCTCATTTCTTACTGTGACAGGGAGTGACTGTTAGAGGGCATGGTGTTGGAGTTAGTTCTTGAAGAAAAGGCAGAATTTCCAAAAGCAAAGCTGACACAATAAATAGTACTCCAGGCCTCGAGTCAAAAAGACATGAATTGAAATCTGGCCTCAGACATTTATTAGCTCCATGACTCTGGGCATATTATTTAAACCAAATCTCTTCTCACAACCTCATTTGTGAAATGGAAATTATAATAGCACATATCTCCCAGAGTTGTTGTGAAGATTAAAAGAAATATTTATAGAATACTTAGAATAGTATGTGGCACATAGTAGGTACTATATAAACGTTAGCAATTATTTTTAGCTATTATTTGCAAAGGCAAGACAGAGTGTGCAGAAATAAATGAATACAGAAGTTAAATAAGAGAATTTTAACACTGCTAATAGCTAGGCATTCTGTGTGAGAAAGATGTAGAAAAAGTCTAAGCCCTTGACTTATTTTAGTGAACTTTTTCCTTTTTGTTTTTCTTTCCCTGGTTGCTTTAGTTTTATGTAAAATTTTTCTTTCCTGGTAATATCAGACAGAAAATTTGACTAGTGAATTATACAATACAATACATACATCTACACACAATATATAATAAGCCTGGAGAGTTTCATTATATAGATAAATCATTAAAATTATTGCTATATTAGATAATTAGTATTTCTTAGTAATTATGGTACATCTCATTATTGCATTTTTTTCTTCAGTGTTAACCCTGGACCTTCAGCTAAATAATGTGGAGGGAATTACAAAATGTAAGGGAGGAAATTGTTTTAATTATTACTAGATTTAATATTGCTTCATTTTGCAATATATTTAATTTACTTTCTCAATTCAGTTAAACAAAATTATTCAACTACTACTATCCAATTAGTCACCTAATAAACAAACCAGTAATGAGCCTCACAAAACTTAGCTAGACTGATCCTCAGATAATATACAATCCTTTTCTGTACTTTTTCTTGAGAATTCTGATCCAATCTGCTAATATGGGACAGGACCTCCTTTTGCTTGGCCTAAACTTTGAAAATGCAGATTAATATCTCTCAAGAGTGACTTATCCATGTAGAATTTTACTGGAAACTTCACAGAAAATTGTTGAATTAAGTTTCATGTTATCCTGAACAACTTTTGGAGGGAAAACTAGATGCAAAATTGTCACACTATAGCTACTGAGAGACAAGTAACTAAATCTCTTTTCCAAGGTCAGCCAAAAACCAATCAACCAAGCCAAACTGAAGACTTGTTTTAGAATCTCAGATTTCAGCCTGATTTCCATTTGATCAACAGCCAAACATTCTCACTAACACTAACTGGCTCATGAATAAAGGAAATAGCTGAATAAACAGGAAACTTACTGTAACCCTGTACTTGAGGCCTCTGTCATGGTACCATTACAGGTGAAGACACCATTTAATGAAATTATTTCTAACAGATTTTTGTGGAAGAATTTCATGACAAATCTACTTCCATGACAAGTTCCACTCTACAGTTATTTAATGTTTAAAGTCAGGTTTCATTATTCTTTTTGTAACTAAGATGTCTTTGTTGTTGTCATTGTAGTAATATATTTTCTTTTCTTCAATAACAGTGTTTTGTAACTATTTTTATTGATACAAATAAAACTCCTCTACTGTTAAATCAAATATGTAATAATTCCACATTTTGAATTTATGCCAAAGTATGTTATATTACAAATTCTGATGATTGCAATTAATGTATATAAAATCATTTAACCAAAAAGATTAAGAATGTATTTATTAATTAAGAATTTACTTCTATATACTCAATTCTAAAGGGAGGAAAACATGACTAGAAATTGCATTAATTTGTTGGGAAAAACCCTGAAAGTAGTATTTTTTTAATAAATTGGAAAACAAAGTTTGTTTTCCACCACCACTAATGGCTTCATTCTGTTCAAGACCATCTCCTTTCTTTCTCTGTAATTTTGCTTGTTCCTTTCCTTTGCCCTCCATCTTTATTACTCTAATCAAGCACATATTTCCTTCATCTAGCCCACTACTGTTTTCTTTCCAATAGTATTATAGGATCTTTACACCTTTAAAACAGAATTTGGCTCCGTTTATCTTTCTTTTCTTACAATTTTTTTTTTATTTATTGTGCCCTGTGTTAATGAGAAAAAGAAAAAAATGTAGCTTTCTTCTCTGGACCTCTCATAAATAACACTGACATAAACATTTAGTGTTATCAGACTTAAGGAACTATGTAGGTTATACCGGTGACATGGCAGATAAACCCTGTTTTTCTGGGACTCAATCAGGACATTAAATATAATTTATTCATGATTTTGATAAGTAGAAATATGGTAACAAATTTTAATAGTGATTTTTAAAAAACATCTTTTGATATAAATAGATTTCTTTTCAGTCATGTACTTATATTTTTCTTAATGTGAGAGAACTAGGATCCAGTAAATTAGCATTCATCTATAACTGAGAAGATAGCATGTTTACCTGTAAAACATGTATCATAATAATGATAAAGAATATTGGAGCAGACATGAATATTTTCTCAAACAATCAAAGCAATTGGAAAGGAAAAGTTTTTTTTTTTTTAACTCTCTATTGTAATTGTTTTTTAAATGTCCCATGTTCTTAATGTTTCTTTGGGAAATTTTGAAATGCTTAATAATATTAAAATTGTTAAGCTTTGCAACTGGATGTATCTGAAATCTAATATTATTTATTAGATTAAAAATAAGAATCCAATAAATAAGCTAATTCTAACTTAGTAAAACAGATATTTTCTCAAAATTTCCAACCAAATATTTCAATATTGATTAGTATAATATTAACATAACTACCTGTGGGGACAAGAGCTAACATAATATGTTACTTTGTTTTAATCTCCAGTTTTATACTTTTAGCATAAACTTTTTTTTAATTTTTCAGCAAAGACAGTAACATACCACTACTACATGGCTACTACTACATCTTTTTGTACTACTACTGTACTACTACAGTACCACTGTACTGTACTGCTACAATCTTTTTGGTATTTTTTTTTATTTCTAGAAAGCCCCTAGTATTTTGGAAGAGTAAAATGACACATAAGAAGGGAAAACATACATCATTGGAGGAAGTCCAACATCAATTAGATCATAGATCTATTGAAATACTAGTGACAGTATCATCACCATCATTACTATAAACAATATAAAATGAATCCCTACTGCTCATAAGGCATCTTGAAAGTCTATTTTAAGCTTAAAATCTAAGAGAATCCAATTGATACATTAAATAATATCCTGCTAGCTGAAAGAGTTTATACAGAGTTTGGTAGTCCTCTTTACAGTATATAATTACAAAATCTAGCCCATGTATGATCATTGTGCTAAATTCTACAAAGACTGTCCAATTAAGCACAAGTCTCCTTCCATGAGTTAATAATGTATGTATCTAATATATCCTTTCATTCACTGAACCTAAAAGAAATAAGTGAAAAACTCATGAGAATCAGAAATAGATGAAAAATTTTAAGTGTGGCTTCCTTTTCATATTTCTGTTCTTTGAGATTTTTTGGTAGGATTTTACATTAATGAGGAAATATTTGAGATGCTTGCCACAAATAGATGCTCTTATCCTATCTTTTTAAGATATCTCAAAAGTCTTATTGCGGGTTTAAGCTTTAATATCTTACATAGCTTTATAAGCTTAATAGGATTGAGTAGCTTAAAACTACATTAAGACTTTGGGGTTATTGTAGATAAGGAACAGCAGAAAGAATTGAAAAAGTAGGGAGGGTAAAGAAATGCAATGAGGAGAAAGAGGTCAAGCAGAATTTTTGCAGATGAACAACTTTGAGGATTATTAGTAGAATAACTGCTAACTTATTGTGGGAAATATGATCACAATATAATTAAACAAATGGAGGATTATGTGAACATACATCTAAAATTAAATATTGTCATAATCTGTTCTCCATTTATAATGTGATGGTTTATCATTCCCAAAAATAATGAGACATATTCCAAACATATTTCTATTCATTAATCAGACTGAATGATTATAAAAAGAAAAAGTATATATATATATATATATATATATATATATATATATATACAGAATATAAATAATAGAGGGTTGCATTTCTTATCTAGTAAAAATAATGTGAATGACTGATTTTCAAATGGATTATTATTTCACTTTTATTGGTCCCACAGTGGGATAGCCTTTTGCTGGAAATAAGTCAGAGTTCACTAGGGAAAGTATGAACTATTATTTATTATACATATTTATTCTGCCTCCTCTTCTTTAGAATCCAATGAAAAAGAATTTTTTTAAACTCTTGAGACCCATAGATACCATCTTGTTAATTAAAGGCACCAAACCAATAATTGAGTTATTCTATAGACAAATAATTCTTCTTACTTTGTTCAATGGAGTTCAGCTGGAAATATCCCTTAGAGAAGTTGCTTTCTGGTTCTTATTTCTTTATATTCAAAAGAGAAAATAAGAATTTATTTAGTACCTGCTATGTGCCAGGCATTTTAGTAAGCATGTTACCCAATGATCTCATTTGATCCTCACTACAACCCCTGGGAGGTTTCTTATTGTTTCCCT
Organism: Sarcophilus harrisii; assembly: GCF_902635505.1. NCBI lineage: Eukaryota > Metazoa > Chordata > Mammalia > Dasyuromorphia > Dasyuridae > Sarcophilus > Sarcophilus harrisii. The sequence goes on from NC_045426.1 coordinate 395,117,103, forward strand.
TTTATAATTAAGGAAAATTGAAGCAAAGAGAGGTGAGGTACTTTTTCCAGGATCAAACAAGTAACCAAAGCCAAGGCTAGATAATGGCTTAGGTTAAATCTGAACTCAGATATTTCTGACTCCAAGCCCAAAGTCCTATCCACTGTGTCACTTAGCTATTGGTTCATAGTTAGACAAAAAAATCCTGCTTTTTGTGGTTAAATAAAAATATTATGATATTAACTATCCTTTTGTAAGCTCATTACAAATACAACTCTAAGTCTGTATTTTGAAAACTTCTCATCTTCTTTTAATCTTGTCATCTCTTTGGATGGAGTTCAGAAAGAAGTGGTCCAAGGACAAGTCACTTCCCTGAAATTATTCTTAGACTATTGCTCAGATGGATAAAGTGAGTGCATTCCTTTTCAGTAACTGAATAGAAGTATTGGCATGTAAGCTCATCCTTCTGTCAGGTCACTGAAAGCACCTTTGGGATATTTCCAGTAGCAAACAGAACAGAGGTGACATACTTCTCATCCTTTTGCCAAATAGTTTCTAATTCCCCTATTAGATCTCTGAGCTTTAAAAACTAACTATTCATTCTATATAGTTTGAAAATTACAAATATTTAGTATGGCTTCAATAATAAGAATTATTATTGTCATTATTGTTATTGCTTTTATTATTTTATCAGATAAATTATGCTACCTTTTCCACAAATAAGTTGAATTTATAGGAAGTGTTTGAAAATGGTCATGATCTCCCCCACAAAATAATCAAAAGATGAATTTGAGTAACCAAGTGTTTTTCTTCAGATATTTTAATAGGTATACTAAGAGATTTAAAAGACATTATTTCAAGTATATTACTCAGATGATGTTACAAATTTATTCTTAAACTAAAATTATAATCCCAAAATTATTTTAACGACTTACCAAATTAGCTTCTCTGAAAATATAGCCAGCAGGTATATATATATATATATATATATATATATATATATATATACATACATGCACACAAACAGATATGTATATGTATATGTATATACATACATATATGTGTATATACATAAAGGTACATGTATATGTGTTCACCTGAATATATAAGTACATGCATATATGTGTATCTTTATGACTAGTTTCCATTAACATGTATAAAAATGGTCATGATATTCTGTTTCCTGTTCTCTTTCTCTAGCAATGTAGCAAAAAAGCCTCTGCCTCATTATTGTGGATTTTGAAATCATCTGGAATAATTGCAAATCGTCCTTGGCCACGAATCACTCTCACAGTTACCACCACTACTATTATATTAACCATGGCTATCTTCAACATGGTAAGTGCCTCAACATATAATACTTTAGCAATATACTTTAGAGCTCACATCAGTCTAATCATTTTCTCTTTTTGTTATATTTCTTTTTTTAATTCACTCATTAAATATTTTCCCCACTTAACATTTAAAACAACTTTTAAAATTTGTTTTTAAAACTTTTGAGTTGCAGATTTTCTTCCTTTCCCCCACCACAATTCCAATAAAAAACCATATGTGAAGTTATGCAAAACATATCCAGAAATCATTTTGTGACAGTAAACATAAATCTGAGAGAGAGAGAGAGAGAGAGAGAGAGAGAGAGAGAGAGAGAGAGAGAGAGAGATTGAGAAATGTATTTAGATGCAATCAGTTCCTTCTCTGGGTATAGAGAGGATTTTGCATCATAAGTCCTTCAGAATAGTCATTAATCATGTATTGCTGAGAAGAGCAAAATCATTTACAGCTGATCATCCCAGAACATTGCTATTGCTACATATACAGTACATTTCATTTTGTTTGAGTTCATGGAGGATTTTCCAGGTTTTTTTTTTTTCTGAAAGCATTCTGCTCATCATTTCCCAGAAAACAATAATGTTCCATCATACTCATATGTCACAATTTATTCAGTCATTCCCCAATTGATGGGAAATCCCCTCAAATGTATAAAAGTACAACTCAGTAGCAGACATGATAGCAGGAATGATATTCACCTCATCTTGTTTGATTTTTTCCTAAGTCTGTATTTTGAAAACTTCTCATCTTCTTTTAATCTTGTCATCTCTTTGGATGGAGTTCAGAAAGAACTGCTTTTTATGGCCATCCCCTCAAATTCTAATTTTTTGCCTTGAGGAGAGAGCTGCTATAAATATTTTTGTACATATAGGTCCCTTTAGTTTTAAAAAATCTTTTTGGGATTCCTGCCTAGCTGCGGTATATTGTTAGATCAAAGGATATGCATGAATTTATAGTCCTTTGGCTACATCATATCTCTTGATCATTTATCAATTAGGGCATTCGATCACATGTTTTTAATGTCTTTTTATAATTGAGGCCTGTGATTGTTTCAGTGAGGAAAATAACGCCATTTATCTTTTATGAAATTTTATTTCAACTTTCAGTAAAATAATTAGTACACAGCAAAGATTATCTTCAAAAAGCTATGAGCTGAAAAAACTTCATGGGCCACTTTTACTATTGCTATGGACCAAAGGACAAGGAAGGGCATGAGAAACTTAAGACACAGATGTTCATCCAGAAGGACAACAGAGAAATACCAGTGCATGATTCCAAAGAAGAGCAATGTTGAAGCCTTTAGTAGTTTGTGCCAAGCTCTATTGCCAAATTTGGTTCATTTGCTACAGAAGGGGCAACACAGGTTGCAGATTGTGTGCTATCTAAAGTTTTCATTTCTTCCATTTGTACTCTAAAGAAAGAAAATGTTTAATGTTGACCTGAATACCACAAGGATCAGACTAGGTAATATAAATAAAATTATGAAATTGCAATTAAAATGCAATTTAAAAACTATGGCAAAAGTGACAGAATTGGAGAGGAGTACATGGCATGGCAGCAAATGAGAAAATACTTGATCAAGCATATCTAAGAATTTGCTCCTCCTTAAGCCCTTCATGCCCAAGCATAACTACAGCTGTTACCATTATCAAGAGTGCTCTTCTGAGAAAGTTAGGCAAAATTTTTGATGATCTTGACCCTCATGAACCCTAATGAAAATGTTGTCAGTATAAAATAAAGAAACTAGTAAATTGCATTTGGCATTTAAAAGCCATTAACAAAATGACTAGAACTTATATCTTCATATACATTTATATCTATGCAGCACAATATATGTAAATATATATAATATGTATACAACATATGCACACAAAATGTGTATATTTATCATATGCCAGATATATACATAGATCATATACATGTGTATGTGTATATACATTTATATATTTGTATATACATTTTATATACATATATATATATATACACATATATATACTGTGGCATGTGTTGTATAGATATACACATAATTAATAAAATATAATATAATTGAATAAAATGTAAGATAAATCCCATATTTATTTCTGGATATCTCCCTAATAAAATATAAGAATTGAAACTCTTTGAGAATAGGAACTTTATCATTTTGTGTTTGTATATATAATACCAGCACAATGGACAGGTAGTTGGCACCATGAATAGAGTGATGAGCCTGGAGTTAGGAAGATCTGAGTTCAAATATGGCCCCAGATACTCATTAGCTCTCTGACCCTAGGAAAGTCACTTCAACCCAATTTGCCTCAGTTTCTGCCTCTGTAAAATGAACTGGAGAACAAAATGGCAAACTATTCTAGTATCTTTGCTAAAAAAATAACAGATGGGGTTATGAAGAGTCACACATAACTGAAAACAGCTGAACAACAAAACTGCATTGATTGGGGCTCAATCTGAAGAACTATTGTTAATTCAGTATGAATTTCCATTCATTCCACCCATTTCTTTTCCTGTTCTAAGTCAATGGATTTAATGGAGAGGCTACTAAAATTTGTTGCTGCAATAATGTAATTTAGTAATAGCTTAGGTAAGACTTTCATTGGTCCTTGATGTATTATGCTTTGAAAGCTTCAGAGGTCCTATATGGACCTTTGGCTCAGATGCAACAAAATTTCTTTGCCAAAAATTCAGAAATGACTTGAAATCTGATGCTATTTTCAAAAACTGAAAATGTACTTGGTTTTTCATATTGAACTATGTGATTTTCCTTTTCATGAACCCTAGTCTTTAGTTCCAAAACAAGGTAATTTTTTTGTTTTGTTTTGTTTTATAATAGATGATAGTCACCATTTTTTCCATGACAACTTTTTGAATATTTGAAATTTAGTTAACAAAAAAAAGATTTCTATGTGAATGCTTTAATGACTTCAATAATGATGCTTCCCATGGTTCTCAGTTTTGTTTGCAAACCAATTACCATGGAGTTCCATTATTTTCATGTTACAATCATAAATTAGCCTAAAACAATATTAATAACTAAGATGCCAACCATTATAGCAGTGTTGAATGAGGGCCAATGCATCAAGTGACCTGAGGATGGTTCAGAGAGTTTCTTAATTATATTTGCTTAAGATATAAAACTAAATAGATTTTTAAATGTCATTAAGCATAGAATTAAAATTTAGTGTCAGCTTCAAAAACCAGAAAAAGAGATAAAGACCAAGAGAACATGAGACAAAAGAAGTAGTGCAGGCAGTCATCAAATTAAATAATGCATCCCCAAACAGTCTGTGTTCCTAGTACTTTAATGCACTTTTTAGACTTAAAATTATCATCATAAGTCTCATTAAAAATCATTTAGCAAGTGACTATTCTAGGTAGGATACTACCAGGTATTTAGAACACGATAAGATATAAGAAAGAATCACAGAAATTCAGAGTTAATAGGAGCTTCAGTAGCCAACTAAATACATGTCCATATTCCCTTTACTTGAAAAACTCCTCTAAAGGTGAATTTACTATTTTTGAAGCATCCCATTCCATTTCATGATAGTTTTAATTGTTAGAATATAAATCCTTATATCAAGTCTAATTTTGACTCCTAAAAAATTTCATTCATTGTTCCTAATTTTGAGATGAATCAGAAATGTAATTACTGTCATGTGAAAATGGACAGCTTTCCAAATACTTGAAAATTTTATCATGTCTCCCATGAATCCTCCTCCTTAGGCTAAAAATCTCCAATTCTTTTCAATAATCTTCATGTTGCAAGATCTTGGGATCCTTTCTGGTTTTTTATTGCCTCTTCCATATCTTTCTAGCTTAATAAAGCCTTCATAAAGTGTAATATCCAGAGAATGTTTTGTATAACATAGAGTTGTTTAACCAAGAGAAGAGAACACTTGGGAAAGGCATCATAACTGTCTTTGAAAGACTGTCACCTGAAAAAAGGACTAGATTTATTCAACTGGTCAAATCCAATTAGTCAAAACAAGTAACAATCAATGTAAGTTTCAGAGAGAAAAATTTTGGTTTAATGCAAAGGGAAATGTAGAAATAGCTAAAGTGAAATGAGCTGCCCCAACCAGTAATGAGTTTCCTCTCATTACAGGAAGCTAAATGTCCACTGGTTGGATATGTTAGAGAGAAGATTCTTGTTCAGGTAGAGTATGTTGGATAGTCTCTGAGGTACCTGAAATTTTGTTATTCTCTTTCTACTGTTGAATAGCCTGTAATCTATTTAGCGAAACAAGAATCTACATAAATAGAGCAACTAGAAATGAATAGAAAAACTAATATCTGTTGTGTTGAGTGGTTCAAAAAAACAAGGGATATAAGATTTTAAAGGAGGAAATATTCTGGAAAATAGGAGTAGTTACAAATAATGAGTGGATTGATGCTTAAGGTAATAATAAGATAGAGAGAAGGGAAATGTAGGAAATGTAGCTGAAGAAAATGGCATGACCAAACACATAGGGGAAAGTGTAGGCATTTCATGATATAAAATCAGTACCTTTGACTGGAATGAGAATTCATATAAAATAAGTTGAAAGTATAAGAAGAAATTTTGTAGAGGCCTAAAATACCAAGCTAAGAACTCAGATATTATCTTGTAGGCATAGAAGAGCCATTAAAGATACCTTGCAGAAAAGAGAATAGAGAAGTAAAAAAAGGAGTGTTTTAGGAAAATTGATCTGACAACATGCTCTATACAGCATGGATTAGAACAGGGAGAAAAATATTTACCCCAGCTTTCAAATAAAATCTCATTGTTGTATTAAGAGTTACTATACAGTTTCTAATATATGATAACTTTGGTACGTTTTTATACATTTTTTGAGTATAAAGCTGCCAGCCTTTCTATATCTTGGCAAAACAAGAAGGGAAAGTTTTCCTGCCAAAACCCATGATTAGAAATAGTCATATTCTCTTAATTTTGCTCTTAGATTTCTACTAACACATTCAGAGGTTTTTATAAATCATTTGAATATTCCAACATAGGCAATGTCATTTCTGGATAATAATCAATTTACTTGGGTGAGGGCAGTAACTTCTTCAGGCTTGTAAAAGAAACATGTGGTAGTACATTATAACCAGGAGGACCTAATATAAATTCCTCAACTTCTGGAAGAGTTAAGATACACAATTTAATTTTTAGTATATTCTGTTTTCTAAAAATCCCTTTTCATGTAGTTTTATATATTTGAGGTTGTCCTTTATCATAAATTATAATTTAAGTTGAGGCTATACATATGGAATTAGTGATCTGAGTTACCAAGCATTGCCAAGATATCAACAGAGCAATAGAAGGTACCTTGAGAGAAAATAGGGTACAGTAAGCTGAGGAGGATAGAAGCAAAAAGAGAGAAAAATATATCATTCTTTGTTAAGGCTCAAAGAATCCACTTTGGAACTATTTTAGAGGTGATTAGTTTCTCGGGGCAGATAATTCATTCATTCATTTAAAGAATGTTTTTGTAGGGGGTTTTGTTTTTGTTGTTTTGTTTTGTTTTTAACATACTACATACAAGGTACTGTGCTAGACACTGGAGATACAAAGATGGAAATGAAAAGGTTCCTCCTTGAAGATGCTGGGGAAAACAATATATTCACAGATTGTCAATACAAAATAAATTTAAAGTATTTTTCAAATAAAGACCATCAACAATTAAGGAAGATAGAGAAGGATTTCATGGGAGGTTTTACTTAAAACAAGCATTGAAGGAAGTTAGGAATTCTGAGAAGTGGAGCTGAAGAGAGAATACATTGTAATCATGGAGGACAACCTCTGTGAAGGTAGTAGTAATTTGAGAGGAGGAATTGGAAGAGTGATATAAGAACTTGGGGGATAAGTAAAGTTTCAAGTAGGAAGTTAAAAAAAAAGACTCAGGACAGACTCTTTAGTAATACAGTAAAGAATAGGCATATAACTTTTTTCAAAAGCTCTTTTTATAAGATCCTTTTTTTATTGCCTCTTATATAACTAGTGTCCATTAATTAGTTTAAAGAAAAAGAAAAAGAAATAAGAGATTATATTTAGGAAATAAAAAGACTTTTTTTTTTTAACAAAACATGTCCAGGTTAGAGAAGGAATAAGTAGCAGGTAACTAAATCAGTGTTTATAAATGCTTGATAAGATCAGCATTCAGATCAGGGCTAGGCTTTTGGCACAGTACAAAGAGTATTTGGAGAAAAATACACAATTTATAATAAGAGGAATGTGTTGCAATTTTACTTCCTCAGAAAGCAATCTTTTGCTTGGTAAATGAGGTAGAAAGGCCTGTAGCAGAGATACATTAAAAAATTATCTTTGGAGAAAGAAATAAAAACAAGTGGCTTTTTTTTTTTTTTTTTTTTTTTTTTTTTTGTTTTTTTTTTACTGAATTAGCTTCTGTTGCTGTCTAAAACAGCAAAGAGGCAAGAGATAAGCTAAAATGCATTTTTTCTCCTATTCATGGAAGCTCAGAGAGAAGAGATCACAGTCCCTCAAGAACTGACATTTTTTCCAAAAGCATAGCAAAAGGTATGCTTTGTGCTATGGAATTAATGATAATGGTCTCAAAAACCCTTGAAGGGCAAGGACTGTTTTGCTTTTAGTATCTAGCATATTAACTTATATATAGTAGGTGTTTAATAAATCATTTGAATTGAATTAGAGTAAGTCAAACTTTTTAGATGCTAAAACAATAGAAAATCAATATTAATAAATATATCCAGCTGCATAACTCATTTCTATTCTAATAACTAATGAATATCAAAGGGAGAAAAAAACTTGTAAATCAGTGTTATTCCTTTGTGATCATTTGCTGAGAAGCAGGTTTCAGCTTTTCAAATTGCCTGAAATTTTGAGATATATTTGGTTATAGGGTAAAAAAAAAATACCATCATCTGTGCCTCAAGGTACTATAAGTCCCATTTGCCATCATAACTTACCATATGTTCCTTACAAAATACTCATCTTGTTAAAAACAGAAAAATTGGGAATAGAATTTAAAATCACATGAACCTAACTCAATTCAATAAAAATTTATTCATACAAAGAACTATGCTGGATGCTTGAGCTACAAAGACAACAAACAGTTCCTACATCAAACAACTTTACATTCTTCTAAAGGATATATCATGTATCAGATAAATAAATATAAAATAATTTAAATAGAGAGGATACACTAAAAATGTTTCTCTAAAGGTTGGCATATAAGCTGAATATAAACATTCTAAGATTCAAAAGTAAGAAAGGAGTGGATATCAGGAATTTCAAGATTATTCCAAATTATTGGCAGTTCAGTGCCAAGCTCATGAAACAATAAGCTAATTTTGATGAAATATTGAATGTCAAAAGGCCTGAACTTGAGATGGTGAACTCATAACTATAAAGAAGAAAATGAGTATGAGAACAAGTATGAGGGTAGAATCAACAAGGATTCATATCTGTTTGGGTATAAGAAAATATATGAGAGAGGAAAGAGACTAGAATGACTGAGTTTGAAAACCTGGTCGAGGAGGATTCTAGGAAGATGGTAAGTCAGAAAATTCCATGCTCTTCAGAATTTCCTCCACAAATGAGGCAAAATTGTGCTTCAGAGTGAACATTTCAAATAAATAAGAGTTGAAGTAGAACAGTGGTCTCCTGGGAAAATGGGAAGATCTGAAGAAAAATACTAGGATGGAAGTTTGGCTGCTGTGAAGTGTAAATACCTTCAGGCTAATTCCTCTGAAATAAGCTGTAAGCCCTGGAGTTAGATAGGTTGAGGGGTAGCCTTGGCCTCAAACACAGGAATTTACACCTCTCAGACTGTTTGGAAGACTGTGTCAGGGAAGATAGAGAGAACTTCTCTTGTCAAGGAACACCAGCCCAGATTTGCTGAGGATACATGGCCCTGGGTGATAAGGAACTAGCACCTATCTGCTGAGTAAAGAAACAGTGAGGCAGGAATCCTGCTGTCTGCAGATACTTCCAGGAGGCTAGATTTCTTGATTTGGAGTTAAATGGCCACCTAGCCCCCCCCAAAAAAAATCAGAGAAGAACATTTTCTTAAAAGGCTTTAAAAATAAAATGAAAAAAATGAGAAAAACTGAAGAAAAAAATTGCAATTCAGAAAAATCATGATTACGTAAAGAAGGTCAACCAACCAGAAAAGGAGATCCAGAATCTTAAGAAATGACTCCTTCAATATGAGCAAAGGAAAGACAGGAAAAAAGTTATAAAGACCAGGATATAAAACAGACATTCAATGAATTGCTGAACTTAAAGGAATTTGTTGAAAAAAAGAACCTGAACTTAATAGAAAATTTAACATATAGAATCTAAGGTAAACAGCAAAGATTAATTTTAAAGGATTTGATGTGGACAAATTGTTTATGTTTTATATATAGAAAAGTAAGCCATATGTCTAAGATTGTTATTAGAAATTGAGTAGTTCAAAAGAAATATTAAGTTTTTGCTGTGTATGATATGATTCTTAAAAGCAAAACCATAAAGGAAAAGGTAAATAGAGTATTTTATATAAATGAAGTGGGAGAGCAAAAACTGGCACATAGCAAACAGACGGAGGAGATCTGGTAGTTCTGGAACTCTCCTCTCATGAGGAAAATGTTAAAGAGGGAATAATCTATCTATATTTAGAAGGGTATAAAAATTTTCTAAATTCACAAAGAAACAAGAGAGAGTGAGACTAGGATAAAAGAGTGAATAGATTAATGGGAATGAAAGAACAAGAGAAAGGGTGGGAAGACACTATAAATGAAGGCTCCTTAAAGACAGAGATCAGGATAGGCTAAGTAATAGCAGGACAAGATAATGGGTAGAAGTAAAGCAAAGGAGTCTGGATGAATAGAAAATAAGAGACACATACAAACATAATAATATTGTTGGGAAAAGCAGGGGTAATAATCATTGATCTCAGACAAAGTTAAAGAGAAGATAGATTTACTCTAAAAAGAAAATTAGGTAAATCACACTATTTGCCAACCATATTAATAAATATTGTTTTAGATCATTTAAAATAAGTAGATAGCATGAAGTTGGATTATTGCTGTGTTGGAGAAAATAATGAATTGCTGAATCTAGAAAAATATGAAAAGATTTTGACTTATGAAGTGTAATGATATCCACTTTCAGAGAATCAGAGGACAAACAACCATGTTAAGTCTTAAATGAAGTAATATGAATCAATTCATCTAGAAAATCCTTTCCAAAGGAAATACATAGAGCCATTCAGAAAGAAAAATGAACATTAAAGCATTTACTACCTTTATTATAATTACCAGGAGTAAAGACAAATAGATTCTGGAATCCAGTTTCCTGTTAAGTTTTTGTCTTTGGAAAGAATTTTTCTAGGGGATTTGATTTGCATGTGAGATTTCATTTCTCTTGGGTAATTCTTAGCAATTACTAATGTATTGATTCTTTTTCTTAAAAATAGACCAATGTTCCTGCTCTTTTTTTCCTAAGACAGGTAACTTAGTAGATGTTTAAGGTATTTAACAAATACCTTAGTAGAGGTATTTGGAAGGAGAATGGAAAATACTAGTTTAAAAAAAATTAACCAAATTTTGAAAAATTGTCTTACATTTTCAAAAATGAAAAATGGAGAGGGGCCTTCACAGGATAAGTAGGATGCATGATTTCAATTTTGTTTTGGAATTTGTCCATAAGAGAAAATGTCATGATATTTTTATTACATTGATTTGAAAGAGATGAAATTCAAGTGTACTCCATCTAATAAGCCTATATACAGAACTCCATTGGGTTTATTTTTAATATTCAAGTGGTAGATAGAATGTAAAATATCTAGATGAAAAATTGAAAAATAAATGAAGCCATTAAATCCAAATATTTAATGACTTTATTTTTTTTCAATTTTTTAAAAAAATTTCATCTATTCTACACCTACCACTTTTTTCTTGACATATTTAATAATGTCATTTTGCATCATGTTTTTCATGCTGCTCTCAAAAATTTTATGAGAATCTTAGTATAGTTTAATCATAGTTTTTTTTTAAATGTAAGAAAAAGGTCTTTGAGCAATCAATTTGCAACTACCTAAAACAAAAACTACAGGATAGCTTGATCTTATAAAGAATAAATTCTGCAAGACCAATTTAATTTTTTTGTGATATACCATAATAAGTCAAGGAAGCAGTAATCACAACAAGGTATCTAGACTTTTGGAACAATGACATCTTAGTGAATGGTCTAGGAAGAAATGTACTGAATATTGAATGTAAATCATTGATTTTGTACAAATCTTTTTAAAAAGACATGATGCTGAGTTGTATTAATTATGACATACAAAATCTTAAAAGCAAATCTACAATTTAAATCCTTATTAAAATGTCATGTGAAGTTTAGGTCTCTGCATTTTTAAGTGATGTGGAAAACCAGAGTACACTAAGAAGAACAACTACAATAATTAAAAGAATGAGGGAAAAGAGGGTGGTGATTTAACTGTGATAGAGGAAAGAACATCAGATCATTTCTAATAAGAGAGTCGAATCTGACAAAATATTATTATGTATCAGAGGCGTAATCACTAAATTAATACAGAAAAAAATAAAATAATAAACTATTACAGTCACTCAATTTTCCCAGAAGGCAAAGGCAGGCGTAGAGAACTGCTGAACAGAAATTTCCCATTTATCTCAGACCTTCTTTATCTGAGAAATACACACAATCCAAATCTTCTAAGCATCCTGGAGACCAAACTGGATAACTATCAAATTCCTAAAGAAAAATAGAATAAAAATTTAGTCTTAAGCAGGCCATTTTTTTAAACCAGAGAACCTATCAGAAATAAATTTGTTAATTAAATTCAAAATATATCTTCTTCAAGCTATTTGTTAAAGAAATTCAAAGGGACTGAAATTCATACTACCTTTAAAAATCTGGACATAAATCATCTCCATCTTACAGTTTATAGTTCAAGAACAAAAACAAACTCTTATCAGTCATAATTTAAGGAAGGTTGTTGTTTGTCCTTCATGCATGAAGAGAATCCTGACATCAGGGAGGTGATGCCATGACATGCAAGTAAATTGGATTTAAGTGAGGGAGTGCTATACAAATCATTAGCCTTATTTCCTCCCCTGGAGTCATCTGTATCCAGTGGCAAGATTTTAAATCATCAAAGAGAACAAAACTAGAATAGAAACTTTGGATACTTCCTAGAAAATCATTTTCCTAAACTCATTCAGTCTGATGTACAGAGAAGAAAGGAGGAATATATTTAATTGAATTAAGCAAAGGGTCTGTTGTTCTTACTGAAGATATTACTCTAATCAGTTTCAGAGAGGATTCTCGCCTGGACTGATTATATCTGTTCCTTTAGGAATTGATTAGACCTTAAAACAAGCAGGAAAAAAGATTTTCTATTCAAAGAATTGTTTCCTCAGAATAAAATATATGCTGATATTTTTTTACTCAGATGAGACCAAGAACTTTAGACAGACACTGAAAATATATGGTTTTTGAATATTTCTAAAAATGAAATGAGGTGAGGGTTAGAGGAGTGAAGATTCATTTATAAAGTTAACTAATTCTAACTGGTATTTATGAAAGAAAATGGAAAAGTGGTGAAGAACTCAGGTTCTCTTAAGCAAGTACTTAGGCTCCTTGCCTATGCTAATAGCTGACCTCATCTCCAGGGGAAGCAAGAGAAAGTAATTCCTCTCCTAGAAATTCAAGAGTATCCCAAAAGAACGAAAGCCCAAAAAAAGGGGGTATAATTGTTTTCATCTCTCTTAGGGACCCCACCAAAAGGAGAATTTCCTCCTGACTCAGTCATCAAAAATCAGCACAATCTCACAGGCACAACAATACATGGGAATCATGAACCAAAGGAGAGCTTCTGCATCATGCTAAAGTGCTGTAGAATTCTTCAATTCAGAGCCATTGGGCATATTTAGTTCCATAGAAAATTCTTCTTTCTTCCAAAGATCCATGCTTTTTTATCAAAAGGATTGGGAGACCTAGTGATCTCCCCTCAATCCATGCTACAATTAAATGTTCTGTGAGGATTGTGTGAGAATAGGCAGAGCTGTAATTGCTATTTGTATAGAGATTTAGTTTTAAATATCATCTATGAAGAGACTTTTATTGTCAGGCTGAAAAGAAGATAAGAAAGGGTTTGTCTAGCCTTTATATCGTGAATAATTAAGAAGAGACTTTAATTGGTATCTTGTGGGAACTGAGTGGTGGGGCTGTTTTCCAAAAATGAAGAGTTAAAATGATGGTGAGAGGTAACTCTGGCTTTGATCTGTGATAAGATGTTATAAATAATTATTTATGTCTTTGGTATTAATGTTATTCACTTAATGAACCATTAACAATGATGTTTATTAATGTCAATAAGATCTGGGCAGGTAGGTGGTGCAGTGGATAGAGCAACAGCTCTGAAGTCAGGAGACTTAAATTTAAATCTGGCTTCAGACACTTAACACTTTCTGGCTGTATGACCCTGGGCAAGTCACTTAACCCCAATTACCTCAAGGGGAAAAAAGAAGTTGAGTTTAGGGACTTTGATACATAGAAGTAATTAACTGTTTATGGGTAATTTTTTCTCCATTTGATTAAATAAATTATATTTAATAAAATTAGGTAGTGATTCAGAGTTTTAATTAATAAGAAAGTAGTTACAAATTGAAGAAATTATACTTAAAGTGAATTAGTAATTCAGAACTTTAATTAATAAAAAAAATAGTTACAATTTTATTAGTCAAAAAAGAAACAAATACATTCCTGGAATATTTTAGAATTTAGGATTATGAGAATGAATGTGGTAACAAGTCAAGCCAATTTAAGGGGGTGACCATCTCATATAAAGGAAGTTAATCTAAACTCATACAAATCATATGGTAAGTAAATTAGTTATACAAAATGGTATGAAATCTAACTGAGAGAAAGAAATTATTACTGACTGGGGGAGATCAGGAATGGTTTCCAAAAATATAATTGGGAATTCAGTCATGCTTTAAATAATTGGTAGTAAATGATCAAGTCAAAAAGACAAAAGATATTCACAGCAGAGGGATTAATGTGAATGAAAGTATGAAGGCAAAAATCAAATCAACAATAATTTTTTGTTAATTAACAAATTTATTTTTAACATTGATTTTAAAAAAATTTAGAGTTCTAAATTTCCTCCCACCTATTAAGAAGGTAAGCAATATGATATCAATATACATGTGACATCATTCAAAACATTATAAGCCATTCAACAAGAATATATTAAATGTGCACCTAGGGATTCAAAGAACTATGCATCCTAGGGATACCAAAAAAAAAGCAAATGACAGACCCTATTCCTAAAGAGCTCACAGTCTAATGGGGAAAGTCATGTGCAAACAGCTATATGCAAATAACATATACACAGCATAAATTGAAGATTTTTATAAGGTTATATGAAGATTTATAAGATATAGAGAGAAAACATTAAAATTAAGAGGAATCAGAAAAGCTTCCTGAGGCATCAGGATCTTTAACTGGTACTTACTTTAACTGGTAAAATAGGAGACAGATTAGAAAAGAATCCCAGGCATGAGGGATCCAACATGTTTGGATTTGGAAGATAAAAGTATCTTGCTTAAGGAACAGCAAACAAGTAAATCATAAAGAGTCCTTAGGATGCAGATTCTAGTCCAGTTTGGAGAGTATAAAGCATTGTGAAGAGAAAAGCATGATCTTAAACTTAAACATGATCGTAAACTTAGAAAATTAGAGTAGACTCCAGAATTTCTAAAGTTGCTACTCATATTAGGTTTTATAAATTGTATTCCATTTATTATAATAAGCTCCAGACAAAGTACAATTTTAAAAATACAACATTGATGCATACCGCTCCTCAGTATCTGTAAAAAAAAAAAAAAAAAAAAAAAAAAAAAAGGAAAAGCAGAGCCTCAGTCATTTTTTTGACTTTTTCCCTTTCACATGATGATATGATTAAGAATTTAATGCTATGCTTTTAATATCTGGAATGTCTACTTTTATAAATCCCCAAAGTAAAGCATTTTCCTTTAACTTGTCAGTCCTTGATACATTATTATGCAGATGGATTATATTCTGCTCCCCCAGAAGCTGTATTTATAAAATATTGAACTCATGATTTTTGCCAAGAAATTTTTCCATTCCTTCCTATCTGATTTAAAGGTTTTGTTTTTTCTCTTTTCATGGCTCCCATAGTAGCAGTCAAATAGTGATGATAATGCTTTTGATCAATTCTGCAGCAGCAGATCAGTAAAACTCTCAAGCTTCTTTGATTTTTTAATTAGCATTTTTCTGAATTTCATTAAGTGATATGAAGGCTGAAAATACTCTTTTCAGAATACTAAATATGCTAAATAACCATAGTCAATTTCTAACTGATATTTGTTCTATTTAGCCAAAAGCCTAAAGTGGCTATTATTTAAATATTTCAAGGAATCTTTACTAAGGGGGTAAATTGAGGTATCAGAAGAAATGAAAATATTGAAATGCATTTGATTTTAAATCCTAATTATATAAGATTTTGCTATATGCTAGGAAATTCCTTCTAGAATAATCAGTAAAAGTGAAATATTTTGAGGTAAAGAAATAACAGTCAAGACTTTGGAAAGTTTTAAACCTGACCAATTTGGTGACAGTGACTAGTTTCATCCTTAGACAGAAGTTAAAACCTCTTCAGCTTCACTTTTTCTCTTTAAAGTAGAAATTGATATACTCTGTTTTATAGATAAATTATCACTTTTATTCAAGGTATTAATATAACTATGAAAGGAACCAATTATCCTCATTTCCTCAGGATCATGTTACAATGGATGTATTTGTCTTTCTAGTATTCTAAAGGATCAATCTTTCTCAGAATTTTGGTATTTTAATATAATGGTCTATTCTCTCAATCCCATGTGTGTAAGAGAATTCTTAGTCTTTAAAATAGTGGAAATGTAATATGATATTGATGACAGTGGGTCTAAACCAACAGTGAGCAACATGATGTCATTTTGCTCATTAATTTAATGTATTTTATCATAGACTTATAAATGCTGGTGGATTAATTTAAATCAAGGTCCAAAATAAGACCAATAAAAGTTCTATTGAATACTTTACAAAGATGTCAATCTTATTCATTGTGATTTGACTTTCTACTTAATCCCTCTTTAAAAAAATTAAAATGAAACCCAAATGCTATGATCAAATAGTATTAGCTCTAACATTTTTACATTTTTAAATAAATATTTAGCTAAGAAATATTCCCAGACTTCCAAAAGGATTAGTATCCTAGTGATCAGATGCTTAGCTAATAATCATTCATCTTTCACTATAAATTTTTAAAACCTTCAGAATTCCAAGTAGAAAGTCATTAGTAAATTTAAAGCAAAAAAAGACTCCCCATCTGTCAAGAAAAGTAATTAAGTTTATCTTTTACCACAAAGGAAACAATGTATAATTAATGAGTGAGAATTTATCCTCCTGAGTTTCCTTTCTTGATAATAGCTTATACTAATAATACACTGTAAAATTGTTTTCCTCTCAGTTTTTCCTGAATGAAGCACAGATGATGATCCCTTCAGGTTCCAACATGTCAAATTCAAGTCTTTCTGACTCAATTGACCGCAAATCTCAGAATACACAAAAGTATTTTTTCCTGCCTGTAAGTATATTTTATTTCTTTTTATATCATATTATGCTTCACTTTATGCATATTAGGTTGTATCCATTTATGCTAAGTGGTATTGGAACTATAGTTCCAAGTTTTAGCTTAAGAGGAAATAAATATATCAAAAGATTATGTGTGTATATATATTATGTGATATATATATATATATATCAGAGTTTCTAGTTTTATTGTCTCTGAATTGTCTTTTAAAATGAAATAGGCAATGGCTAATACCTTTTTAAAATGGTAAGCTCATCCAGAAAGTATATTTCAAGTGAAATCTGTTTAAAATCAAATATAGATAGATAGGTACACAAATACATACATACAGAAATGTGTTAAGTAAAAATCCAACTTAAGGCTATGTCATGAAAGCTAGTAACTTTTAGTTTAAAGTCAGAAGTCTTGATTTTTAGTTGTGGCTTTAAAAATAGGCAAGTCAATGTCTCAGACATCTCAACATCTTTCTCAGTTTTATAGATTCAGAGCCAAAAAGAATCATTTAGTCCAACTGCTCCATTGCACAGATGAAAAAACAGGTTACAAATGGCTTGTCTATGGTCACAGAGGTAATAGAAGTAGAGGAGCTAGGATTTGAATTCAGATCCCTAGGTACTAAAAGAAACATTTTTTCCCATATATTTGAAATGTTGTACAACTCTTAAAGCAAAATAAAAATATCACCTATCTTTATTTATTTATTAGTTTGTCGATTGTTCTATGTAGCAGACTAGTTTGCCAACTTAGCATATAATCTCTTTGAGGACAAACACAATATCTTATAGTTTTTCATTATTCTTCCTAACTTCCAGCTCCAGATACTTTCTTATATACATATCTTTAATAATTACTAGCCAGTTGATACATTTTAACCAACAATTTGAACATTTCAAATTTAGCATTATTATAACCTCTTAAGTACAGAGTTCCTTCAAATATTAAAGAATATGTGATATAATTGATGTAAGAACTTTCTTTATATGAATCTTCCACAGAGGACTAAACCAATGTGCCTTCCTCTAAACCTTTTTTTTTTGAAAGAGAGGCAAGGATATTTCATGATTTTCAGTGCAACATTTGAGCAATCCATTTGTTAGGGTTCAGCATTACTACATAACCAGTCCAGCCTTCTTTTCCAGTTATATGTGGCCTCAATATGTTGAGGCCCACTTATACTTATTATGAATCTTTCTTTGACCTTTGATTCACCTGTAGCTAAGAGTTTTCTTAAATCAAGGTTTTTCATGATTCATAGCTATGGACTTTTATTGTGAAGGAAACAAATAGAAATTATTTTCTAGTTAAACATTCTTTTCCCCTGGAAATGATTTATACCAAAAGAGAGATATTAAACACTTCATTTTGAATACTGACCATTGCCTAGATCATACAGAAAAACCTGATTTAATTCTCACTTTACTTTGCAGCCTACCTCCTTGCTTTTCCTAGGTATCAATTTAAACATCCACATTGTGTTTTTTGTGATATTCATTTTCATTTGGCTCTCCTACTACCTGTCTGAAACTTTCTTTTCAGTCTTCTTTGCTTGGTCATTATAAATGTTTTACCCTTTGATTCTGGTCAAACCTTGAGGCTCTGTCTTGCACAGTGCTCTCTTCTATCTCTATATTCACTCAGCTTTCTACCTTTGTACTGAATATCTTCCCTTCAAGAACCAACTAGCTGCTCATCTGTACCTCTTAAAATACTGAGCATCCTTCAACACTTAAGTTAGAATCTCTATTTCATAGCAATCTTTCTGTATCTCCCTGGTTGATATTTCTCTATCCTCAAATTATAGTGTATTTCCTTAACTATGTAATCATTATATCCTTAGAATTTACATTTGCAGAATGTAAACTCTTGGAGGACTTGATCTATATTTATCTTTGCTTCCTCAATGCATAGTATTGTGACATTTGTACAGAAGACATGTAATGAACATTGGTGAACTGAATATAGACAAATCCATTGTAGGAAACTATTGTAGTATAATAGGAAGGACACATGACGTGGAGTTAGGAGCTAGAATTCAAGTCTTGACTTAAGGATTTACTATATATGGATCATAAGCCATTTAGCATCTAAACTCAGTTTTCTCATATGTAAAAAAAACTAGATGATGTTATATGTACAAATGAACAATGTTATATGTATAATGAACAAAGTGGTTGGAGGAAGGAAACAAACATTTACTAAGCACTTATTATAGCTTAAGCCATTTATAAATATCATCTCATTTGAATCTCACAACAACCCTAGATGCTGGGAGGTAGGAAACTGATGTAAATAAATATGAAGTAATTTGCCTAACACAACAAAGCTAGTGTCTGAAGTCAGAGTTAAAATTAGATCTTCTTGACTACAGGCTTTGCCTTCTACCTACTTTACTATTTAGCTGCCTCTAGTTGAGGCTGAAATGTTTTGCAAACATTAAAATGCCATGCAAACATGT
This sequence comes from Sarcophilus harrisii, assembly GCF_902635505.1. Lineage (NCBI taxonomy): Eukaryota > Metazoa > Chordata > Mammalia > Dasyuromorphia > Dasyuridae > Sarcophilus > Sarcophilus harrisii. Next base: position 395,136,489 of record NC_045426.1, read on the forward strand.
GAGTTGTCATCATTTTATCCATAACTGAAATTATATCTTTGTGATCTAATATATAAATTCTATTTCTTATGCTTAGTATCTCTTGCACTGGGGTTAAATAACTGAACTTTCCAGGTTCTCATTTTCTTCCATAAAGTTAAGAGTCTATAATAGATGGCTTCTGAGGTCCTATAATTTTTTGACCATTATTATTAAACATTTGATTTGGAGTAGTGGACATAATCCTATTTATTTTATTTATGAGAAGTATTGAGCCAACAGAGGTCATCTTGATGATCCACATAGAGAAGATTATATGGTGATTCAGCACCTAGCCTGGTGTTTTGCACAGAATAAGTACTCAGCAAATGTTTGTTAAATTATGTAATATTGCATTTGATGTTAAAATTCTACATGACCAATCTTAGAGGTAAGCCTGAAATTAGGATAAGGTCCAACTCTGATATCTTGATCCAACCCTGAGATTTAAAAAAGAAAAGAAAAAAAAAAAGAGTGATTAATGCTGAACTTGAAGGATATTTTGACCCCTTCTTTAGATAAATAGCTAATTGATTTGTGCTAATTTCTATCATTTAAAAAATTATAGAACATTAACAGCATGCCTATATAGACACAGCAAAGAGAACACTTGCACTTAGTTTCTAATCCTACATTATAATGAAAATATTCCTGTATTGAAATCAATTTTAAAAAGAAAAAGTAGTTTGACTGGCAAGGAACATTTCAGAATTGGTCCAGCTAATATTTTTAGATGAAATTTGGCAGGACATGATTGTTATTACTTAGAGAAATTCTATATTCTTCTATGACCTCATTTTAAATAAAAGCAAATCATTAGAAGCCCAAGTTAGTGGGAGTGATGGGAATGAAAGAGAGAGCATTAGGGAATATAAAAGTTAAAATTCAAATTTATTCTGTCTTAATAGTTCTTCTAAAATAAAATCACTTAAATGATTCATAAATCAAAATGGGGGCTTACGAATTTTCCCAATCTGTTGTAGCTATTTTGGAGTTTTTATGAATTAGCAGATTAAGTCAGTATTGCTAAAAAAAAGTAATGATTTTATTATAAAGAAACTGCGGTGTTACTCTTTTATGGCAAAAAAAAAAAATTCAGAGCGAAAGATAAGTCAAAGGCAATCTATTCTAGCCTACATGAATTGAATATGAAGATATTCTGTTCAACATAGTAGAAAAGTGATCAGATTTTAGTTGGCTACATCCTATGAGATAGAATCTAATACTCCTCAGGCAGTCCATTCTGCTTTTGGATAGCCTTGTTAAGAATTTTAGGAAGTTCCTTAATATCAATGTGGCTTTATTACCTTATCTATAAAATGAGTGATTTGGGTTAGAGCTAGCCTTAAATATTTATTTTAAGTAAATTAACTTTCAAAAATAATCCAAAATGAGCCTCAATATTGTAAAAACTGTGTGAGATATTTTTTAAAACAAGGACATTCCTGGATTCCTACAATTCATAGTTCCCAATAATTGACCACTTGATTGGACTCTTCAAAAGATCAGCCCCATTCACAACCTTTCCTTATAATATAATATAGAACTATACAAACATGAGGAAAGAAGGAAAGAATTGTACCATCTTGTTATTACTTGTTATTACTTTTCATCTTTCCTGCCACTTTTTTGTATGCCTGGAAAACTTCATAATGAGACTTTAATTATCCTTTTTTCTCTTTCTCATATCAGGGCAGTTGTAATATATCAGAGGTAGTTGCAGAGAGAGTTGCAACCTCCTAAGGAGGTTGGAAAAGAGAAAAAAGCTACTTTTTTAAAGTAGCTTTGGCTTAAGCTATCTCAGCTTCTCCTCTCCATTTTTAATTCAAGTTGGTGGGACTTATGTTTATCTCCTGAAAGGCAATTCTACTTATTTTTACAAAAGATTTGTATTGAGGAAGAGGGTAGGATCTGGGAGTATCCAATCTGACTTTTCTCAGCTAAAAATTGAGACAAATGGCCTTAAATGATTATTCTTCCTAATATATTAGATACTTCCTTTTATGAAATCAATGGAAAGAACCACAGATGAGAAAACTTATAGTTTAATATCTTTGTTATATGGTTGCAATAAAGAGCAGAACAAATAAGTGATGAAGAGAAGTTCAGAATTAGGGAAAAGGAAACCTACTTTCAAGATTAAAATTGTATTATGTAATAAATATTTTAGACATTCATAATTTCACATTTATTATTTTGTGTTACGTATTATGTTGAAAGTTTTTTACTGGCATTGAATTCCCCCAGAATTAGTCTTCTTTCACCTGATACAGAACATTAGGTTGTACATAGTGCAACTAGGCCATGGATCATGGTATGATTAAAGGGCTTACCTTATCTTACCTTATCCTACTAATAAAAAAGTGTTCCTTGTCCTTGTGTGATTTTAGTATAAGAACTGATATTAACCTATATCCCACCAGAAACCGAAAGATTGAGTATCAGAAAGAAATAGAAGATAAAAGCAGGAGCAAATTGTTGATGTGTATAATCGAGATTTTCTCAAAAGTCCTAGAAATCATTCTCAGTTAAGTAGAGAGGGTATTATTTTGGAGAGAATATAAGGTGAATGAGATAGAGAATCAATTTAAGAAGAAGTAAAAGAGTCTTGCTTCAGTGAGGGCCTAGTTAAGACTGGAAAAGTCTTCCTGATTCCACAGGCAGCTTTCTATCCACTGTTTCAATTCAGCATATTCCATGGTATGTAGCAGTTGTTGTTGCTGTTGTTTTTTGCTTGTTTATTTGTTTGATTCTTAAATACCCAGATAATATTTTCAGAATTGATGAAAAGGTTTCCACAAAACTAGATTTCTTTTTCTCATTAAATAAATGTTTAGTAATAAAACCAAAGCTAATCTAAAAGTATCACTTAGTAATTTAGTATAGTAATTATAAGTGTTTCAAATACATATTGTATTAAATAGTTTTAAATAATTTGAAAAAAATCTGTTGAGCTAAGATATCATTGTACCATTTTAAAATACCATAAAAGAAAAAGTTAACTCTTTACTGTGTCACTAATTAGGAATAGGCAGTATCATATACTTAACTACAAAAAATAAATAATGAATATTATATCATATAATATATATATATGAATTATATTTCATATCATATGAAATTGAGAAGCTGGACACCTGGTCTCATCCCACACTACTAATTTGCTCTTTTATTTTCTAAGGCTCAGATAACTTCTCCCAAAAACCTTCTCTGATCCCCTAGCTAAGAGTCTTCTCTCCATAAGTTTTCTTTGTACCATACTTATTGATTTATACTGTGTTTTGTATCTCCTCCAGTTGAATGTAAGTATCATCACAGCAGAGACTGTTTCAGCTTTGTCTTTGTATTCCCAACACCTAGACCATTGTATTGTACATAATAGGATCTTAGTAAATATTTGTTGAATCAAGTATTGCTTTATAAGGCAGACTCAATAGTATTTGCCACCAAATATCTAGAAATATTTTAGTCAAAAGCAGTATGGATTTTTAAATCTCTTTAATTGTCTTGAAAAAGACTACTTAAAACTAAGAACATCTAAGAAGAGAAAAAAACTGTGGAATGGTGTTTAGAAAAACTCCCTGGGTTCTAGACCTACCTTTGATACATACTGTCTTTGTGATTATAGGCAAGGAGCTTTAACTACCAGTATCCTAGGTAATTCCCTAAGATTAGAAGAAACCAAAGTTATCAATCACTAGATTAGAGGGATTCTGTATTGCCATTGAACAACATTGAAACATTGAAACTGTATTGCCTCCTACCCAAAACAAACAAGAAACCATCAACAGTTAAACAGGTTTTCAAGCTTCATTTGATGTCAGAACAAGTTTTCTGGATATAGTAATGGTTCTCATGGTTCCTAACTTGTAGTATTTTCCATTTCAATTAAATAGGCACCATTCTGAAATAGGTTAAATTTTTACTGGAGTCATTAAAATGTCAACATTTCCACAGTCTTTAGGACAGGCATCATTTAGCTGCACCAGCAGAAAATTCTTCATTCAGTTTAGACCAGATCTGCACTAGTCTGCAGATTGAGGGATAAAATGTTATTGACTGAGATGCCAGTTTTGTGATAATCTTTGATGTGAATTATAGTTACATGAGTTTGGAAGTTGACAGTATAATGATGGTAGTGGGATTTAATTTGTTCTGATTTTTCAAATCAGATCTTAAATATGTTTCTTTTTTGTTTTGTTTTATTTTTCCCATTTCTAGTACTTCATTTACAGCTGCATTCTGGGCTTGATATCCTGTTCTGTTTTCCTGCGAATAAACTATGAATTGAAAATGATAATCATGCTGATTGCACTCGTGGGTTACAATATCATCCTCTTACATACTCATGCCCCTATACTTGACGAATACAGTAAGCTTCTAATGGGCAGGTAGGTTGCCTTCTGTTTACATGAAATTTTCTCAGTAGTGAATAATAAAAATAAAATCTAGTAGTGGCTAAATGCAAAATGGGAAGATGATTGTTATTATTCTACTGTTACAATGCAGTAATTGTGGGAATTGAGGACATCCTTGAAAATCATGAAAGTGTTTACACAGTAATTACAGAGGAACTGAAAGGAAATTGTTTGAAGGGAAAGTTTACATAAGTTTTTGTTACTAATATGCCCCAAAATACATTTGTATAATTGCCATGAGTCTTAGTAATTTCAATTATGATTTAGTATTAGGCAGCACACTTTGAAGAGATTTCCTACAAGGTGCTAAGGCTGAAAAAAATAGAATATAAATTTTCTTCTACACTAAGGAATTGGGGGAAGGGAACTGGACTTCATTCATTTTTATTGGTCTTAATATTGTTCCAAAAAGTTGCTTTAGAAAATTATCTATTTTCACTTATATCTTCATACACACTCATTTTTCTTCATATTATGTTTTATTCTTGTTGGAAGAAATATCCTCGCTGGGAAGTACATTAATGTACTACAATTTGTTTAACCATTTAGCCATTTGGTGGGCCTCTACTTTGTTTACAATTCTTTGCTTCCACTAAATATGCTGCTATAAATATTTTGATATATATGCGGTCCTTTTGCCAATGATCTCTTTGAGTGTATATGCCTAGCAGTGGAATCACTACCTTAAAGCATATGGATAAATTAGTTGTTTTCCTAATTGCAAATTGCTTTTTCAAATAATTTTGCTAATTTGCAATTCCACCAATATCGGATAATAAACATTAATTAAGTGCCTACTATGAATACAAATACAACTAAAGATAACCCACAAAACAAAGTTTAAAAGTGAGTTATAAGGAAAGGAAGAAGTGCGAAAAATGACACTGGAGCATATTGGAGAGCTCCACTAGTTTCCAAAAGCAGGGTAATTGAAGAGAAATATGGAGAAAAATTGTGCTGAATCCACTCTTAAAGTGGATCCAGGGACTTGACCTACAATCACAGGGCAAAATTAGAATAGCAAAGAATACTTACTGAAATAAGGGTACCAAGAAGATTCCTTCTTGTAAAACAATGACATTTCCCTGTGATGAGTTTCCTTGGGAAGAAAGGCATGACAGAGTTTTAAATAAGTTCAAAAGTGTATCTGGTGTGAAATTACATTAGTATATCATTCTTACTACTAGTTAGTTTCTATAACTCTTCTACTGAACATTGATTCTTTCATTTATATTTTCAATTATTTTTTCAGAAGACTGAGAATATACTTCTCCTCCACTGTACAAAATTCAATTATCCATAATTACATTACATATTTGTATATATACCACTTTAATAATTGCTTTTCTTATACTAACATTATAAGATTAGAAATCAAAAATTTTGCCCTCATTTTACAAATGAAGAAATAAGTCACATAGAAATTAAATGATTTGTCCAGCACCATTGACCAACAGAGAGTACAGTGAGTACCTCAACCTAGGTCATCTAAATTGGAAGAATTGAAACCCAATTCTTATGATTCCAAGTCCAAGGTAAATTACACTACATGTGCTATTATTGGTTACAATAATTTTTTAAAATATTTCTAATTAAATTAAATTTATTTTATGATTTATAAACAACCATCAGGACAATGACTAAAAATTTCTCATAAATTGTAAAAAATATTAAGAAAGAAAACAAGCTGTTTCTTTTTGATAGAAAAAAAATCAACCATTAAATTCCCAAACAGAACATTGTCATTATCATGTTATAATTAATAATAATAATCATTACTCATGTTCATATGAAATTTATGGTGTATTCTAAATTTCCATTCATTAGAGTTAAAGATCATGAATATGGCATAAATCTGAAGCAAAATAAGAATATTAGATTGAGACATGTCTGAGAAAGAGGAAATGACTTGTAGAGAGTGGATTTGAGTACTTTAGGAAACATATAATCTCTCTAAATGCCATCACCAGAAACACTAGAGTAGGTATTTACTAAATAATAATACCTAGAATTTTACAGTACTTAAAATTGTCTTCTTAGGGTTTTAACATTTACTATTTTATCTCTGTCCTTAAACCACCTTAATGAGTTATACTGGACCAGTGTTATTTATAGATTTGGAACCAGGCAAGGGATTAAGATACAGGGAGCCAAATGATTTGCCCCTATTCTACAAAATGAATTAATGGTAGATACAAAAGAGGAATCCATTTCTCTTGCTTCCTATACTTATTCCCTTTTCTCTTAAAAATATTATTAATTTAGAGTATGGAAACTTTTTAATATAATAACTATTCCAAAATCATTTCCTTTAAACCTTATTGTATGCATTGAAAAACATTCTTCTGGGAAAGCATCCGTGGATTTCATCAGACTACCAAGGGGGTCCAAAAGTAGATCAGAAACCCCCTCTTTATAATTTTCCTTTATTGTTTTTGCATAAATAGATGTTAGATTGTATGAAATGCTTTGTTTTTCTTTATTTTTCAATATAATATTTTCTAGTGTTTATATTCATAGTGGGGTATTGATTGTGGTCTTTTGATCCATTTCCCATTATATGTTTTTATTATGATTGTGTTCACTGGTTTTTTTTAAATATTGAATCAGCCTTGCATCTCTCATGTATGTATGTATACACATACACACACACATACACACACACACACAAATTGATCATAATCAAGTTTTGAGACAGTGCTGCAGGGTTTTTGCTATTTTATTTAAAAATGTTTAATCAATATTCATTAGCAATATGGCCAAATATAAAAGATTTAATATATAAATATTTTATTTTGAAGGATTTGTATTATTTTCATGTTTTACATAATCTTTTGAAATAAATAAAAAAATTTTTAATATTGCTAGCTTAAAACAAATAACAGAGACTTTGAGAGTAGAAGTTTGGAGTCAACACCTGAACTCTATAAGGTTCAAATGATCTATATTTTATCTAGTATGTAGAATGAAGTTATAGGTCTTCTAATCATTCCATTTTCTAGGAAATTGACTTTATTTTATCAATATAATTTTTTTTTAAAAATCACAGTTTACTTAAATTCCAGTAAACTGCTCAAATCCCATGGACTACTCACATTTTTTTTTCTTTCCCCTTGTCTAAGACCTAGGGAAAGAATTAATCTTGACCCATCTGAATAACTTATTTTAGGTTCATCAAGTGTTTCAAGTGTTCCTCAATATTTCCACTTATGCTTTGTACTCGAACTTTTAAAACTGAGGATCAAACTCATTCTATTTCAGCATTTTTAGCTAAGGAGTCTAACACACTATAATTATTGTGAGTCAACTCCATTCAAAGTCCCAAGAACAAATATTATTCAGGATATATGTGTAATGCCAGAGAAACTGAGACAAGATAGAGATTAGAGAGAATTTAATAATTTATTTAAAAGGGAGAGATTTATTGGGACTAAATGGATCCATGGTTTGGTCCCAGGGCTGAATGAGCCTGTCATCTCCAAGAATCCAACCAACAATGTGAGTTCTCAATGACATATATACATGTGCTTAGACTCAGGGGGTAAACTGAGGCAGGGGCGGAGTCAGGGTGCTGAGAGCAGGAATGGGACACTGCCACCAAATATGGGATGACATAGGAGATGGGATGACATAATGGGAGAATGAATCCAGAAGATGGGGAGAGGCATCTTGATAAAACAGTATCTGATATTCTGATAGCTTGGGATAGGGAGAGGCATTCTGATATTCTAAAACAAAAAGATCTTTTATCCTTATCAAATATTCTGATAAAGAGGAAAAGGTAGTTTCACAGGACTGAGCAGACAATTATAAACTGAAGCAGAACAATTAGGGAAACTGAGTCAGGAAAATTAGGAAAACTAAGTCAGGACAATAAAAGAGCACTGTGGCATAACATTCCACACTCTCTTAGCACCACAATTTTGACAAATCTTATGTAAAGCAAATAAACCAAAATAAAACTAGAAAAATGCAAGGACTTATGGCAAGGACAGGTCTCTCCCTGATAACCCCAGTTATTAGCATAAAAACATTATTCCTCATTTAGGGAGGTACACAGGCCTATCTGTTGCAGAAATAGCAGGTCCTCTGCAGTTGGGGAGCATCTCAGTCAGAAAATCCAGTTTGAGATGGACAGTTCACTGTGAGTTAGATCTGTCATCATTTGTGCATTTAACTCAGCCTCTTCTTACATAGAGAGTAGCAGTGCTTAGGACAGTTTTACTGCCCATCCTAAAAGGGCACCCTAAGTCTGTCAGGGACTCCAAAGGGGGTTAAAAAGTGGGGCCTGGAGTAGCTCCACCTGTCCCCTCTGATAGAACAGGAGCTGCTATTAGGAAACATATTTCTGAGCAGATTATGCAGTTAGACCAAAGCAGGCAACCCCAAACTATTACAGACCTGAAATCAAAATGCTGAAATACTAATTAAGGAACTGGGCTAACAGGAGTGGAAAAACAGATCAGAGAGACTGTCAGTCCCAGAACAGATGTCTGATTTCTGATTGTTTCTAAAAAATAATCCCAAAAATTGAGTCTGCCAGGGCAATTCTAACAGAATTAGGGATTTCAAAGATAAAATATAACCAGTAAATCATAGTCCAGTAAATTTTAAGCAAGGAGCAAAAATGAAAAGGATTGTTTAAATAATTTCCAACTCAATCTGAACTAATGAGATAGGGGCAGGGCAGAAGTGCCTAAGAAAAATACATCAGTTTTCCCAATTTCCTAACCAGTTTCTTTCTCCCTTTTTTTCTCACAGAAAGGAATCCCAAGAGTGAATCAAAATTCCTATACATAACAAATTAGTACAGTAAGTTTCCTAAAAATTCGTCATACAGCAATAGTTGCAAATTTATCCAAAATTTTAAACACACAGTAATAGAGGACCCAATCAGCGTTCCTAAATTCTTCATGGGGTTAGGGGTCCATCAGGGGTAAGGGACAAAGCTTCATTCAAAACTGTTTCAAGCTGGGCACTGGCAGGAAACTCTCAGTCCATGCAGAGGATACACGTGGTATGGCCTGGTGTGCTGATCTAGGTCCCAGAAACCAGTATGAATTGGTCAGCAGCTTAATAGATTTTCTTCACATCACAGGCCCCATAAATAAATTGCAGTTAGGTCTCACTGTGCTAAATGTCTTCTCATTATTTGGAAACCTTTAAAAACCTGAATATCCACAAACACAATATCCAGTAACAGATAGATTGTCAGACTAAATACTTATTTGCCCAAGTATTTAGGATATTATGATTTCATATAACCAGATTGGAAACAGCAAGATATGACATAATTGAATTGCATTAACAGTTTCTATTGATCATTGCTCTGATTATACAAATTAGTTACAGGAGGAAAAAATGCAGGGACACAACCCTAACATAAGCAGTTAAAACTTTTCAGCAAACACCCAGGGAAAGAACTTTGGGAGATGACTATGAACTACTACATATAATTTCCAATCCCTCTATTTTTGTCTGCTTGCAGTTTTGATTTCCTTTACATGCTAATTGTGTACTATTTCAAAGTCCGATTCTTTTTATACAGCAAAATAACTGTTTGGACATGTATACATATATTGTATTTAACTTATATCTTAACATATTTAACATGTATTGGTCAACCTGCCATCTGGGGGAAGGGGTGGGGGGAAGGAGGGAAAAAGTTGAAACAAAAGAATTTGCAACTCTTAATGCTGAAAAATTACCTGTGCATATATCTTGTAAAGAAAAAACTATAATATTAATAAAAAAACTTTTCAGCAAAACAGGATAAAATAGCTTTAATTCATTTTTACTCCAGTTAATTGTCCCACTAACTGTCAGAGGGTGGAGCTTTAAATCTCCCAAATAGTATTAACTATAAGTCCAAGGAATTTTACTTCTAAAAACAAATTCTATTAACCAAAGTTTCAGATAAATCCTAAACAGATATTTATCATACTTATATTTATAACAGTAAGAATTTGTCTCAGTAAGTTCACTTCTTTCATATCTAAGTAGATGTTTCCATAAGTGAACATTATACATACAAATCATTTTGCTTTTAAAAATACCCAATACACAAGACAAATATTTCAAATTACATCTTGTCCATAACAGAAACATTTTCAAAAGGACAAAAAGTATTATTTTCAGAGACCCTTTAAATGGCCTCAGGATGACCCAATACAATCAATTAAAACTTAAAATATCCTATACCGACTATCCTAATACCACATAAAAGAATCCAAGAGGTTCTTAAAACTAATCTTTTAGAAATACCATAACCTCAAATACTAACCTCAAGTGTTAATATTATCTCATATTTGTGGATGAGGAACCCAAAAGAAAACAGAGATCAAGAAATTTTCCCATAATTACATACAATGTCTGAAGCTAGATTTGAATTCAGGTCTCCTTAACTCTACCAGTGCTCTATCCAAGGCGTCACAATATTCTCTGATGTTGAAAAAGTTAGAATAGATTTCTAAAACAAATACAGAAGTTAGAAGAGGTCTTTAAACTATATTAAAAAAAACAAGTTTCTCATATAATAGATAAAATAACTTAGTACTTTAGAAGACAGCAATTGACAAAGTCATGCTATTTTTTTTTAGAAAAGATGGAGTGATGATAGTGAGATAATAGCATAACTAACTGGACTAATAATTATTTGTAAACCTGGGTTCAAAGGATAACAATAATGATTCAAAGTCAACTTGGAAGGAAATCTCCAATAAAATATTTGGCCTAGTGCTATCTAACATTTTGAGAGTAATTTAGATAAAGGCTTAAATGATGATATGCTTATCAGATATTCAGAAACACAAAGTTATGGGGGAATAATAGCATAATGGACAGCAGTCAGGACTTGATAAACATACTGATGAAGTCCTTGGTCACTAAGTGGGTTGGCAGAGAAAACCTGAAGTACAGATAAAATGATAGGGATCCCCTCAACCTTATAATCCCACCCCTGTGAAGATCTTGGGTAATCCCATCTTCCTGTATTCAATCAGAAAGCCAAGTTAATCCCAACTTAAATTTCCCCTATAAATCTGTCCATGATCTATACCATCTTTGCTGAATCTCTTTTGTGTTAGCACACCATGCCTTTTTTCCAATCTCCTCCTTCATGCCTCATGATGAATTTCTCCTTCTTATAGCTAACTAACTCTTTTAAGGTGCTAAACTCCTCTACAAATGTAGCCTGCCAGTTAATGGCATATTTCTATTGTATTCTCTTGATGTATTCTCTTTCTTTTGGTTAATTGTGACTTCCACTGGGGAACTTGTATTTTCCATTGTTAATTGTTTAAACCCCTTTCCTTGTTAACTATATGCTCTCCCAAATCAATTTTATATTTCTCTGTGCACAGTATAAGATTTTATAAGTATAAGTGTGTAAAATCTTATACTATGCACAAATCTTTTATTGTGTCCTTCAATATAACCTGGTTAATTTTCTTAGAGGCCTCTCTCCCTCTTTGGTTCCAAGAGCTCTTGCCACTAATCTTTTGCCTCTGCCAGCTTTGGCTTCTCTTCTTCCAAATATCTCCAGCCAGCACCAAGGTGAAAGTTAGAATGAATCTGTCTTGCCTCTGAGAGAGAGCTTGTGGGCTTTTGTATCTCCCAGAGTGCTCCTCTCCGATTCTTGGCAATGTTCTGAACTGAACTGACTCTGACTGACTCACTGAAGCTCTTTTTATGCTCGGTGTAAAAGGTTGACTCCTCCTCCGAGAGTGGTATTGTGGGCTTCCTCCCAGAGTGCTCTTTGGCCCTGAGAGCTTCTTGCTTATATGAGCTCTCTAAAGGTGTGAACACAAGCATTGTTTCTATCAATTCCACTTAGTACCTTGTTTCAAGTTCTGGCCCATAACATCTTCTTGTAAGATCAGATCAATCATATTGAACCATGCTAAATTAGATAATTATTGTCTCTATCACCTCTAATGAGTTAACACTTTGTAAGGATTCCAACAACTCCTGGTGGCTTTTTTACCTCTTTATTTTGTCTGTAACTTCTTCTCATAAATAAAAATATGTTTTGGCATAGAGAAAGGCCATTTAGGGTTACTAAACCCAATTGGTGCCAAATCCCATGATTTGGTGCAAATGGCCTACACCAATGTCATCATATGCCAAGGAAGGCAATATTTAAGAAAGATAACCTAAATATTTTACATTTTGGTCCCAGATGTGGTGTTTTTCTTCTTTAAAATAATAATGTTTCTCTCTGGAAGAGAAGTTTCTTGGGGAGGTTTTCTGGAGGCAGCCTTAGTTTCAGTTGAAAGTAAATAATCACCCAAATGTAGCCAGGTGATAAAATGCAAACGTTTATTTTCTCCTTCCAAGTCTTGTCTCTTTCCTTGGGCCCAGTTAGCTCAGAGGCCTATCTCTCTGCTTGGGTCCAAGAGCCCTTGCAGATTGTCCCTTGCTTCTGCCTCTCTTCAGCCTCCAGCCAGCACCTCCTTGCCTGGGGCTGGGCAGCTTTCTGGAGAGCCTTTCAGACCGGTGTTGGTCTCAGTAGGGGAAGTGCAGGAGCCCAGCCACCACAGTTGTGTGAGATGAAGTGAATCTGGTTGCACCTCCAAGAGTGGGCTTCTGCTGAACTGACTGATGCTCCTCCATTCTGAATCTTTTCAACTGAACTCCCAACCAAGCCTCTGTCCACTTCTTATATATGATCTCCCAAAGGTTAACTCCTCCTCTGAGAGAATGGGATTATGGGTTTCTCCCAGAGTGCTCTCTGTCCCTGAGAGCTTCAAGGGAGGTGTGAATTCAGATATTTCATACTGAACCCTAAAATCTCCCAAAAGTGTGAACTCCAATGAGTACTTAAATACTTCTTGCTTATATGAACTCTCTAAAGGTGTGAACACAAGCATTGTTTCTATCAGTTGTACTTAGAACCTTGTTTCAAGTTCTGGCCCATAACATCTCCTCGTAGGATCAGATCAATTATACTGAACCATGCTAAATTAGATAATTATTGTCTCTATCAACTCTAATGACTTAACAGTTTGTAAAGATTCCAAAACCCAGAGATCAGATTTATTAGTTTAAATTTAAGGGGTCATGGTTAGACAGTAACTCAATCTGAAAATGATCTGATAAGTTAGAGAATATCCTAAGGAGTGCAACTAGTATGATGAAGGGTATCAAACTCATACTACTTAAATATCTTTTGAAGGAATTGGAGATATATATTCTGTCAAAGAGAGGACTTAAGAGAAATGAGATCATTTTCTTCATGTATTTGAAGGACTGTTACATGGGAAAGAGAATAAACTTTTCAGCTTGACAATGGAATAATAAGAATATAATAGAGAAAACAGAAAAATTGAACAGATTGTAAGTTTGGAATAAAAGCCACACCCTACTTCTACATTATGGACAAATCATTTAACCTTTTAGAAACTTGGTCTCTTCATGTGTAAAATGGGGATATTAATGTTTGTATTACCTAATAGGATTATTATGATTTGATTCATAAAGATCTATGAATCCAAATTACTATTGAATTATCTATAATTCCTAAGTACCTTAATAAAAATTTAAATATATCCTTTCCCTGTAAGGAAGTTGTAAACACCTTATTTATGTATTATTTGGCAAATGGTTCACATTTAGAAATAATAACATTTTTATAATAGCACTACAGTCACTTGCACATAGATGTGAAACTATCAAAATGGCCTTGATTCTGTAGATCTCACATAAAAATAAAACTTTTAGGTGATAAGACCTTATATATATAAAGCCCACATAAGCTCTAAAGATCCTCATTTTAACTCCCATTCTCACCAACAAGTCTTAGATCCCAGAGCAAAATTAAAAATACCCACCAAGAGTTTTACTACCCTCTGAAGATTCAGGAATGATTGATTCTCTAATGCCTTCAATTCAATCCCCCAACAGTGTACTTTTCCAAATCCCTGGGGTTATCAATTTAGGACAATTTAGTCAATCAGCTTTAAGTAGTTTTCAGAAAGAGATATTTACTTTAAATGATGCTGTGAGACTAGTTGTTATAAAATATCCCTCCTACAATCTGATACATTGTCCTACAAATTCATATGGAATCTAAAGGAAAGTGGATTCAAATGTAAGGACATCTATGGCAAAGGGGTTAATTTATCACTTTTGATTGTTGCGTATTCTTTTCTTTTGTTCATCAGGGGATAAAGAAGTTCACTTTAAGCATAGTGAATTTGTATTTTCTGACCTTGGATCTCAACACAGATTCTAATATCAGTCTTTGCTATACTGGGATGACAATACTGATGAGAAGATATGAAATCCAAAGTTTTCCACAATTGTATAAATTCACATTCCAATTTTAGTTAAAGTTGGGGAAAGAAAGAGGTCACAGAAAATCTGAAAAGGCAAAATCTTCTTTCTCCCTGTCTTGCTAGCTTTTACTTAGGTTTTGCTGAAAAGGTTTCCTTTTCTTTCCTGTTCACCACCTGCTAGAACTCCCCAATTAAAATCAATTCACTATTTTTATACAGGACCTAGAGGATGCAAAGAAATCCCTCAGCCAATTGCAAGAGACTTCTTTAGTGTCATTTTGTTTAATCCAATGGCTTTCAAGGGCTTTTCACACAATCTAAAGCCTATGATTGATTGATTGATTGTACCCATTAATCACTCACTTTAAATAGGTTAGAATAACTTGATTACGATCAATTAATTGTACTCTTACATGTAATACACAAAAGAGAAAATTATGAACTCCATGAAGGTTAATAGAGATAGTAAGTTCTTTTTCAAAGATAGTTGAAAAATTCTGGTTTCAAATTTGTTGACTACTAACCATAGCAATTCAAAGTTGTGAGAATTAGGTTTATTTAGAGACAAAGTGTTAAATAAGAACCCACCAGAACCTTGGGCACTCATGGGCACTAAAAGCATGTACACCAGGACACAAATCTACTCCACCTAGCAAGGATGTTCTCAGAATACACTATAAAATAATAAGACCTTGTACATAGCCTTCTCTCCTACTGAATCCTTATTGTATTTTCTGCCCCATGACTTCTAAATTTTTTCTACTCACAACTCCTTTTCATCTAGAAATTTTTATATGAGCCCAGGCATATAGATATGCAAAATAAGTTTACAGATCAAACATTTACTGATAATAGAATCATAATTTCTCAATTCCCACATTCAGTTACATATGAAATCATGACCCACAATTTAAGAAGCTGGCCTCTACACAATCATTTTTTTAAAAAATCTTTCATTCTGCTTCCTGTAGTTTTCATTTCATCTAACTTTCTAATTTTCATTGTATTTTGTCACCCTTCTGTTAACTCATTTTGTTTTTAATATAATTACTGAAAAATAATCAAACATGTATGGCTTTAAAATTTTTAATATATTTAATTTTTTTTTTGTTTCCTCAAAGAGCCCTTCCCGCTTTGATTTTTGAAACTGGGTTTCTCTCTCTCTCTCAGGCTGAAAGTGAGGCACTCATTCACTAACCTAAACCCAAGACTAATAGGTATAGAAGCTGTAGCCTGAACTGCTTTTCTGGCAGGCTAAGGTACCTCCCTTAGGCAGTCTTCTGACCCTCCATTTCTAGAGACTCACCATATTGGTGCCTGGTTTAGTTCAGACATTCAATCAACTTTAGCCTTACTTCAACTAAGAACTTCTGAACTCAAGCAATTAGCCTCAGTCACTTTAGTATCAGGAATCATGTATGTTGAGTGACTAAGTCCTTTTCATTATTATAAATATAAAAGGATATATAATGGAAGATGATCTCTGAATCCTGAGAAAGAACTGATAACTAGAAGGATATACAGAATAATTACACACATACAGGCATATTTGTGTCTAATGGTAACTATCTCTAATACAGGAAGAAGAAAAAAATTTTAAAAAAGAAATTTACATAATGTCCTTATATGTTTAAAAGAAATAGCAAGTAGCACATAATTGATTTGAGTTTCATGTGCAATCATCTTTTTTTAATTATGCTGTTATAGAAATGTCTGCTTTATTCCATAAATTAAAAACAAATAAATAAAATTTTAAAAATATGTGTCACCATGCTCTGCTCAAAAAATCTATTAGATAATATTAATTTTTTTAAAAATCTATATTTGTTTAAGAGCTCTTTTGTGATGACAAAAAAAATGGGAAAACAAGTAGATACCCCTCAATTGAGGAATGGCTGGATAAGTTATGGTATATGAAAGTAATAGAATGTTATTATTCTATAAAAAATTCTATTCTATATTATTCTATAAAAAATAATGAACAGGTTGATTTTAGTAAGGTCTGGAAGTTTTACATGAATTAATGCTGAGTGCAATAAGCAGAACCAGGAAAATATTGTACACAGCAACAAGATTTTGCATTGATTAACTGTGATAGATTTGCTTCTTCTCAGCAGTTCTGTAATTCAAGACAATCCCAATAAACTTTTAATGAAAGATGTCATCCAAATACAGTGAGAAAACTATGGAGATAAATATAAATCAACACATGCTATCTTCACTTTTTTCCCCTTTTTCTTCTGTTTTTGTTTGTTTTTTTTTCTTTTAGGGTTCCCTTTTGTTCTGATTTTTCTTTCCCAACATGATTCATAAAGAAATATGTTTAAAAAAAGAAAAAAAATGTTCTTTTTACCTGTAACTGGATAAAATACTTTAAAAAAAACTTTGTCAATAAATAGAGAATTAAAGCAAATTCAATGCAATTAATGAGTAAAATCAGCTTTGTAAGACCACATACCTGTTTGTATATATCTCTTATTATTTTTATTTGACTTTATAATCCATATAACAGAAAAAATGTTTCAATTATTTTTGCTGTTGTCCTTAGTCCCCCAATCTCCAGCATTTACTATGTTGAGAGGTGATATTTTCTAGAATTGAATAATATAAATTTAAACATTCTCCTTACAACATATTAAAGTAATTATTGATTCTAGTTTTACTAGTTTTACTGCAGAGTTTCTCCCAGACTAGAAATAAATCACACAAGTTCTCTTTAATTTGAATCTTAAAATAGCTATAAATACACATAAGTGAAAGACTAAAGACTAAATACTAAAGGCTGAAAACTATGACTTAACTGCTGTGCCTACACAATTTATTTTTCTATTTGTATTTTGTTTTTGTTGTGTAGACCAGGCATCTGGAAAGACCTAAAGACCATGGGTTCTGTGTCTCTCTTTATATTCTTCATCACATTACTGGTTCTGGGGAGACAGGTAAGAAATCTGTTATTTATATTAATAAAGATTTTTGTATGTACCTATGTCTTTATTTTCATGCAACCACATCTGGGAGTTACTTGTGTCAAAGACAGAGGACACAGCCTATAATGACAAGGTCTGGATATGCAACCTGAAGGGTAAATATTTTTGACTCTTTGATAAGAACAGGTAAATGCTTTGAACACAGAAAATCAGCCTATATTCTTTTAGTTTCATTTAAGCCTTAAAATAGGAAGTCATCTTCTGAAACTATTAAAAATATCTATAATGTTAGAAAAATGAGACTATTGGGTGGGGAGAATGTTCATTTGAACAATGGATTTTTTCTTTTATTTTGGAATACATATTCTGAGGTGTATTTCTGTCTCTGTCTTGTTATTTTTAATGTGGATGTTTGCAAACAGGATGTTTAGCTTAAGGAAGAGAACACTTAGAGGGGAATATGATTGCAGTCTTTAGTATTCGAATGGTTGTCATGGAAAAGAGGGATTAGAATTAATATTGGAGAGTGAAATTAGAAGCAATGGATAAAGTTACAAAGAAAGAAATTTCTACTTGATGCAAGGAAAACTTTGCCAGTAATTCAAGTGGGTACAAAGTAGAATGGGGTGCTTCAGGTGAAGCAAATTCCCCCTTATTAGAGGCTTGTGATGTTATTAGAGGGTTGTGATTTTGTTGTTTTGAGGTAATCAAGGTTAAGTGATTTGCCTAGGTCAAACAGCTAGTAAGTGTCTGAGGCCAAATTTGAACTCGGCTCCTCTTGACTGTAGAGCCAATGCTCTATTACCTAGCTGTTCCTCACTAAGAAGTTTTCAAAGAGATATTATTGAAGAAATCTTGGTCAGAAGGAAATTAAATCACTTGGATTCTGGAATCCCATTAAATGCTAAAAATTCTGTGGATTCCTCCCCAAAAAATGTTCACTCCAATATAAAGGGAGCCTCATTTCCATGGTGTTGGCCATCAGGTAACAAAAGATTTTGACATCAACAACTCATGGAGAACAATAGCACTCATTGACTTATGAAACTGACTGACTACCCATAGGATCTAAAATCATATAAAGTTCTAAAGTCATAGATCCTGGATATTTTAAAGTAATAAGTCTAACCAAATCCGTAAGGCTTAAAAAACTTAATCAAATAACTGGTCTCTGTGTCAGAGAATTTAATACAAATAACTATTTTACAAAATAGCTAGCTACTTGTCAATAACTGGTATATTGTTCATTCACATGGTCCTTAAGAAATAGGTTAAGATGATAAGTTAACTAAAAGAATTAACATGCCCAATAAAATTTCTAACACCTATTTAAAGAATTTGTGGTAGATACTGCTGGCACAGTTTAATCCAAAGTCATATTTTTTCTATAATAGTTTTGTTTTCTTTTTTTAAGTAGCAAGGGATACTAGAAAGCATTGAATTTAGAACTAGGAAAGCTGAATTTAGTTTCTGGTTCTGACATTTATTTTCTGAATGACTTTAAGCAAGGCTTAAACCATTCAGTTTCCTCATATATAAAATAGCATAAGAATACTTCACTAACTACCTCATAAACTTATCCTGAACAAAGAGCTTTGTAAATATAAAAACCCTATAAAAATGTCATTATTATTATAAACATTATTATTTTCCTAGACACCATATGTTCCAGTAAACTTAATGCATTCAATAAGTAATGTCAGTTTGTTAGTACAATTGTTTCCAGAAGCCTGTGGTAGTATTTTTTAACCTCTATTTTCTTCTTGAATACAAATATTTTGCAAACTCTTGCATTTTTCATGATAGCAAATGATCATCTTTTCTAATTTGCTTTTTAATTTTCACAGTGCAGTTATTTGGGAACTCAATTATTTATTTTTTGCTAGCCTATAGTACATTTTGCCTTAAGGTTGATCTTTTCTATCACCATTCTTCTTGAAATAAAAGGAAAACAAAACAAAAACAAACAACAACCAAAAAAAAAACATGTTTTTACTGCCTGAGTAAATTAGTATTTTTCTCTTAAGAAAAATACATTTTTAAATCGGAATTTTAAAATATGTACTATACACAAAACCAGAATTAAACTGTCATATTTGCAAAGATCAGCTTAAAAAATATTTACCAAAAATATTTATACTGCAATTTTAGGGCACCAAAAATAAAGGTGAAGATCTTTTTTCATTGTTGTTTAACTTAGAGGTTTAAAGAAGGGAAATCCTTTTAATGGTCCTTCCCTTCTCTCCCAGTATCATATCATGTTCATAATTTTCTTCTTTATCACTTATAGTTAAAGGAAATCATATTTTCTAAATAATTTCCCTTCAAAATCTAATACCAGTGATACTATGATCTTACCCTTGTAATGCAACTTCATAAATATTATCTCCATTCCCTCAGATGTGAAGCCCTTGCTTTATATTCATGGATTTTTTTGTTGTTGTTGGATGGGTGTGCACTAGGGACAAATGAAACATATGACAAGCTGAGTTATTTGGTGAAAAAAAGAGTTTAAAGTCACTTTGTGAAGGTGAATTTTCTAACCTTATTATGTAGGTGCTTATAGGATACTCTAACATTATTATCTATCATTTGTTTAAGCATTCAAAAGGCAATTCTGACTGGTACCAAAATTTGTGTTTTATGAGACACATAGTTGTTTACAAAAAAAAAAAAGAAAAAGAAGAAGAAGAAGAAGAAATTTGAAGCATAGAATTATAATGTTTATATAGAAGTCTTTTTTTAATTCTAGAATTTATTTATTATGTGATATTTATTCATCTAAGTTCTATAAAACATATTGTACATAGCAAATAGTTTGAGGTTGTCATGTTGAATGGTCATTTACAAAGATTTCATTTTCTGTGTAATGTTAATTGTTTGATTATTAATCTCATTTTGAGTATATGACTATGTCAGTATTCTTTTGTAATAAATATATGCCTTTATTGTTGTGGAAAATAATCTATATTTTCAGGAGGGGAAGGTGATAAAGAAGATTTCAAGAATGTTTGAGTTTTCAAATAAATATATTTTCAAGTTTCCATTTAAAAACTTCTCTGAAAATTTTTTAAACTAGAGGAAGAATATATCTGAGTCTACTTATGTAGGCCAAAGTCACATAACCTTTCTCCTCACTTTGAAAATAAGGGATATTTATTTGTATCTCATTTGTGAACTAGGCCCTGTTTGTTTGCTATTTGTTCTTTTTTGAGATGTCACTGAAATCTTCAGTCAACCCAGAAAAAGACTGCTGCATGCTCATCTGAATTTGTTTGTCAAATAAATGTCTATTGTGCCAAAAGTGCACCCTCTCTATTAGGCTCAATTAATCATTAATCGTTACTTTCATGAATTTTCATAAAACATGATAAATCACAATGTTGAAAGCAAAAAGTCTATAGTTGGGAAATGCATTTCTACATAGATTTATTTAAATGATACACTTTATTGAAAGTACTTTCTTATTTGTCTGAAGTATGCTTCTTTAATTCTAATGACTACATTTTACTTATCAAAGGAAAAAAAACTATGTGAGAAATGTTTTCCTTCCTCCATGTCTATGTTATAAAGCACAGTAAAGTGAGTTTTTCCTGATAGATGCAAGGTAATTTAATTGAATAGATATTATATAGCTATAACTATACTTTCTCAGTCTCACTCAAATCTATCTAAAAATAAACAATTTTGTATTGCCTATTCAGCTGAATAATATTCACTGGAGGAAAAAAGTGGCTGTGATTTTTTTAAAACTTTGAATGCAATCCAAAATTTAACATTATTGGTAAATGATGGCCAAATATGGCAGTGCCACATATATGATTAAACTTCCATAACAGCTGTTTCCTTTGTGTAACTTAGCTTTTTCCTCTGTGCCATATTGGAAAGCATTTTTTTAAATAACAGAAAGCTTTTTAGGGAGGGTGGACTATACTATGTTTTATTTCTTTAAAGCCTATTCACTTTAGCAGAACAAGATGCCTATTGTTTCTTTACCTCTGTGTCCTCTTGTAACAGAATGAATATTACTGTAGGTTAGACTTCCTATGGAAGAACAAGTTCAATAAAGAGCGTGAGGAAATTGAAACGATGGAGAATCTGAATCGTGTCCTGCTGGAAAATGTGCTCCCTGCCCATGTGGCCGAACACTTCTTGGCTAGAAACTTGAAGAATGAGGTCAGATATTCTCTGCTAATCAAAACTGGTAGTGTATGGGATCATGGTCAAACTTGCCAATGAAAAATGGAAATAGGGACAAGGAGAAGGGAAAAATACTGAACAATCACAAGTTTGTATTTCCATTCTATGATGCATAATATAGTATAGACATAGGATCAGGAGACCTAGGTTCAAATTTTGGCTCTGAAATTTGCTGGTGATATAATTTTTAAAAAGTCATCTAATCTATAGGAGTCTCAGTTTATTCAGTTCTAAAATGTTCTTTTTGCATTATCTCTCACACAAGAGTACTATAAGGAAATTTTGTTACAAACTTTAATGTACTAAAGAAATATGGCCTGTGAGTATAGCTAAATTCTAGGATCATGGGTCTATAAAGTGCCATGAAATATCCAGTTCAATTTTCTGCCCAACTTAAATCAGGAACATAAGTTTTTCTTTTATGTCTCTAAGCATCTGGATAAAAATGAAAAAATCTAGTCAAACATCCAAGTGTTTATTCCAACTAATTCCAAAGATCTAGATGTCTGATTGCATGCTTATGTTTTTAGCTGGACATTGTATTGTAAAGATACTCCTTGAGAATGATTCATTGTCTTCTGAATTTTTTACATGTGCCTGAAACATCATTGAAATGTTTCAAATTTCTTTTCTTCAAGCAATGCACCTAAATTTTCTTCTTTCATCTTATCCCATCCCTAATAATTATCTCAGGTTAATCTGAAAAAAGTGGGGCATTTACCCCTTCCTTCACTTAATTAAACTTATTTATTTCTATTGTTAATACTGTTAGTATAATTGAGATATGACTAGTATACAGATCAGCTGCTTTGATAGCAAACATCATCCAAAGTCTATTTATATAATGTGAAAATTGTCCTAGTGACGCTAGATGACTGTGAATCTCTCATTCAGCAAGCACCTATTACATATCAAGTATTGTGTAAAGCACAGGAGTGTGAAATGAAGTAACATGAAGATACAAAAGGAAGTTAGCCCCTGTCTGTAATGTCCAGGCTAGCTTTCTGGAGGATCTCTGGATGGGCTTTGGTCTTAGCAAGAGAGTCACCAAGACAATGGTCAGGAATAGAGTCTGGAGTCTGGAGTCTGTGAGTCTGAGATCAAGCTAGAGCACACATTCTCATCTCTAATCCTCTCAGCCCTTAAATACCTTAGTACAATTACATCACTGTAGCACACTGAGCATGTGCCAACTGTAGAACCATTACATTACCATATCACACTAAGTACTAAATACTAAGTATATGTGAACTAGAGAACCATTATCTCATCAGTTACATTGAGTAAACACCCTGCTGTAAGTCTCTTTGCTTCAAGCATACTTTTCTCAGAGTTCTCCAATATCTGCAGTCCTCTACATTTCCCACTTTCTTTGTTTTATAACACAGGTGGCTAAAACCTCCCTGACTTCTTAGGAAGAGAGGTGAGAACACCAAATGGAAATGGGAAGTCAAACCAGATATTGTTAGTATGTTTCCTCTGTGTTGAAGAGTCTTACTTGAAATACATATACATAAATCCATTATCATGGGAGGTATTATACAAGCACATAGTAATATAACACAGGCTAGTAGTGATGTAACAAACAACATGAATCAACATCTCAGGAGGTGAAATGGTCAAGCCTACTGTGCCTGGAAGCAAAGGATCTATAGGCTGGACAGAGACAGATTTCATTTCTCCAGGGGATATTTCAATAGTCCCAGCTGCATACAACTCTATTCTCCCCAATGTAATCCCTTTCTCCCATTAGGTTGCTTCTTGGCTGATTGATCATGTTGGAGTACTGAACTTCTAAAGACTCTCTGGGTGTAACATTGGCTGCCGTCATGCCCCAAATGTTTTTTGCCTGGGGCCCAGAAGCCAAATCCCACTTCCCATTTCCCTGAGTCAATCTACATTCTGATGTCCAATGGAAGCCTTTGTGGCATTTTGGACATGGGGTTTTGGGTCTTGTTCTTCCACCCTGTTTTTTCACTTTATCTTTATGCCAACACTGAGCTTTCAAATGCCCTACTTTACCACATTGAAAGCATTGATAAGTATCTTTGGAAGTCCCTTGCAAAAGGGACTCTGTCTTCCCATGTTCAGATCTTGAAAAGTCTGCATCATAGCCTGGGTATAAAAGGTATTTGTGCCCATGGTGGCACAGCATCTTATGATCTCCTCTAAAGGAGCATCCTTATGTAGTCTTAGTATAATTCTTCTACAAACCTCATTAGCATTTTCCTTAGCAAGTTGTCTTATCATAATTTTTGTTACTACATTTTCACCAATAGTTCATAGGACAGCTGTCTGCAGACATCCCACAAAATCAGCAAAGGGTTCATTTGGTTTTTGAGCTGTTTTCATAAAGTTTTCCTTCCCCTCTATCTTGTCTTCCTGGGAGGGTGCCCCATGCTTTGATAGCAACAGAAGCGATTTGCTCGTCTGCTGCTATAGGGTAATTAATCTTCTCTAAAGTGTCTGCATAACGACCTATACCTACTAGTAGATCAAGGGTAGCTGATATATTAACCCCAGGTTGCCTGTTTCTTTGGGCTTGTATTCTACAAAGTTCACTATACTCAGAAAGCCTCAAGTTTTGTCCAGGTTCTAAACCTGTCTTTGCTATAGATTTCCAATCACTAGGGGTTAAAGTTTCATACACTAAATTCTCTAATACCATCTTAACATAAGATGATGTAGACCCATAAAGAGTGCAAGCCTTTTTCAGATCTTTGATAATTTCCAGATTAAAAGGAGTGTATCTTCTTCTTTCTTGACCTGAAGAGTCAAACTCTTCAATCAGAGGGTTTATTCTCAAATCAGATGTATCCTGTCCTTACTCTTTAGCTTTTAACTAATGTCTTTTGTGATTGTGTCATAATCTGGGGGACAAAACTGCTGCATACGTGATGCTGATGGTGTCACTGCCCCTCCCACTCCTCCTCCTCCCTCCACCCATGTCCAGAGCCTCAAAATGTAGTGTGCTTCTTTCAGTGCCCCACTTTTAGGCACCAAAATATAATGTCCAGGATAGCTTTCTGGATTATCTCTGGATGGACTTTGGTCTTAGCAGGAGAGTCACCAAGAGAATGGTCAGGGATAGAATCTGGAGACTGGAGTCTGTGTTTCTGAGATTGCAGTAGAGCACACACTCTCGTCTCCAGTCCTCTCAGGCCTTAAATACCTTAATACAATTACATCACTATAGCACACTGAGCATCTGCCAACTGTGAAACTATTACAACACCATATCACAATAAGTATATGTGAACTAGAGAACTATTATCTCATCAATCACACTGAGTAAACACCCTGCTTAAGTATCTTTTGCTTCAACTTTTCTCAGAGTTCCCCATTTTTGCTGTCCTCTACACCTGTCCAAATCAAAATTTCAAATGATCTGAAAGATATTTTAAAAATACATATAGATATGAGTAGCTTATAGTTTATTACTAATTATTATTTGTGTGTAAAAATTAATGGCACAAAAAACATGAAGTACATAGATGAACACAGAAAAGGAAATAAGCATGTCTCTCTGGACATTGATGTATGTCATATACCATGTTAACTACCAAGTTTTTCTCATTTTTTGTGTCTGTCTGTCTCTCTCTTTGTATGTATTCATACACATATACATATATACACATATACATACACAGGGAGAGAACAAGAGCAGACAGACAGAAAAGGGGGATGAAAAGACAAAAGGAAAAGAGACAGCCACAGAAGAAAAATAAAGAAAGAGAGAAAGAGAAACAAAGAGAGATAGAGAAAGAGAAAGAGGGAAAAATAGAGAGAGAAAGAGAAATAGAGGAGGGGAAGAAAAGAGGGAAGAAAGGAGGGAAAGAGAAAGATATATATAGATATATATAGTTCCCTGGCCAAGGAACTTGAGTCTATGTAGTTTAAGTGGAATTTCTCTAAAAATCCAAAAATTTCCAGTCTTTTTTGGTAAACTTTAATGGAATGAAAGTGGGCTAAACATTGCATATGCATCAGATATTTCAGTACCTAATTTACACAGAAAACAAAAGTGTTCCACTTGTCAAGGAAATTCAGCCTCTTCTTAAGGAAAGCATAAAAATGTTGAAGGTTATTCAACTATTTAAGATAGGAATTACTTTCTCTGAATAGTCACAGGCAGTCTTCAATTTTGCCATTAAATTATTAGGAACAGAAGGCTTGCCCTCAAAAAGAAATAATAGGACAAATCTGGTCTTGAAAATAAGACAGTGTCACATAGTAGACAGTGTACTACTGGATTTGGCCCCAAATTCCGCCTCTTCAATTTATTGTCTTTGTGACTTTGGGCAGGACACTTTTCAGTAGGCCTCAATTTTTCCTTATCTACAAAATGGGAAATTGCTACTTAATATTCTGTAAGGTACCTTCTAGCTTTATGCCCTATGAATGTAGAATAAGAGATTACTGTCCCCTCCCCTTACTACTCAATGCTGTTACATGTTATATAAAATGCAAGCGTCAAACCTGTCTAGTATGTTTTCCATTAGCTAATATAGTAATATATGCATAAAAAAATCTTAAAAACTAATGGTAATGATCATAAGCTCAAATCCTATGTTGATAATAATGAATAATACAAATATATAGCATAGTGAAATCTAAGTAAAAATAACATCTCCAACATCTCTTAGCTAAGCTCAATGACTCAAGAATATACATATGCTTTTGTAGAAATGTGCAGTTGACTCAATTCATTTGTCATAAAAAATGAGACTTTGAAAGATAACAATAATAATAGCTGGGATTTTATAACACTTTAAAGTTTGTAAAATGGCTTCTACATGCTATTTTATTAATTCTTTAAAACAACTCTACTGGGTAAATAATATTATCATCCCCATTTAACTGATGAAGAAATTGAAGAAAAAAAGAGTTTAAGTGGATTGTATAAGACTACATAGCCAATAAGTATCAGAGGAAGGATTTGGACTTAGGTCTTCTTTCAAGTCCAGTGCCTTGTCCACTGAGCTATCAAGCCTTGATAAAGCTATTTTTTTTCCTAAAGATTTTGTTGCAGGATAATGAAAGTTCCAGAGAAAACAAATGCCCTGTGTATAATTTTCCGTCTCTTTAAATAAACAATTCTCTGCTCCTTGTTAAGAAGATCCCCACCCCTTCTTTATACATTCAGCCAGTGACTCCCACCACCTCAGAAACTTCCTTTGTACTCCTTTCCTGATCAGAAATTTCATCATAAAACAGTCAAGAGTAAACGAGCAGCCTGTTTGTAGTGTTTCTTTGTAGGAAACAAATTAAATTAAGCCAGTAACTGAGTTGTCTTGCAGAAGCACTTGAGAAAAGAAAGAAAAAGCTCTTTTTAAGTTCAGAAGCTTTCTCTTCCATATACATAATTGTGTCATGTTATCCTTCATTTAACCTCTGGCTACGCTTTTCCAGTGGAACATTTTAAAAATCCATTGATCCTTGTTACAATATATTGAGACTTAATTTGTCCATCAACGCAGAAGATAAATCCTCAATAATTTTGAAAGTTTCTATGGCAAAAACATTTCTATTAGAAAATGATGGCAAATGAAAATGTAAAACCACCATTTAAATATAATCTCTAGAATGATTTTCCTTTGCTGACCGGTTTTATATTTAACAAAAACCTCAGATGTAGTTCATCATGGGAAACTAATCTATTTCTCTGCAATTCTCCTGGCATCCAAAATATTCCTGAATACACTTAACAGGTAGTATTGCAGAGAAATTAATAATGACTCAAGGAATAGGGTTGTTGTGTTGTTGTTTTTGTTGTTTTAAATATAGTGGTATTAAGTTCTGATAGCTATATGTAGAATAGGCTCTATATTCTAGTCAAAATGACCTTCTTGTAGTTCTCACAAATGATACTTCAGCAACTTGTTCCCAATGCCTCAAAAATCACTCTCTTCTTAGCTCTCTCTCTTAGAATCTTTTATTTCATTCAAAATTTAGCAGCTAGTACCTTCCATCACTAAATTACACTATAATTACTTTGTATATATTTATATGTTCTAATAGAACATACTCTCTCCTTAAGGGCAAAAATGGTTTTATTTGTCTCTTTTTCTCCTTAGTGTAGCATGGTAGCTCAGAGTTTGTAGTCACATTTAATAAATGATTGTTGATTGATCTTAAGAGAAAATGGCATTAGTAAAAAGTATAATGACATAATTGCATCATGAATTTTACTATGTTTAATTAAAGGTAGTGTGTGTATTTAGACTGTTGGAATAGCAAGCCTTGAATAGTAGACTGAAATTAAATCAACAAGATGCCACTTTATAATGATTTTCTATGTTTCTTAGACCACTGGATTCCATCTTAAGGGCTCCAACAAAGCATCCATTACAGATGTATTTTTTTAATTCTATTAATTTATAAATTAAAGAGTTGTTTGTAGCCTCTGTTCATCATTTTGACTAGGGAATATATTTAGAGTATTTTTGAGAGACTTCCAAAGAGTTATTATGCCCATTTGAAGAGAATGTCTGCTGTAGCTAACTCTTTAAACTTTGCTGGAGTAGTAGACTCTATCAGGAAAGTAAAAAACTTAATGGAGTCCAGGCCATTTTCAATGAATAGGTTTTTATTTCCTATAAAAGCCAAGAGATAGTGTGTCTTGTTTGTAAAATTGCAAGAAGGTCAATGTCATTGGATCAAAGTGTATGTGACAGGGAGTAATGTGTGAGAGAACTAAAAAGTTAGAAGGGAGCTAAATTATCTAAATTATTAAGGACTTTGAAAGCCAAATAGAGAACTTTGTACTTGATCCTGGGAGTTATAGGGTGTCACTGAGTTCAATTGTGTAGGAGGTAAAATGGACCTGAGTTGTGGGGAACTCATTCTAGTAGCTAAATGAGGTTTGTTTGAAGTGGAGAGAGAAATTGGGGGAAGGCAGATCTACTAAAAGAAGACAACAATAGACTGGACACTTTTCTTGTCCTACCCCCATGAGACTAAATCTAACAAATTGAAGGCCTTCTTGTTCTTTTAGTATCACTGTGTTCCACTCAGATTGTTCATTTGGCATCTCTAATTTTTATAAAGTGACAAAGTCAAGTTCTTTTCTAGAATTACATGTCCTTATAACAAATTTTCACTGTTAATATGCTGACTTACCATGTATTTTCTCAGATTCTATCTACCTTAAATTCCTATTACTTAATTAGGGATTCAGATTATTGTTCATCTACATGCCTACTAAAAAGTATACAAATAGTGTACAAGTTTCACAGTTTATCCATATAGTTATATAATACAGTATAGGTGGAATGAGTTTTATCCATTTTATTTTTTACATATGAATGGCTGAAGGGAAAATTTATTTTAGTGCTATGAAGAATTGAATGTTGTAAGTGAAAATTCATGAGAAATAAAAAAGAGTTGCAGTTAAAATGATATTGTGAAGCAAAAGGTAGCATTTATATTAGTTACCATATTCAGGTTGACAGTCTATGAGGCATTGATAGAAAGCTAGAGACTACACAGAGAAGGATTCAGGAAGAAATAAGCTTACCCAACATATATACAAGAGCAACCTTACTTTTATCTGAACTGAAGGGAGGAAGATTAAATACACAAAAGGCATTTGGAACAGAAATATATTTAAGTCACTAGAACTTAAGTTACAAAAGGAGATTATAGAATAAAAGACAAAGTAGAATCACAAGCAGAACAAATTTCATCTTTAGAGAATTCATCATAAAAATCTAATCTATTGCCAAAGCCCATCAGTTTCAGTTTTGGAATATCTCTCATATACATCCATTTCTCTAATTTGACAATGCTATTCTAGAAAAGACCTTACACATGTACTATTGCAATAGTCCACTGATAGTTTTTCCTGCCTCAAGTCTCTTCCCACCCCATTCATCCTCCTATCTTTTGTCAAACTGACTTCTCAAAGTACAATTCAGACCATAACTACTATCACTTCTTCCCACTTAATGAACTCCAGCAGCTAGCTCCCTGTTACCTCTAGGATTCAAAATAGTTTTCTTATACCTTGTATACTTTTGACCACTGTGGACAATCCAGTGATACTAGTTTTCTTTCTGTTTCTTGAATGACACGCCATTTTCCAAATCTAGGCATTTTCTCTGGTTGTCACCCATAACTGGAATTCTTTCCCTTCTTATCTCTATTTTCTGAATACCTTAGCTTCCTTCAAGTTCAAACTGAAATCCCACCTTCTACAGAAAGCCTTTTGAAACCCCTCCTAATTCTAATACTTTCCCATAATTACCTCCAGTTTATAATATCTTCCCATAGCTTCTTTGTATATAGTGTTTTCATGTTGTCTCTCTTATTAGACTTTGAATTCTTGTCTTTTGCCTTTCCTTGTATCTTCAGGTCTTATCACAGTGACTGGTACATAGTAGATACTTAATAAATAATTACTGGATGAATGACTGGGATGAACTCATCCATTTTATAGATAGTACCAAAATCCATATTTTGTTCAAGGGCACCATAAATAATGAAATAATAGCATACCTATTTATACCAAAAAGAAAGTTATAAAATTACAGGAAGAAATAAAGAGAACAAACTATTACATTTATCTATATCAATGCATTCCTTTCAGAAGCAGACAAATTAACAAAAATGTAAAATCAAGATTGGGTAGTCATTAATGGATAGAAGATAAGGAAAAGTTTTATATTAAATGTGATACCTGAATTGTGCTTTGAAAGAATATAGATATTCTAATTAATTAGTTAAAAATCTTTTAGGCACTTACTATATAGCAGGCACTGTATTAAATATTAGGGATACAAAAAGAGACAAAAATAGTCACTCTGCTCAGAGAGTTTACAATCTAATGGAGTCTAAAAGATGAAGATGGAAAATATATTCCAAGAAGCAAGAACTGTGACCCATATGAGAAGATGCAAGGTTATGTGTTAGGGACAGGAGGTTATGCTCACCCTGAATGGTAAGAGAACTAGATCTGGAGTCAGAGGACCTTGCCACAACCTTAGAACTGCTCCATGAGTTACAATTGGACAAGTCACTTCCCGTCTTGGGACCTCTTCATCTAAAAAAATGAGATGTTTGGACTAATCAATCTCTTTGATCTAAAGATCTTCCTACTATCCTTCTAACTCTATATTCTTAAATATTTTTAAGGTCCTATGATTGAAAGATAAATGATCTTTGGCAGAGTGCATTTCAAAGATATGTTGTTATCTGTGTAAGTTACAAATATAGTTTTAAGTAGTTACAAAAAATTCCTATCCATGCTATGGAAAAAGTACCAGATTTGAGATCAGAAAACCAAGATTCAAATATAACCTTTGATATTTATTATCTATGTGACTTTGGGTGTGTCTCAACCTCCCTAATCCTCATTATTTTCAGTAAATAATGAGCCTTGAATCAGGAAAATTCTAGTTCAAATCTGGGTACAGAAGCTTAATAGCTGTGTGACCCTGGCCAAGTTGCTTGAACTCTGACAGCTTCAGTTTTCTTAGGTGTAAAATGAGAATATAATAGCATATACTTCTCAGAATTGTTATGAGGATCAAGTAAGATATTTGTTAATTATCTAGCATAATACCTGACACATTTTTTTGTGTTTTAGAAAAGCTTATTTTTTTCTTCCCCACATCAACAAAATAAGAGGTAGAAGGATGGACTAGATGATCCCTAAGAACCTTTCTGTTTCTATATCTTTAATTCTTTACTTTTTGGCAAAACAATTAGAGTTAAGTGATTTGTCTAAAGTCACACAGCTGGTGAGTGGAAATAGATCTCTAATTTTTAATAGACTTGGATATTTTGAATTTCTGTATCTTCAAGATCCTTAATCACTAATAAGAAAAGATTGGGCAGTACACTAGATGGCTAGAGGTCTGGTCCTGATGAGAAGGTGTAACTTTGGTACACACCCTGCAGAAAGACTTTCGGCAAATGTGGAAAGAATCTAGTCTTCAAAGAAATCGGATCTGGATAGATCTTGGATTCTAAGACTGAGATGCTACTTGTAACATAATATCATAATACACCCACTTCCAATATTTTCTTTTCATTATCTTTCTTCCATTGCCCATTCTTTTCCTTCTTTTTTCTCTTTTCTTCCCACAATCTCTCCCATTCTAAAGATTTTATTTTTATTTAGCTTTTTAATTTTTATTTATTTATTTTTACTAGTATAAGCATTAGGGTGGAGGATTACTTCCAAGTTTTTATCCCTATTGTATTAAGGAAGAAGAAGAAAGCCACACAGAACTGTCAGACAGGGAAATACTCCATAGCTCTTACTCTATAGGGAGGCACTGTTATTATTCAAACACTCTTGAGTGGGTTAAATGGATGATGCCTTCAGCAGGCTATTTTTAGGCTGCCGAGTTAATATAGAATCATCATTCCAAAACTCATCACAAATAAGACCGTAGAATACTCTATCTTATCCATTTTGAATGAACTCTCAGGCAAAAATCTCAGCATTGACACTGTGCTGTCTGAACTAATCTATGTGCAAGTAGGTCTCAACAAAAACAGAGGAAGAAGAAAAGACTTGATATCATATTGTGGTGTCTTTCATTAAGTTTGCTTCATTAGTATGCTTCAACACTGCACAATTTCTTAAATGAGAAATAAAATTCCCCATGCCTCAAAAGAATGAAAATTAGTTTAAACTAGTTTTAACCATTTTATATTGAAATGAATATTGAAACAGATAATATAAGACAATGAGGTGGCACAGGGTCAGATCTGGAATTGGGAAGACTTTCCTTGACTTCAAATCCTGTCTCAAACACTTATGTGATGCTGGGCAAGGACTTAACCCTGTTCCTCATCTGAAAAACAAAAGATAAAGTAGTAAAGCAATTTTCTACATCTATTTCTAATAAACTTGATGATTTTTTTCTTTTTTAATAGCATCTTATTTTTTCAATTGCCTGTAAATATCATTTTAATATTCATTTTAAAAAGATCTTGAGTTAATTGACAATAATTGAGTTAAAATAATATTTTAATGAGATTAAAGAGATTTCTCTGTCCTTCCATTTTCCTATCCCTAACGTAGCAAGTAATCTGATATAAGTTATACATGTGCAATCACGTTAAACATTTCCACACTACTCATGTTGTAAAAGAAGAATCAGAACAAAAGGGGAAAACCATGAGAATAAATACAACAAAAAATGGAAATAGTATGCTTTGACCTGCATTCAGACTCCATTGTTCTTTCTCTGGATATAGATAGCATTTTCCATCATAAATCTTTTGGAATTGCCTTGGATCATTAAATTGAGACGAACTAAGTCTATCATAGTTGATGATCACACTATGTTGCTATTACTGGATATGATGTTCTCCCAGTTCTGATCATTTACATTCAGTTTGTAACAATTTCTTGAATCAGATAGGGACTGCTTCAAAATTCATATTCCAAGATTTTCAGTGACTCTGTAAGATATATGCTTTTCCATATTTTGAACAGAGCCTTTTTCTAATTCAATATTAGTATTCATGAACTAGATTGACATAAGAAATATCACTTTTGTTTTGGAAAGGAAACTCATTTCCTTGGAAATCCTTTAGTCATAAGAGCATTTGATTTAGACTTTTCCATTAGCTGAATACATTTAAATAATTGGTTATATCAATAACAATATTAATGGTTAAGGTATATAACTGTTATTTAAGTTTTTATTCTCCAGTACAAATTAATCATAAGTTTTTTTTTCAATATACTTTCAAAAATTTCCGCCAGGGTTAGTTAGGTCTGTACCAAAACACCTGTCTTCATCCTCACCTGTTCCCTGCCATCAGCGGGTTCAGGAGCCAGAAAACATCTGTTCCAACAAGAGTCATTCTAACCATTTGCACCATATGGAATCTTTTTTCTATGTCCCATGCTATAGCCTGTTGTGTTGTGGCAGGAACATTTATAAAGAACCCCTGGAACAAACATCACAAATAGCTTTCATCAGATTTTGAAAAGACTTCCTTTTGTCATCCAATCCATATTCCAGCCAAAATCCCCAGGTGGTATTGCTTAAGTGTGACTCTGTCTGGGCCAGGCTACTTCATTCCACAACAGCTCAGGCTTGATCAAAATAGGCAGCAGATGTCACTATAGACATTAATGTAATATACTTCGCAAGCAAACTATCCTTAGTCATTATAATAGCTCCTTAAATTGAGACAGAATTCAATGGTGTCATCACTCTAGCTTGTAAACAGTTCTTTTGGACTTTCAGTATATAAATGCCAAGTTAACTCTAAATATCAGTTCTGGCTCGAGTGATTCTGCCTTTTATTTTTTAATTGAACAAATTCTCCTTTGCCTAAATTAGCAGTAAAATAATAAATCAGAAGAGAAAAGGACTTTTTAAGGCCCCCAAGTAGTTTAGCACTGCAGTCACTCATCCAAAGCACTCCAGAAGATTATTGAGTCACTGAGCCCAAGGACCAATGACCATATGCTGGTGGATCTGTGGATTGACAGTGTCTTCATAGCCAAAAAAAAATGATAAGATAGAAATAGCACTGACCTTGGAATCAAAAGATTTGGTGAATTACAGTACAAGTTCAACTATGAACTAACTCTATAATGTTACTCAAATATAGTATTTATATTTTAAGATTTGTGAACTGATTTCCTTATAGAAGTCCTATGAGACAGTTAAGAGAGGGATCATTATTTTCATCTGTAAAATGAAAGAGTTAGACAGGATGGATAATTCCTAAGGTCTTTTCTAAAGTTGACATCCTATTATTCTACATGAGTGTTAATACAGTGACCATGGAATGTACTAATTTCTATCCACTGATTCTAGAGAAATAGGGGCAGGATTGGAAGGGGTAAAGTAGGCAGTCACCTACTGTGAAATATGAAAAGGTTGGAGTAACAACAGTCTTTTTAATATTATCTATTCAATAAAACACAATAATTCAATAAAATTATATTATTCATGGTTCTAGGGTCAGTTTTTGTAGCCGAGAAAGTCACGTGTATAACAGTGAATGAAGGCTTAAAACTTATAATGGATAATAGCACACTTTACAATTATTTTCTACAGGTACAATTTTGTCCAGGAGACCCAGAGAATTGTCCTAAATTTCCTTAATGACCATTCACTTCATTTCCCCATCTTGATTTTCTTGAGATAGAATAGTAAATCAGGTGATCTATTACAAATTGTAGGTAGAAGAGTGTATTCTTTTTAGAATCAAGTCAATATTAGAATTTGCAGAATCATTGTGTAAGTTATATTTTAATATATTTAACATTTACTGGTCATCCTGCCATCTGGGGGAGGGGGTGGGGAGTAAGAGGTGAAAAATTGGAACAAGAGGTTTGGCAATTGTTAATGCTGTAAAGTTACCCATACATATAACCTGTAAATAAAAGGCTATTAAATTTAAAAAAAAAATCTATCTGAAAAAAAAAAAAAGAATTTGCAGAATCCTCTAGAGTTTTTGGTGAAGTTTCAATTTGTACAAGGGATTTATGATAAACTTCAGAGAAGTTATAAGGAATCTAGACTGAACTTGCTTTTTTTTTTCCTCTCAGTTCCTTTCCCTGCCCTATCAATGCATGTGGACGCACAAGCACGCACACACACACACACACACACACACACACACAGAAAGAGAGAGAGGAGAGAGAAGGGGGGAGAGGGAGAGAAAGAGAGAGAAGAAGAGAGGGGAGGGGGGGAAGGGAAGGAGAAAGAGATTCATAAAATTACTGTGAGATATCATGATTCCTTGCTCTTTACTTCCATGGGACATATCCTAATGGCCACCATAAACTGAAGACCCAGAATCATCAAGATCATTCCTAAATGGTGCTCATTATGCTAACTATATCCACACCCTAGAGCGACATATTAATTGTCTCATAAACATGCAAGACACCCTGGGTGGAAACAAACATAACACACACCACCTGCTCTCTCAATTGTCTTTGGATAAGACCAGACACACCCACAGAACATAGTAACATACCAGGGGGAGAAAACAATCAGAAATTCAAGACCAACACAGTCATGCTACCTGAAAACACCTAGCGCCTTGCCCTCCTTCTCCTTACTTTACATGTTATTATTCTGTAGTATGGACAAAGAATAATTTGAAAACATCAGCAATGTTTAAATCTCTTTTTTCTTCTTTAGAGGTTGCTAAATAGGTAAAATTCTGTGCCTGAATTAAGGAAGAACTGAGTTCAAATCCAGCCCCAGATATTGAGTGACATAATCCTCTCTTCCTTTGTTGGTTCTGTCAACTGTAAAATGAGAAGAACAATACCCCCTACCTACCAGAGTTGTTGTGATGATCAAATGAGATAATATTTGAAAAGCACTTAGCACATTATCTGGCATATAATTGGTACTTAATAAATGCTTGTTCCCTTTCCTTTTTATATCCTAGTTGAACAATGCTTTGCAGCAATAAAGGCCTGAATTCAGGTAACAATGTTCTACCATTGTAGTGAGGAATAGTGAGGAAGAGATGCATGTAGACATAGTAGATTCAACAGGACTTGATACCAAGAGGACAAAAGTAAGACAACATTAAGAATTCAAACTTGGGAGGCAAGGTCATGCTACAGGCAAAAGCAGTTCCTTCAGAAAGAATGAGGAGGGAAGTGGATAATAAGTATAGCCCTGAGACATGTTGGTTTTGAGTTACACAAGGGATATATAGGTAGATTTCTGGATCTGTAAGTTAGGAAAGAAGCTAAGTCCAGTGATATAGATTAATAATAACATTTAATAAATGTTTCTATAACTATAATTATATATACATAATTTTATCTTATGATATATATAATTTTATATATGTTTTATAATTTGCAAACGCATTTGATAGACATTGTCTCATTCAGTACTCTCAGCAACACTCTGAGGTAAGTAGAACAAATTGTATTGTCCCCATTTTACAAATTAAGTTATCAGAATTTAGTGACTTGATCAGATAACAGCTATTGAAATGGCAGGTCTGGGCTGAAGTCCATGTCTCTTGATCCTCATCCAGTACTCCTTTCTATTTAGTAATCACTACTAGGCTACAGAAAGAAATCTTTTCCACTTTAGCTATGCTGTACTAGGCTATATTGTATTTTTCCTTAGGAGCATCTGATCCTGAGATGTCCATTCTGCTATCAGAACTCTAAAGGACTTTTGTTGTGATTCTGTGCAAGAGAAAATTAAGCTTTGCTTTAAACTTTGAAGAACATTGTATTATTTATGGAAAAAGAAGCAAAGCTATTGCCTTGTGTGTTTTGAGAACTTTGATTTTTCAGCATGCATGTAGAGACAGAGTAGAACAGAACACAACTCTGTGTTTTATATATTTAAGTCTACAGTTTAAGGTGATCCAAAGCCAATGATTCAAATCTTGAATACTATTTATGAGTCATTTGGGTTTAATAAGGCAAGCTCTTATTATGTTTAGAGATGGTTCTGGATGTCTAGATGTCTAGAGATGTCTAGAGAGGTTCAGAAGATGAGGTCAAACTACAGTTACAAAAGCTCTGTCCTTGGCCCTACTCTCAGGGGAGAGATTCCAACCTCCATTATAAGAATGGAGGGAGCTAAAAAGGTCAGGCTTAGAAATGAAAATGGTCTGAATAGGAAGACTACTTTCTACCCTCTTTCACCTCTTCTGCCCTTTTCTCTTCCCATTCTTTTTCAGAGACTCAAGAAGCAGGAGTAGGTTAGGATACAAAGATGCAAAGACACCAGTCAAGGCCTCAATGGCTCCTGAGTCAGAGTTCTCCCTTCAACTAGTATTCTGCTTTCCCTGAATCTCCTCTCCCCAACTTACATACATACTATCTAGACAACAGACTAGCTGCTTATTCTAAAAAGGAGGAAAGCTGGGGAAGGTTGAGGATGACTCAGGAGGAGAACTTGAAACTGGTGACTTTGCTTCTCCCTTCTTTACTTAAATTCAATTCACTGACATGTCATAGCATTATCTTTCTGTTATTATGTTTCTCTTCAAGAACAAAGGACAAATAATAACTATTTATGAACTGTGTAATCTTAGATATTTATAATAATATGCATTTATATCATATTTTAAGGCTTGAAAAATACATGTTATTTCATTTGATCTTCAGAACAACTTTTTTAGGTAAGTGCCATTATAATCCCCATTTTACAGATTAGGAAACTGGAATGAGAGAGGATAAATGAATTGCTCAGTGTCACATAAGTAGTAAGGGTCTGAAGCAGGATTTTAACTCAAATCTTCAGTATTCCAAGTTCTGAATTCTATCTACTATGCCACCTAGCAGCCCACGTACATCACTTTCTTATCTGAA
Organism: Sarcophilus harrisii; assembly: GCF_902635505.1. Classification (NCBI taxonomy): domain Eukaryota; kingdom Metazoa; phylum Chordata; class Mammalia; order Dasyuromorphia; family Dasyuridae; genus Sarcophilus; species Sarcophilus harrisii. The sequence goes on from NC_045426.1 coordinate 395,174,620, forward strand.
AATTTCTTATGAAGAAAGTATTTACAAAGAAACTTTTGTAAATATAAGTTATAAATAAAATGTTGCAATTACAAGCAATTATGTTGTTATTCATAAAAGACTCTGAGAAACACATTTCAAAAAATGTCAAACAGTATAGATAACTAATTTGATGTATTTACGCCATTGTAGATGAAAATAATTTGTAAAAAATTGTAAAATTTTTTAAATGAGCTTTAAAAATGTAGCTAAAATTAATTACAAATTAAAAAGTGTTAATTTTATTAAAAGATGTGTTTCTTTTCATTATAGAAGTTGTTTCCTGTTCTAAGCTTAATGATCTCACTTGATCAAATGGAATTGCCTAAGAAATCACTTGCATTTAAACCTTTTTTTAATATATTTTATGAAACATTTCTAATTTACTGCTCTTGGTTTTCTATTGTACAGGATTTGTATCATCAGTCCTATGACTGTGTCTGTGTCATGTTTGCTTCTATTCCGGATTTTAAAGAATTTTATACAGAATCAGATGTCAACAAAGAAGGCTTGGAATGTCTTCGACTCCTGAATGAAATCATTGCTGACTTTGATGATGTAAGTGCTAATGTATGTGGAAAATGACATGTGTGAATATAATAGGAAACCATATTTTCTCAGGAAATTTGCAACACGAGGAATAAGAATTATATTTTAAATAAAACCAATAGGTTTGGAGTGAAAGGAGAGTACTACTATAGAATTTCTGATAACCAGCACTATAGTCTCCTGCTGGCAGTGATTGGTATATCCACTAATCTAAATTTAGCCACCTTGCTATGGCAGGATAAAGATGTATATTTTATCATCAAAGTTAATAGGATTGCTGAAATTCATCAATAAACACTGTCATACAAAGAATGTTATTTATGCTACAAACAGCAATGAAATTTCTAGAAAGACATGAAACTCAAGGAAAATTTTCTGACAGTGGCTTTATGTCTAAAAGTATAATAAATATATTCTTCACTTTGGCAATTCTCAGATCAAGATGTATATTCCAAATGATTAAGTGATTTGTTGGATTCTATCTTGAAGCCTATATGCAGAACTGCCATCTGTTCTTTAAAATAAAAGTAAATTATGCTCCTTAACTCATCTTTTTATTCCAGAAGGCATAGTACACTCTTCCTTTATACAGGGGTATGGATTTTAGAATTCAAAATGTTATGTGTTCTATGCTAACATTCACTACATTATCTGAATATAAGAAAAAGCAATGTTTTCCATGTCCATGTGCATATTTTTTTCATTTCAAGAATACTGTTGATATATACTTTAACATATTTAACATGTATTGGTCTACCTGCCATCTGGGGGAGCCGGTGGGGGAAGGAGGAGAAAAATTGGAACAAAAGTGTTTGCAATTGTCAATGCTGAAAAATTAACTATGTATATATCTTGTAAATAAAAAACTATGATTTAAAAAAGAATACTATTTATGTTCCATTATGATCATATATAAAATGAGGTAATTTTAACATTCATTGTCATATAATCTAATAAATCATGGACATATTTTCATATAAAATAATGTATTTAGTCTACAAATCTTCCTAAATTGGAGTAGCTAGGTGATGCAGTAACTAGAGCACCAGCCCTGAAGTCAAGAGGACCTGAGTTCAAATGTGGTCTCAGATACTTAACACTTCCTAGCTGTGTGACCCTGGGCAAATCATTTAACCCCAACTGCCTCAGCAAAAAAGAAAAAGAAAGAAAAAAAGAAAAGTCCAACAAAGTATTATCGAGCTAAGGTCAAGAGAAATTAAATAACTTTCCCCAAATCATAGAGCCAATAAGTGATGGAGCCTTACTCCTATGATTCCAAATCCAATATTCTTTACACTGTTCCATTGTTTATATAGATAGAAAAATTTGGAGAGAAATGTGGATTTAGATATAGTTAGGCATATGTAATCTCTCTAGAGTATGGGAAGATTTAGTGTTACCAATATAAAACTGAATGTTTCCTCTATAGAATACAAATTATATTTTAATTATGTTTCCAGTGATTCTATTAAGAGCCTAACACTGATTTCTCACAGTGAGGATAATTAGATAGAGTAAAAGATAAAGAGGATCTTGATGGGAACATATTCTAGTTCTTCTAATGCCATATTTAATTCCATTCTGCCATTTCTGAACAGGAGCAAATCATTTCAATTTCTCTCCTACCTTGCTTTCTCCTCTTTCTTTCTTTCTTTCTTTTCCTAACCCTTACTTTCTTCTCTGTTTTTGCTTATTCCTTTTCCTTAAACTATCTCCTAATTTCAACTACTTTGTATTATATTATTCTTATGAAATGAGGCAGCTAGGTAGTATATTGAATAGAGTCCTGGGTCTGAAGTCAGGAAGACATTCTACTGAAGTCAAATATGACCTTAGATATTTAACCATGTTTGCTTCAGTAATGTTAAGTGACTCCAGTATCTTTGCCAAGAAAATCCCAAATGGGATCATAAAGAATCAGACATAACTAAATGAATAAAAAATTACAAAATTCTGACTACATACATAATTATCAATTTTTACTTGTAAACATTTTATTTATTCAAAGCATCATATTTTCAGAAAGCCAGTAATGGTATTTCTAACCAAGAGTCATTAAAATTACTTGGAGCCATCATTAATTGACTTAAGTATTTATTTTGATTCCATGATTAACAAATTCTTTAAGATATTACATATCGATTTGAAATCAGCTAAGAACACACTCCTCAAGAAATGTAATCTTTTAAACTACCCTCTCTTACTAAAGAAAAAGACCTAAGATAAACAAATAGCATATCTGAAAAGAAGTTAACATTGCCAAGAATTGGTTACTTACAATGCTGCCAACACATTGAAACTTAGATCAGTACAAGCCTAAGTAAATAAATAACTATTATTTATTTCTTCATAGTTGCTGTCCAAACCAAAATTTAGTGGAGTTGAAAAGATCAAGACCATTGGAAGCACTTACATGGCAGCCACAGGACTGAGTGCTACACCGAGCCAAGAACACACACAGGTACAGCACAAATATAAACATCTTGATGGGCAAAAGTGATTGTATGTGTGCTCTTTATGTTCACCCATATAGAATTATAACTTATCAGGACAAATCCTTTTTAAGAACACATAAACCTGACTCCTAAAGTTGTATTTACACAACTGACTCTCATTCACTTTGTCAAGTTGATAATTCCTTATCAGGGGTCCTCAAACTTTTTAAATAGGTTCACTGTCTGAGGACTGTTGGAGGGCCGGACTATAGTAAAAACAAAAACTTTGTTTAGTGGGCTTTTAAATAAAGAAACTTCACAGCCCTGGGTGAGGGGGATAAACATCCTCAGCTGCTGCATCTGGCCCACAGGCTGTAGTTTGAGGACCCCTGCTTAGATTCTTAAGTCTGTTCTCTCTTTTTCTCATGAACAATTTAGCACTCCCCAAGACATCAAGAATATAGCAGATAGGGAATAACTACTTTCTACATGAAGCCTTTCCTGACCTCCAATTACTAGTACCTTCCCCAAAATATTGTATCTGTTTTACATATACTTAGATATATGAAAAATTGTTTCATGGTTTTCTTTGTAGTCTGCTTAGCTAACAATGTTTGATCCACCATAGGAGCTTAATAATCAATTGTTCATTGATTGTTCCTCTTCCTCCTTTTAACCTTTTGTTCTTATTCATGTGTAGAGAACATAAGTTACCTTTTGACAGTCTATCCATACTCTATAAATATCTACACCCAAAATATATGATTTCTTACCACAAAGCTTTACTCAGTAGGGTTACCATGCCATGCTACTAAATACAAATTAAAATTTAACTATAAACTCATATCTCAGTTCTACAGAACTTCCTCTCCCTTACCACAACCTACCTATGACCCAAATGCCAATATCCAGTCTGAAGATCCAGTAGGAATGGCACAGAAGATGTCAATGGCATTAGGGGCAGACCTCAAAGAATTCATTTTCATCACATCAGCTCCATCCTGTAGCAATACCTACCTTCTTATCCCTATCCTTCCATATGTTAACCCAAAGTCTTGTTATGCTTCAATTCTGAATCTATCTCTTCCTTTTCTAATAATCATTGGTAAGAGATCATTTTCAGTACCCTCAGATTTTACTAGGCTTTACCATATACCTTGAAGATTTTCCGTCTATGCTCCCAGGCCTTTCCATGAGCTCTGAACATGAACTCTGCTTTATAAGTTGCTTCTCAATTCAAATAACTCTTTTATGAGATGTTTTGCTTTTCTATTTGTGTTGCTAGTGCTTAGCACAGTTTCTAGTATGAACATAAATTAATTAATTAATGCCTTTTTGTTGCATTCCATTAGCTCCTCACTGATGATTTCAAGCTGTTTTGTTCCATTTTTGTTAATCCCTTAGGATAATTCTCATAATGATTGTCTTAGACTTTCTTCTCTTTCCCCAAACTCTAAACTTTCCTCAGCTTCACTATTGACTAATGGTCTTATACCCTACTAGGAAGACTGAAGGCATTATATGAGGTTCCTATATTGCATCTTCCTCTATCTTAAAATATATCTTTAGATGATCCATGTGTTCATGTATCCTTTGAGAATCAAAAGGGAAAAGTAAACTTTTCTAAGGTTAACAGAGCTAGATCCTTAATCTACCCCTAAACCTGATACCAAGTTTGTGATACAAGACCCTGCCTTTATGGCAAGAAAGTATATTCTGCTCATGGTAAACTTCACATCAGTGTACTATGTTCCCAGTAGAGAAAATACAAATATGGCCTAATGCAGCATGTTGGCAAAGGTCAAGTAATTGGATCAAGCACATTTAGATGAGGAACAAATATCTAATGTTCAATGACCTAGGGAATTTCCCAAGCAATAACAAGGAAGCCAGGAGTGAACAATCAGAGAGAACAGGATTAAAGTAGATGATCAGTCTGGAAAGTGATCTACCAATAGAAACATTAAGTTGATGATCCAAGCTCATGGAAGAACCAGAAAAACACATTCTCTGGTCTCAGGGTCAAAAAGTCTGATGTCAGTTTAGGACAGTAGATAAATAATTTAAGTACAAAGGACCTATCTGACCACTACAATACAATTTTTACAAAACAATGGAAAATCAGGACACATACTATGGATGGCTTTGAGGAAGAGATTATGGATTTGGAATTTTTATAGAAATTAGTCATTTTTACAGGTGACCTCCAGGAAAGAGATATTGCTTTCCCAAAATCACACAGGAAGAACATAACAAAACATGGCTTCAGACTCAGATCATGAAACTCTAGATCTACTGTTTTGTCCAATAAAGCAACAAAGTTCACAATGAGGAATCAAAGAACATTTCTAGTTAGAAGAGGGACAGAATCAAGCAGTGCTGGAAGGAGAGTAATTGGATGACTGTCTATAAAAGTGGTGAGACTATTCAAGCAAGAAAATCATTTAAGCTCAGTAATAGTCTTCTTTCAAGGTTACAAAGGCCTGAACTAAGTTGATGACAATAAGTATGCAAAGGAAGAGATAAATGGAAAAGACTGCAAAGCAACAATTAAATATTTTTGGTGACTAGATGTTGGGGCAAAAGTAAAAGAGGAATACAAGTCATTACATACATATTGAATTGAATTATCTTCTTTCTTGATCTGAAAATTAGATTGCTAAACTACTCAATTGAATTCTTGTTTTTTGGAATTAAGCCACATTCTTCCTTTACTCTTAACATCTGGTCTTTTATTATTGTAAAAAGAATACCCTTCCTACCAACCTCAGAGGATTGTGACGAAGATTAGATGAGGTCATGGAGGTAAAGTATTTTGTTATGATATAAATCACTCTTCTTACTCTGTTACTATTTTTTCAATAACTTATCAATGAGGTTTCTGAAACCTTCAGTTTCAATTGAAAGTCATTTTTTTTAAAGATGAGAAATCTTTGAGTAGAAACTGAGCACATGTTAGGAACACCTTTTTTTTTTTAAGAAGAGTCACAATTTAGGGGTTTTTTTCCTGGGGTTTATTCTAACTCTCAGATTCTGCGAGTTGGGGATCATTTATTACATGTTTATTTGTCAGAAAGAATATGTTTTGTTGTGTTTATTTTTCCCCCTATAATGTTATTGCTCTTCCTAATGGTGGCTTAGTTGTAATTTTCCTGAAAAGTATATTTGTTACACAGCCTTTTGCTTGTTGATTTAACAGCTTGTGTTTCTAGTTAAAGCACAAATAGTTTTACCTCTAGCTGTGTATACTTTCATGAAATGTTTTTCCTCTAAGTTACAAGCTTAGCAACATTAATGCATGAAATAGAAAAGCTTTCCATGCATGAGGATGATCCTTTGCTTAAGCTATTAGTTGAAAGCAACTTTTCACTTTTAAATTATTCATTAAAAGTGGAAAAACTCTCAACCTATTCTAATTTCAAAGGGCTAGAAGTAATGGGGCCTGAAGCACTGAACCCAAAATATATTAGGTTCCAGGACTCAATCTGTACAATCCACCAAGTGTTAGGGAATTGGGGTTTGACCCTCAAAAGATATTGGTTTTATGGGCCAGTGTCACAAGAAGTCTCAAAAGAATTTATAGGCATTATTAGATTGGCTAGGATGACAGGAAAAAATAATGAAGAATGTTGGAGGGGATGTGGGAAAATTGGGACACTGATGCATTGTTGGAGGAGTTGTGAACGAATCCAACAATTCTGGAGAGCAATCTGGAATTATGCCCAAAAAGTTATCAAACTGTGCATACCCTTTGATCCAGCAGTGTTTCTACCGGGCTTGTATCCCAAAGAGATACTAAAAAAGGGAAAGGTACCTGTATGTGCCAAAATGTTTGTGGCAGCCCTATTTGTAGTGGCCAGAAGCTGGAAAATGAATGGATGCCCATCAATTGGAGAATGGTTGAGTAAATTGTGGTATATGAATGTTAAGGAATATTATTGTTCTGTAAGAAATGACCAGCAGGATGAATACAGAGAGGCTTGGCGAGACTTACGTGAACTGATGCTAAGTGAAATGAGCAGAACCAGGAGATCATTATATACTTCAACAACAATACTGTATGAGGATGTGTTCTGATAGAAGTGGATTTCTTTGACAAAGAGAAGATCTAACTCAGTTTCAATTGATCAATGATGGACAGAAGCAGTTACACCCAAAAAAAGAACACTGGGAAATGAATGTAAACAGTTTGCATTTTTGTTTTTTTTTTCCCGGGTTATTTTTACCTTCTGAATCCAATTCTTCCTGTGCAACAAGAGAACTGTTCGGTTCTGCACACATATATTGTATCTAGGATATACTGTGACATATTTAACATGTATAGGACTGCTTGCCATCTGAGGGAGGGATTGGAGGGGGGGAAGGGAAAAGTCAGAACAGAAGTGAGTGCAAGGGATAATGTTGTAAAAAATTACCCAGGCATGGGTTCTGTCAATAAAAAGTTATAATTATTAAAAAAAATGTATAGGCTTAAACCATTTCCAAATTAATAGGTAGAGATTTTATTACACTGCTAGCAATGGGCTAATTTCCAAAAGGGATTGTTTTACTCATTAACAAGGAGGAAGACACTGTAAAATAAGGCTAAGCTCCTGATAAACTAGCCATGCCATAATGTAGGCTAACTTCCTAAAGAAGTTAGGGAAGATAAAAGGGCCTGCCTGAACTGGTGCTGGGTAAAGTGAGCAGAAGGAGGAAAACATGGTACACAATAATAACAAGATTATGTGATGATCAAATGTGATGGATTTGGCTTTTTTCAGCAGTGATATGATTCAAAGCAATTTCAATAGACTTGTGATGGAAAGAATCATCTGCATCCAGGGAAAGAATACTGAAGACTGAATGTGGATCAAAACATAGTATTTTCACATTTTGTTACTGTTAATTGTTTGTTTGCTTCTTTTTTCTTTCTCTTTTTTTTCATTTTTGATCTAATTTTCTTTGCACAGCATGATAAATATGGAATTTTTTTTTTAGTAAAACAGCACATGTTTAACTTAGATTACTTTTTGTCTTGGGGAGAGGAGAGGAGATAAAGAGCGGGAAAAAATTTGGAACACAAGGTTTTGGGTGAATGTTGAAAACCATCTTTGCATGTATTTAGACAAATATTATTTAAAAAGAAGTTAGGGAAGAAGAGGGGGGTTGAGTTCTTTCGGAGAAAAATAACATGGGGTTGACATCATAACTTGAACTTCTGAATGGAAATAGTGACTTTGAGGTCAGGATAATTTTTTCAATGCAATAAATTCAATAAGGACCTACTGCAATAAAGGTTCACTTAAGGATAATAAAAGATCTGCTTATAAGAAAAGGACCACTTATGGATTGAATAATCCTGTCAGTGCTCCCCACTTGCCTCAGGGAGTAGGTTGGCTTCCTGATTATTCCTAGTAATACAGTAGTAATACAGTAATTCCTCTCCCTGTAACCTAGCCAGCTCCCAAAGACCAAGGACCCTATCACAAGTACTATGTTCTACTTCTTCTCTGGCTAATGGAAGCTTTTCTTCCTGACTCCAGAGCCCAGTCCTTGTTCCACTTAGATAAATGCTATTTATATAGTGCTTCTGGGTTTTCAAAGAACTTTGATCTCAACAAAACTCTGGGAGGTATATCCCCATTTTACAGATGAGAAAACTGGGAGAGGTTAAATGACTTGCCCAGGGTCACATAGTATCACAATTTTGATTTGAACGGAAGACCTCTTATTTTTTATTGCTCCATGATTTTTTTTCAGCTTAACTGAAAATATTTTTCCTGGCTTCACCTACTTTAAATAAAGAAAAAAATAGTCTATAAATCTTAGTTAGTGCCAGATACTGTGCTAAATAATGAGTACACACACACACACACACACACACACACACACAAAAGAAACAAAAGAATTCCTACTCTCAAGGAATTTACCATTTAATTTAATATATACAAAGCAAGCTATATATAGGATAAATAAGAAGTAATTAATAGAAAGAAGGCACTAGAATTAAGATGAATAAGGAAAGTTTCCAATTAAAAAATAGAATTTTAATAAGGACTTAAAGGAAACCAGGAAGATCCATATGTATAGTGGAGAAGGAAGAGCATCCCAGGCATGGGAGATAGCTGGAGAAAAATGCCCAGAGCTTAGAGTGTCTTGTTTGTAAAACAATATAGGAGACCAGTATCACTGAATTAAAAAATACATGTTGGGACAAAGCATACCTGGTAAAGATGGGAAGAAGCAAGTAAAAAATGTTCTTTTTTTAAAAGAGGCAACTGGGATTAAGTGACTTTACTAGGGTCACATAACTAAGGGTTAAGTGTATGAAATAACATTTGAACTGAGGTCTTCCTGACTCCAGAGGGTGGTTCTTTCTCCACTGAGCCATCTAGCTGTCCCTGGGAAGGTCTTTGATTACCAAAAAGAACATTTTGTATTTGATTCTGGAAGAAATAGGGAGTCACTAGAATTTATTGAAAAAGGGAAGAACATGATAAAACCTTTAGGAAAATTATTTTAGTGTTTGAACGACTGATGAATTAGAATAAAAGAAGGATGTGGTGGTGTAATTTGATTTATACAGATCCCACCAGCAAGCTATTGCAATAATCCAGGGGTGAGATGATAAGGACCTTCATTAGAATAGTGGAAGTATCAGAGAAAAGAAGGTTGGAGAGATTTAACAAAGATGAAATCAATAGACCTTAGAAACAAGAGTGGATATTGGCAGAAGGGGACAGAATAAGAAATAGGAATTTAGAATGACTCCTAAATTGGCACCTTGAGGAATTAAAAGGATGGTGTTGCCTTCTATAGTTAACAGGAAAGGTGGGGAAAGGCAGGAAGATTTAGAGGGAAAGAGAAAGAGCTCAGTTTTGGACATGATGAGTTTAAGATGTCTACCACACATCAAGTTTAATATAACTGAATGGCAATTTGAGGTTAGCAGATGATTTGGGGCAGGATTGAGAATCATCAGCATAGAAATAGTAATAAAATCCTTGGGAACTGATGAGATCATTGAATGTGATAATATATAGAGAGAAGAGAAGATGATTCAGACTAGAACTGTAAAGAACACAGAGAGTGTGATTTGGAAGAGGATCCAGCAAAGGAGACTTAGAAGTAGCAGTCAGATAGGAAGGAGGAAAACCAGGAGAGAGTGCTGTCCTGAAAACCTAGAAAGAAGAGACTATCACAGAGGAGAGGGATATCAACAAGGTCAAAGGAGAAATCACGGAGAATGAGGATTGAGAAACAGCCATTAGGTTAAGCCAATAAGAGATCATTAGTAACATTGGAGAGAACAATTTCAGTGTAATGATAAAGTCAGAAGCCAAATGGTTAGGTATAAGAAGGGAGAGAAAATGAAGGTACTTATTATATATTGTCTTTTCAAGGAGTTTAGGTATAAATGGCCAAAGAGTTATAGATTGACAGTTAAGAGGAATGGAAGGATAGAAGAGACATGGCCTATACAATCAGTAGAAAATGAGCAAGTAGAAATTGAAAATAAGTGAAAGAATAGGGATGACAAAAGGGGCATTCAATGGGGGTAAATGGAATGGGATGGAATAGTAAACAGCCTTAATTTTTTCTGTAAAATATGAGGCAGATTCTCAGCTTGAGAGAGTAGGGACAGGAGTAGCCATGGGAGGTTTGAGGAAGGATGAAAAGATTTATAAGCACTATTGTAAAGAGTGAGATAAAGGGTTAATAAGGAAGGTAGAGTAGGAATGCCTAGCTTCAGTGAGGATCCAGTTGAGTTTTACAGCATAAATTTTTAGTGAGTCCAGTCAGAATAGTTACATGGTTTTCTCCCTCTTTGTTCAACAGACTATGTGTAGAAATGAAGGCATCAAAGGTGGGAGTAATCCAACGCTAAAGCTTGGCTAAGCATAATCCCAAATATAATAAGAAGGCTAGGGAATCAAGAGAAGAGGACAATGTCGAGTTCGATTGGTTCACCAAGGAATCAAGATTGAGACAAGAGAATGGCTAATGCAGGGGGCAATAACCAGTATATTTTTATAGAGAATATTTTCTTTTAATTCTGTTACTACTTTAAATTTTTACCATATTTCTCTCCCTTTCACTAACATTCTCTAGAATAAGTTGTAGAATAATTCCATTGCCTTTATTTCCTCTCATTTCTTCATTAGTTGTCTTAAAATGGCTTTTGTTCATTCCACTTAACTGATTCTCTTCTAAGCACATTGGTGACTTAATTCTGGCCAAATCCAAAATTCTTAATCACTGTCTTTGTAACAAAAACAGTCAACTCTCTGATCTTTAGACCATAGTAATACCATGATATTTTAATTTCCTTTTTCTCAAATGATTCCATCCCTGCTTCCTTCAATGCCTCTTCTTCCTTTCTAACTGTGGATGGGTTTAATGTTTAATTCCTCCATAATAAACAGGGAGGATTACTGATTTGTCACATACCTAATATAATTCAGAAATGGGACTTGAACTCAGGTCTTCCTAACCTTGAGACTGCTCCTCCATCCAATGTGCCACATCATTTAATTCTGAAGCTTTATCCCTATTCTAAGCAAGAAAATTATGGCAAGTAAACTCTAAATTCAGCTCTGAGCACAAGATAATCAGAAAGTTGGGTGGAGATAGTGTTATTTTTTAAAACAAAAGAAAAGGAAGTATACTATGGGTTTGATGACCATATTTTAAGTTCAAAAATGAGGACACATTTTCAAAACAGTATTCCTCACATAAAATCAAGTATCACTGATTACATTCTGATATAGATGTACTTCCATATCCATATTGCTGGAGAAACAATAATTGTGCAGAATAATTATCAATCAGTCATTATTTTTACAAGCATTCTGCTTAAAGATTGGCTCACTTGCCACTGCAGTTTCAATAACTCTTAGACATAAATAAGATCAAGTCATTTATAGACTCTAAAAACATTCTAGGGTACTACTTTAGGTTAAAAACCTATGGGAACAGGGATGTTAAAGAACAGAGAAAAACAAGTTGCCTCAAATACCTATTTAATATTTACAGAAGAATATGTAGCACAGTGATCTCAAGAACCTCTGGATGTACATTTTTGATTGTACATTCAAACAAATATCTTTTGGTTCTTGATTAAGTTGCTCTCCTTTCTAAATATGCCATAGATATAGTTTAAAGCTGCTTTTTTTGTTGTTTTAACTTTTATTATTTATTTATTTATTTTTGCTGAGGTAAATTAAGTGACTTGCCTAGAGTCACATATCTAGAAAGTGTTAAGTGTCTAAGGCCAAATTTGAACTCAGATCTTCCTGACTTCTGGGTTGGTACTCTATCCACTGTGCCACCTAGCTGCCCCCTAAAGCTGATTTTTTTTAATGGAGATTTTTCCAAATTAACAAGCACATATGTAATGCCTTCCAAGGCACTTTACTAAGTATTGGGGATCCAGAGAAAAACAAAAGTTGTCCCTTTAGCTGGAGTATGGGGCAGAAATTAATTTTATTTTATTTAGATTTTAATTTATGGAATGAAACAAGTCTTTCTATAACATAGTACAATAAAAAATATGATTGTACATGAAACTGCAAAAAACAACATTATCATGTAAATTACTTTCTCCCCCCCCCTTTTTTTTTTCCTTCCCCCTCACTCTAGAGATGACTACCATTAGACACAGACACATATAATTATTCTATACATATTTTTATCAGTGCTTTCTCCGGATGTACATAATGTCTTTCTTCATATGTCTTTTATAGGTAACATGGGTATTTATAATAGAATAACTTATTCACTAAGTCATTCTTAAAAATATATTGCTGTTATTGTATACAATGTTCTCTTGATTCTACTCATTTCACTCTTCATTATTTTGTGCAAGTCATTCCATTTTATAAAAAATTTCCATTTTATAAAATCATTGAGTTCATCACTTCTTATAGTACATATTATTCCATCATAACCATATACTACAACTTGTTCAGCCATTCCCTAACTGATGAACATTCTTGTAATTTCTAGTTCTTTGCCACCACAAAGAGAGATTCATTTTTAAGAAGACTGGAAAGCTTTGAATGGTCAAGGCTGTAAAGCATTTTCAAGCTCAAACACAGTTTTATATTTGACCCTAAAAGAAAATAGGAACTACTGAAACTTTTTGTTTATTTGTTTATTGTTCTTTAATGAGATGTGGGAGTGACATAGTGATACTACAATTTAGAAAGATCAATTTGATAGGGAATGGATGGAGTAGGGAAAGACGAATTAGGAAGACCAATAAATAGACTACTGCTATAATCCATGTGTAAGGTGATGAGAAATTGTCCAAAGGTAATAGCAGTGTCATATGAGAGAAGTAGCATATAGATGAGATGTTACAAAGGACTAATCAATAGAACTTGACACAGATTGGATATTGGGGTTGAGGGAAAGAATAGAATTGGTGATGATAGCTAAATTGTAAGCCTGTGTGACTGGAAGAATGAAAGGAAGAAATTCCTTTACAGTAACAGAAAAGTTTAGAATAGGGGAAGATTTTGAAAGATCATGAGTTCTGTTTTGGATTTATTGAATTATAGAGTTCTACCTAGGTCAAAATAGATAATGAGATGAGGAGAGAAATTAGAACTGGATAAATAAATATGAAAATTATCTACATAGAGGTGATAATAGAATCTATGGGAGCTGATAAGATCATTAAGTGAAATAGCACAGAGAGAAAAGAGGATCCAGGACAGAGCCGGTGGATATGACATGACTGAAAACCAACAAAAGAGAATGATAGTCAGATAGAAGAGCGATATTTTAAAAATGAAAAGATAAAATCCATAACATATATTCCTAACTCAGATTTGAGAAAGATCATGATCCATTATTTCTTTTATTTTGTTCTTAGCATTAAGATTCTTCACCAATTTTCAGGGATCAGCACACATAGCTAGGGTTTAGATTCTTCCTTACACATGGTTGACTAAATTAACTATGTCAAACAATAGAATCTTCCTCCATCCTTATCTCCATTGCAACTTTTGATTCCATTTATTGAGTCACACCTTGCAGAGTAGGTTCAAGTCTGTTGGTTAACAGAGTTATATTGGTACAAATTTAACATTACTCTACTTCAACATCATAGTATCCTGAGAAGAAAATCATCTCCCTTCTTCCCAGTCAAACTTTAGTATTTCATTACAATTCATTTATGAAAAAGTTTGAGGGAAGGTATGGAATAATTTTTTTTTTATGAAAGGCAATCATCCACTTGAATTGTACAGTAGTTAAATAAAATGTCCTAGGACACAATGAATTTGTAGAGCCATTCTCTATAAAATGACATGAGATTTCAGTTGGACAGGAAAAGTAAACTCCTATAGGACCCATGAATGGACAGTTAGAAAAAGCAATTACTGACACTGCTCTGCACCTGAATATGAGAATCTGGGGCTTTCACATAAGTATCTTTTTTGGAGTTCGTGAGTCATCAATGTATAGTGAGAAGAAACCATCGAGGTCACCTAGTGCAGTTTGATAGCTTTATTCAATTGAATAATACAATATATTTTTCAATGGCTAGATTTACATTTCTTATAAAAAAGAAATTATGGTAAAAAAAATATTATGGAAGCAAGATGGGCTTAGGCTGGAACTATAGTTTCATTGGTACAGAAATCTCCTGGATGAAGAAACTTCATGCAAGTTGACACCTTTTCTGCAACTTTAACTCTTCAAGAGCTTCCAGAACTCTAGGAACACTGTTCCTAGAATATAAATTAAGTGACTTGCTGAGGGTCACATAGCCAGGAAGTGACTGAGGTAAAGCTTGAACACAAGTCTCCCTGGCTCTCTATCCACTAAGCTAGTGCTAGTTATAATTGTCTAAATCATACAAACTTAATTCCTATTAAATCCAAAGTGTGAATAACCAGTTTCCTTTAACTTAGTCTAAATGTTAGTTTTATTTATGTACCATTACTAGCCAGTGTAGATAAGGCGGTAATTTGAATGATCTAAAATTTGGCAAGGGACCTTTTCTTATGACAGTGATGTTTAAGTAGAGCAGGCAATTATGTTTAAACTGTCCTAATCAATAGAAACCAAACAGGAGCTGCCAATTATACTTTTATAATCAATTTTACTGAACAAGTGATCTTTGATTGTAATCCTAGCTCTATTGTCCTCCAGAATATCATATTTAAAGCCCTCCATTCTTTTAATGTAGAAGCTGCTAAATCTTGTGTTACCCTGATTGTGATTCCACTATACTTCAATTGTGTCTTTCTGGATGCTTGCAATATTTTCTCCTTGACCTGAGAATTCTAGAATACCCACTGGTTCTAGAATATCAGGACAGTTTTCCTTGGTGAGTTTTAGAAAGATGATGTCTAGACTCTTTTTTTGTTGTTGTTCATGACTTTCAAGTAGATGAATAATTTTTAAATTATCACACTTGGATCTATTTTTCTAGTCAGTTGTTTTTCTAATGAGATATTTCACATTTTTTCCCTTTTTTTTAGTTTTGCCTTATTGTATCTTGATTTCTCATAAAGTCATTAATTTCCATTTGCTCAAACCTAATTTTTAAGGAATTATTTTCCTCAGTGAGCTTTTGTATCTCCTTTCTCATTTGGCTAATTTTGTTTATCAAGGCATTCTTTTCCTCATTAGCTTTTTTGTATTCTTTTTGTACCACTCTCAATTCTATTCCTACTTTTTCCTCTATCTCTCATACTTGATTTTCAAAATACTTTTTGAGCTCTTTCATGGTCTGAAACCAAATTTTTTTTTGAGACTTCAGATGTAGGAACTTTGATTTTGTTATCTTCTGAGTGTGTGTTTTCATCTTCCTTGTCAACATAGTATCATTCTATGGTTAGAATCTTTTTCTGTTGTCTGCACATTTTCTTAGTCTGCTACTTGGCTTTTAATTGTTTGTTAAAGTAGAACTCTGTTTCCAGGATGGAGGGTGCACTATCCTAAGTTTCAGGGGTTTTATGCAGTTGTTTTCAGAAATCCTTCTAGGGACTTGACCACAAGTACTCTTTTCTGCCCTAAAACTGCTAGGAATGTCCCCACCCCACTGTAGCTGTAAGTTCTAGTGTGCTAAAGCAACACTATTTCCTTAGTACTAGTAAAAAAAAATACCCTGTGAACTGAGGCTTCAGGAAGCTGCCACCACCACCACTGCCCATGACCAGTCTTGGTTTGCTGGTTTCTGAAGGTCCTTTTACTCTAACAAACCTTTCCTGCCAAGCTTCCAAGTTATCTTTTATGTCTCTGGGCTCAGAGGTTTGGAAACCATTAATACTGCTACTGATTCAGAAGTCTGTAGATCTATTTCTGCTTTGCTGATACTGGAGTCAGGGCTACACTGGCATGGCCTGCACCAGGACTGCATACTGGAGACCCACCCTGGTGTTACAGACATTTCCTGCTGATCTTCTAAGTTGTCTCTGGCCATAAAATTGTTCTGCTCTGGGTTTTTTTTTGTGTATTCTGATGCTCTAAAATTTCTTTAGAGTCATTATTTAAAGGAATTTGGAGATGTTTAAGGGAAAGGTCTGTGAGTTCCTGCATTTACTCTGCCATCTTGGTTCTGCTTCTCTCCAATTATTTAAATATTGTTTAAAAAATATTATTAAAAAATAAGAGCCCATGCAAACTTCTAGATTCTGTAAGGGGAGAGAAGTACTACAAGAATGAAGAAAAAAGGGAGGATGGTGAGAGGAAAGCAGTGGATTTTCTTGATCAATCATTCCCTCTCCCCACCTTACCATAGATACGAATTCTGTTCATCCCAAAGAATCCCCCTTTTTTTTTTAATCTCTTCTGGTATTTAGAATCTTTCCCTTTCTTCACCCTAGGAAATGTCATAAAACAGAAAGGATCTTTTATTGCAAGAAAGGAATTTAAAGTCTCTAATACTATAGGCTTATATATAATGGGATATTCCACAGAGTTCTGTTTCTGAAGCAGTTTCATGTTTGGTTTTTCAGATTGGTGTGCAGATTTGGACATCAACAGAAAACATTCTGAGTTTTTCTCTAACTACCTTTTGTACATATTGCTCCCATTCAGGAACCTGAGCGCCAGTACATGCACATTGGCACCATGGTGGAATTCGCTTTTGCCCTAGCAGCTAAATTGGATGTAATCAACAAACATTCCTTCAATGACTTCAAGTTGCGAGTGGGTATGTTTTGGAAAGAACTTCATATGCTCTCTGATCCCTTTGTAAAAATAAATAAATAAAAAATATAAATAAAAATAAATAAGAATTGCATAAAGAGGAGGCTCAAAGATCTAGAGTAAGTCAAATACCAGTGTCTGTAGCCTTAAAACTAATTTAGATTGTATACAGAAATGTCCAGTTATTGTCTTAGGATTCATAGCCCAAAAGAAAATCAAGCATGATTCCAAAGTTTAAATCTCATCATTTAGTAACTTATCAGTAGGTAATCCAAAAAGAAAGTAGTCCAACCTTATAAATAGGAAAATAGATTATTTTTCCTTCTTTAGAATAAAGAAAATAAATGTATTGTCTTGCATATCAATCCCTAACATTTTCATAACACTTAGATGCTTTCAACAAGGTGATTTAATTTCTTTGACTTCAATTTTCTTTTTAAACAACATGATTTTGATGAGAACAAGGATCTAAAAGGAGCCCAAAGACCTACTGCCTTACCTAGAAATCTGTTCTATTAAAAAAGAGAAGAATCAATTAGTAAGAAAGCTCTTAAGAAACCTTCTTGTGAGCTTAATTTTCCCCTGTTTTTCTCATTTCTTATAATTTTAAAAACCAGATAGTTGGGAAAAGCAATTGATATTTATCTGGATTTCATTTTTATTCATGTCCTGAATCCAGTAACACACAAGTAAAGATTTCTCTACATAGTAGAGAAAAAAAGCATATTCAGAAATGTGTAGCAGAAAATTTGCTTTATAATTTTTATATTAAAAAATCACTGTTAATCTGCATCATTGTTTGAATTTTATAGGTAATATGATGACAAAAACAACCCATAGTTTTGCTTTGACTCTGTTATCTTCTTCTTCCATTTTCTTTCTTGTCAACCTTATTCCTGGTAACTTTTATCCAGACCACATAATGCTGCAAAGATACTGTCATTATGTCAAGGAGGCTACTTTTAGAGTTACTTTCTCAAGAGAAAGGAGACAGCTCTCATTTGATGAGATAAAATAGGAGGATTTTCCTCTTCCTTTACCTAAACTGCCCTCTTACCTGTCCTTCATACTATATGACACCTTCATGGATTCAACTGCTTCCTATTTAAATAAGGAGAGAAATGAATTTCATGACCTATAATCATTACCACCATGTGAACCTACTCTTTGGGTTAGGATTCTCCAAAATCTCACAAAAATTACTCATTACAGAGTGGGGAAAGTAAATGGGTAGAATAAAAGGCATACATGTATGCATATATGCAGACAATGAATTAATTTTATTGGATATTCTAGGGTGTTTATACAACAGTTTCATAATTTCTATGACTTAGACATTTTCATTTTCCAATGAATGATTAATAAAACAATAGAATAAGAAAATAGGCTGAGTTTGTAACCATCAAGCCATTTTTCAAGCAGTGAAAATTATGTCTAATTATCTTTTGGTATAATAATATTTGAGAACTTATGTTAAACTTACAAACCCATCCAACAACCCATATTTCCTGTTAGGTAACAATCTGCTTATGTATCCCATCCTTTTCTTTCTATAAAGGTGTTTCTCTATTTTTATGCCTAGTAGACAGTGCCATCTAGTGGCCAATCCCAAGGGCTAAAAATGTGTTCTAGGACTTGAGACAGCATTATTCCAAATATTAAAGGTTTGGAGGCAAATTCTCCTCCCTAGACTCCTCTCTTGTATATTAAACTGGGAAGTTAGTCTGTTAATCAAGAATCACAAATCAACTGTGCTCTTTTTCAAAATGGAAACTATCTCCATTGCCAGCAGAATGGGAGGTCATGATGGGCCACTTCTGGGAGCCATAGAGTTATGATTGTGTCAGCACTATGCTGTCAGAATGAGCTGCTGCAACCAGAGACGTCAAATTATCCAGTAAAACTACAGTCCAGGGTCCTTAGGTCTGATGTTCGTTGAGAAGTGTTTGCTAGAATGAAAAATTACTTCTGACTCCTGGAATAGAAATGCATGCTTGAAAAGTCATTCTCTATGAGAACAAATATTCTTTACTTTTAATGATCAATGAGTGTCCGGAGGTTTTATGGACTAGGGTCTGTGTTTTACTACTTGTCTTCCTATAGTAAAATTGGAAGACTGGTTTGGAACCATGATGATACCTCAAAACCATTTTTGTCTTCATCATACTAGATTCTTTTCTCCCCCAAATCAGCAAACTTTCATTAAAACAACTAGAGATGAGTAGTGGAAAGTACAGAAACTCGCTTGATGTCATTGTCTACTGTAATCTAAAAAACTCTTAATTTGGACAGGTAGACAGAGTCCATATTTTGTAATGACAGAGTCACCAAGTAGGTCAGAAATGTAATTTTTGTTTTCATTAGAAAAACAATATTAGTAATACCTATTAGCAGAAATCTACATATCCTAGAAATAAATGAAATTGAGACAGGACCAGAGAAAATCAGGTAGCTAGAGTAAATAATGGTTTAAAAATTATATTTCTTCAACTTTTTCAAGAGGTTTTCATTTTAGAGTGAGCAAGGAAAGGAAAATATAGTTAATGTTGCTAAAGATTTGATCTAATGATGAAATAGGGCGATTGGGGTAAAATAGTAGCTGAATGGGAAGTGCATATTTTTAGAACTGATGAAGTTGTTTGTTTAAACCTGAGTGCTGTTTTATACACCTCCAATTTTTCTTCACTAAGGGCAGCCTAAATAATAGAGTACTTTTCTTTAGAAATTAATGATTAATTTTGCCTGTATTATACAATTTCTATCCCATTATAATAAAATAATTTTGCAATCTTCCTGCTTTCCCCTATGTTTGGATGAATCAAAACCTACCCAAAACATTGTCTCCTAATTCTATTCATTCTTTTCTGTGTCTCCTTTCTCTACTTCCCTAGGTTGTAAACAAAAAATGCTCAATTTACTTTATATCTCTTACTTCTATCTAACTCCTGGTATAATCCCATTCGTGTATTCAATAAAATGTTACTAATTCCCATTTTACAAATTTTGTCCTCTAATATGCATCACAAGAGTACATAACTTCTATCCCAGTCCTATCAAAAAAAAATCTCATAAAGATGTCACTTATTTGAAACAGTGATGAAATCGTTATGGCCTTGTTAATTAGAATCTGATGTTTCATAGGTATTAACCATGGCCCCGTAATAGCTGGTGTAATTGGAGCTCAGAAACCTCAATATGACATTTGGGGCAATACAGTAAATGTGGCCAGCAGAATGGACAGCACTGGAGTCTTAGATAAAATACAGGTATTTCAATTTGGATTTATATCATTTATTTTTTCTCATGTGATTAGAAACAATGAATTCGGGACTGCCACAAACCATGATGATGGGAATATTAAGATAGGATAAAACATAACCACTGAAGAATTTTCATTAATATCTATAGTTGTTTTTTTTTTCCAAAAAAAAAAAAAAAAAAAAAAAACTAGGTAGGTTAAGTCATATCAGCAACAAGCATTTATGAAGAGCTTTCTATGTGACAGGCACCTTGGGAAAATGAACACAAGCAGAAAAATGATATCTTCTCTCAAGGAGTTTACATTTTTAAAGACTACACCCTAAAAGTAAATTATAAAGTGAGGGAGAAGTAGAGATAAAAGTACCTCACCCGGGGAAAAGTAGGGAAAATAGGCTGTAGTAAATCCTAGAAAAGAAGGAAGACATGGCTGGTCTGTGTACTTCCTTAATAGAGGTTCTGGGAGAAACCATTCAATTGGAAGAATAGGTCACAGAAGTAAAGAGTAGTTAGTATAAGCAAACAAAAACAAAAACAAACAAACTTAACAACAACAACAACAAAAAAAAAAAAACTCCACAAAACAACAAATGTTTTTAAGTAACAAGAATTAGACTGCAATAAAAAGAAAGAAACTAAAAGTATCAGCCATGTTTATTATACTTCCTTAACTTAGAAACATAGAAAAAACTCTAAAAGTTATTTAGTATATAGCCCAGGCCTAAAGTGTTTTACAATACTTTTACTCTTTATAGTAATCTCCAACAAAGAGTTATCTACTCTTCCTCTGAATATCTTCAGTACTAGAAAAGTCATTATTTCCCAATGTGCTTCTTTCCAATTTTGAAAACCTAAGTTATATTCATATATTCCTCATATTCAGCTAACATCACCTTATGGTGGCCAATCAGAAGAAATCAGAATTTTTCTCCCATATGACAATGCTAAATAAAGAAATAGCAGGTAGTTAATAGATCTTCAATGAAAATAAATTCATTAAAAATAGTTACTGATGAATTTAACAGAACAGTTCAGCTGAAGAAATATATTTGCTTGTAAATGATGCCAGACAATTGGAAGGAATAGTGAAATCTTTGAGGGAGGCAACATGTTAAAACAAAAAGATGAATGATTCTCAAACTAAAGAACGTAGGTTTAAATTCCATTTCCCATACTAATTATTCTGGTAAATCTTAAGCAAAAAAAAATCTCTTAACTACCTTGAGTCTCAACTTCCTCATATGTAATGTTAAAAAAAAAAGTTAGATTAGATAGTCTTTCAGGTTCTTTTCACATCTAGATCTCTGATCCTAAATTACATTTTCTATATTGAATCCCTATTTAATACAGTGTCAAAAACAAAGATGTATAATAGTCTTCCCATGCTAGAGAAAACATTTGGTTCCTGTCAAAAATAAAATCTTGGCACCTGTGAAAAATAAATATTCTTTAATGTAGGAATCATGAATGTAAATAGCACGATCATCTAATTCCTAAGCAATGGGTATAGGAAGATGCATCATTCCCTTTAGACATATGTTTAGACAATGACCAAACCCCTCTAGTCATGAAATCATTTTAAAGATATGACACTAATTATAAGCCTTCCATATGTAAATATAAAGTAATTGTTATTATGAAAAAAAATAAGACATTTAATTCATCTAGTACATACTTGCCACTTTGCCTGGGTGCTTAGATATTCCATCTTTCCATGTTTTTATATTTCTAAAATTCAGTTTTACAAATAGTGATACAAATAAAACTTCCAAATTCAAATAATAATGACTAGCATCTGTTTAATAATTTAAGGTTTCCAAAACATTTTACACATGTTATTTCATTTAATCCTTCCAACTATTCTGTGAGATAGATGCTGCTATTAGCTTTCATTTTACAAAGAAACTGATACATAAAGGGTAAATAACCTGGCCAGGTTCACTTGCTTAAGTATATTGGGCAGGATTCAAACTCAAGTCTTTTTGACTACAAGTTCAACATTTTATCTACTGTGCCTCTCTGATTGTCTAAAATATTGTGATTTCCCAAGCATTCTTGGCAAATAACCCACTCCTGTATCTCAGGCTACAAGATTACACCTAATCAGGAATATAAAATATAAATTAAAGCAAAAGAAATTCTTTATTGATATACCTTAGAATTTCAAAAGACATGATTTTTTTCCCTATATAGTTGACTCCTCTTTTTAAAATGTAGATTAAATTCTTCTTATACCTTAGAAGATGGTATGCATGAGTTGGTATGGCCAGGCAAATTGGTAATTAATTTATGAAATTATGAAATGGGGGTAGGCATGTCTCTTTGGGTCCTCACTTAGAAAGATCACAACTGGCATCAGAAAATGAAGCAGCAATCATACTTTCATTAAGCACAGAGAATATGGGAGTAAATAATCCATAAAGACAGAAAAAAAGAGGTAAAGAGACAAATGATGTGGCTCAGGGATGGGAGAATGAGGTGATGAAGGAAGGCAGTGTGAGGAAGAGAATGGGGACAGGGAGAGGAAGAGAATATCACTCACTTAATCATGGATTAGATTTAGGATCATTCAACAGCATGGGGCCTATGCAGATGGAAGTGTACTTAGGAAGCAGGAGTTTGAAGACCCATTTTTATGAGGTTTTGGGGGAAAACCAAACAACTCCTCTCTGTAATTTTGGAGTATCTCATTAGCATAACCAAATTATCTCAAAGTTATCGATAAAACTTCAATCATCATTTTATCATCTGTAAGTATCTTTTTGGTGTTCTGCTAGTCTGGAGTTGTGGAGGTCTGGATTTAGTTTAAAATTTATGTATCATGAGATCAGAACCTTCACAAGCAGTGCCTAAATGGTTTCCCCCAATTTGACTCCATTATCAGGATGTAAATTTAGTAAATATATGATACAGTTTTTTTTTAATTATGCTCCTTTGATGTTTGGGATGGTTTGTACATGATTTCCAGGTTACCTTTTGCAATCTATTTGGCTATTGCCTCTTTATACTGATTCTAAACTTATTTTACTGACTATAAGAGGAGAGAAGGTCAAGGAGACCAGAAAAAGATACAATTCTAACACACCAGAAAAAAATAATTCTTTCCTGACATTCTTCTGGTGATGTGCCTATTTAAAATTAGCTAGGTGATCTTGGACCTTCAATATGTAGCTCATCAATAGACTTATAGTGGAAGTCTTTTGACCTTCATTGGTTTCTCATTCTGCTCCTGGCCCCTTGTTGTGATATTTATTTAGTTCTTGAAATACTATATATATATAGGATGGTAAATTCCCTTTCTTATAAAAGGTCAGATTCTTGAATTTTGTTCTGCAGAAAAACAAAAGCTTCTTATCTTTAAATACCAAATTGGGGTTTTGATGTATTTCTGATTGCAAATGAATAATAAATATGTTAGTGACTGCATACATGACAGTCATTTGAAATATTTTTGAGAAAATAATTGTGTGTATATATATACTACATATGCTTTTATAAATAATATGTGAGTATATACCTACATATATTTATATATCTGTGTATTTGCATATACATATATTAATATGTATAAGTATGCACAAGCCTAAAGAAGAAAAAAAGCAGACTTTGAGATCTGATTCAGTTTTTTCTAATCTATCTATGTTAATATGTTTTTAAAACTTCTATTTCAGGTCACTGAGGAAACAAACATTGTCTTACAGACATTAGGATACATGTGTACTTGCAGAGGAATAATCAACGTGAAAGGAAAAGGTGAACTGAAGACATATTTCGTACATACAGAAATGGCAAGATCCCTTTCCCAAGCAAATGTGGCATCCTGAAGAATATTCCTACATTTGGAAAACACACATATATATATATTCACTTTTAGGGAAAGTGCCCTAAACTTTCTGAAGGCATTTCTGTTCCCTTAATTTGAATGCGTGTGCTATTTTCCACTATATGGACTTTGTGCAGAGAAGTCTGCATGTCTCATTGGCTCACGCATCTCTTTTTTGACATGCTGAGACACTTGCAGTGAACGCTAAGAAATTAGACAACTGTACTGCCATTTGCACTGTGTTTACTTCCAAATGGAGAAAAGACTGAAACAAAATGAGGAGAAACAAGAAGAAAAGAATGAAAGGACTTAATAATATTAGAAGGAAAACAAAATTCTTAAGGCAATAAAACTAGGGGGTGTATAATATTTTCTGGTGCATGTTATTTTCTGGAAAATACAGTAGCTCCCCAACCACATCCACTAGTCTGATATTAAAATACATAGTATTTGTAAATAGGTTAATTCTGTCCCTCCATATTAGGTTGAATGTCTTCACCTGTGTGTCTCATGACCAGTGGCAGCCTGCAGGCATTCTGTGATGTGGTATTGCCAACAATGGCTTTTTAGCACCATCTTCACTGGTCCATTGCCATTGATTTTCAGAATCCTCACCACACAGGATCAGTTTTTGTACAAAACACATCATGTTTTGAAGCCATTGTCTTTTGTAAGGTTAATTCATTAAAAATTTATATGGATTTTGTCTTGTGACTTGTGTCTTTGTCCACCCACCTCTTTTCTCTCTCTTCCCTGATATAAGTTAAGGGATACAAATCTCACCAGCTATTCTCCTTCTGACACAACAGCAACACATTTCAGAAAGAATTCCCTGAGCAACAGGAGGATACTAGAGTCAATCCTTTTGGCCTTTCCATCACTTTCGGGTATGAATGATTTAGAAGGATGAAGGTCAGCAGAGGAAAAGTATAAGAGAGGCACCAGGATGTTCTGACCTATCATGTCTAGTCTAGTTGTCAAAGACCTTGGGAAGATCCAGATCAAATCTGACCCAAGCCCCTTGGTGTCATGATGGTAAATGGGGACAATAACACACACACAAACACACACACACATACACACACAGACACATACATATCAAACATTGTACATTGTATATGTTTTTATATATGTTATATATTTACATATATTCCTAATACTTCTCCATCAATAGAAACATACACACTGCCTCTACTACATGTATATATGTCTATAGGGTATATGCAAATATATGTGTGTGTTTTAAACTGAGCCTTTTATTTCATTTGTGTAGGGAACTATATAGTAGGGAAGTTCTCTCTATCAGTCTTGCATATCAGTAACTCTTCTACAAATTATAGTGAAAGAAAGACAGAGACAGAGAAAGACAGAGACAGAGAGTGAGAGAAACAGACAAGGGGAAGGGGAACAGACCGATAGAAAGACAGAGGTGGAGGGAGAGAGACAGAGTGAGATAGAGAGAGACAGAGACACACACAAAGAGAAACAGAGACAGAAGGAGGAAGAGAGAAAGAGAAGGGGAGGGAGAGAGAAACAGAAGAGAAAGAAAGAAGATAGACAAATAGAGGGAGAAGAGAGAGATATGGAGGGAGAGGGAGAGACAGAGAGAGACAGAGAAACAGAGACACACAAAGAGAAACAGAGACAGAGAAGGAGGAAGAAAGAAAGAGAAGGGGGAGGGAGAGAGAAACAGAGGAAGAGAAAGAAAAGATAGAGAGACAAATAGAGGAGAAAGAGAAAGAGAGAGAATGTAAATATACACATAAATATGTATATGTGTGTATATACACATATATATTGTCAAATGTTCTTAATGAAAAGTAGAATAAAAAAAATTCACCACTTTTTATTCAGACAAGGTTTGTTTATCACTTATTTGGCTTAATAAATGAAATAAATGGTGTGTAAAAAGATTTCTTCCTATCTTATAATATTTTTATTTACTCATTATACATTTCTGCCAAACTTCAGAAAACCCCATGAAATATATCCCTTACAACCCTAGTCCTTCTGTTCTTTGCTAAATACCTAAGAATGGCAATAAAAGTCTTGTTTACAGATTTCCCCAGTAGTATTTCCTAGTTTTAAAACTAGACCATCTGTTGGAATGATGAATTGCCATTCTGCCGGCTGGCTTCTCTGAGAGCCTGGCCTAACACCCACCAAAACAGTCTGGCAGGAGATACTGTAATATGAGGTAATGGAAAATAGGTCATTTGGGGACCAACTACCATAGGAACTTTGACCTCATAAAATATAAGCTTGACTTTTTACAACATTAGTAAACTGATTTTAAAAAATGTGTATTTCTCAATATGCTTTAAAATTAGACTTTTGTTTTCAAAATCAATATCATTCATTACCTTTACAAAACCATATGTCATTATTGGCTAAATTATATTAGAGAAAAACAATACATTTCCCAGAGCTCTATTTCTGGGACTTGAATGGATGAAAAAGTTTTTACTAAGTGCTTGCTATGTGCGAAGGACTGGGTTTAAGAACAAAAAAAGGTAAGACAGTCCCTGCTTTAAAGAAGTTCACCTTTTCATTGGAAGAAATAATAGATAAAAGGAAGTTGTGCTGGGGAAAAGATAAAAAACCTGGAAGTCCTAATGGTTCAGCAGCATGGCAAATGGAGAGGACCTGATGTCACATGATTGTGCCAGATGTCTGCAGGGCATAGAATGTGGGTAAATAGGAAGATGGTGGTTCTCTATCTCACCTAAAGGTAATTGGTGATTTCCATTTCACTCAAGCTGTATAAGCAGTATGGATTATACATGGCCTGAATCAGAGGAAAGAGCAAGAAGGAAAGGATGTGCCTGTGGGGCTTTGGATACTTAGCCTGGTAATGCTTTAGAGAAAAAATAATCACCAAATCATTATTAGTGTTCACCCACTCAGTGAAGGTCATTAAAGCCACCACTGAGAATATGAGAATCTTTCTTGGACCATGGGAATCAAAGGATTATAAATGTAGAGCTGAGAGGGACTTGAAAGCTTATCTGCTCCTTAATTTATATATTTCTAGCTAGCTAACTAGTGATATATGTATATTTACATAAATACATATTTTTGTATAATTTTATGAAATTGTATTGAATTTTAATTTTATGAATGAGGAAACTGGGACCCAGAGAGTTTAAGGGCATGTGTAAACTACAACATGTTGTAAGTGTTAATTCTGGGATTCAAAGTCATGTTCCCTGATTCCAAATTCATAGCTCATAAATATATCACACAGTTTCTTGAGGACATATTCATTTTCTAAATGTATAAAAGAGTGCTTAGGATCACATTATTTTAGATGTTTGGAATTATTTTATTTGTGATTGTCTCAATCCCTTGTTTGATTAGAATTCTGCTTGCCGCCCACACCCAGCCAAAATGGCACAAGGTATTTTGTCTTGTTCTCTTCTCTTTGCTTTTTTAATGATAAAATCTTTTTTATATTCAGATTGCTTAACCATTTTGAACTTACTATATGCATTCTTGTGAGTACAACCTTGCAGCTTTTTTATGTATGGCCAACATTCCCATTAAGTTCCACCTCCTGATTGGTACAACTTGTGTCTTCTGTTCTTTCATAACATTTTGTAGACAAGGATTTTGAATAAGCATCATTGACTAGTGATAATTTGGTAGGCCAAAACAAAATTAGGGTGTCTGAAGATTTTTAGCTTCTCTCTACAAGAACTTTAATGTTACTTTGCATATTTATTAGTTTTTAGATTGTGAGTATCTATGCAAGGTCAGAATGCATTTTAACTTCTCATGAGTCAAAACAACAACAACAAAAAAAGATGTGATAAATATATCCTTTGAAGTCCTCTATAATTGAAGGCTTATTATGTAAAAATTAATAAGAACTGGAGAGGCAAAGCCAAGATGGTGGAGAAGGCACACATGACTTTCTGAGCTTCTCTCATACCCTCCCTATTAATTATTAAATTCAGCATCAAAAATAGTGCTTGACTGGTAAAATTAATGAAGATTGGAAGTGCAATAACTTACCAGCCGAAGATAATCTGGAAGATCACCAGAAAAGGCCTTGTCCTGAGCAGCAGGAGCAGACCAGCACAATCAGGGATAGAACCAGAGGATAGTGTTCCAGACAAGGGGCAGGGAGTGGTCTCCGCAGTTGGAAAATTTACAGAGAGGACTCTACCATAGGTTGACTGCTCTACTTTTGTTACAAAGTAGTAGACCAGCAGAGAAATTAAAGCCAAAGGTAGAGGGTACTCTAAAAAACCACCAGGACCTAACAGGATCTGACCATACCCACCCAAAACCAGAAGTAAGTGACTCAGCACAGAGATTACAGAACAGCTGTGCAGCTGCATTCTGCATCATGGGGCTTTTGCTTGGGGCAGTCACAAATCTGCACAGCAGAGGGGACAGCCTGGGGCAGCCTCTAATATGCACAATGGGGGGCTTGGCCTGGGGCAATAGAATTTCTACAGCGTGACTGTGCTCACCTGGGCAGAGACACTTCCGGTGCTATGTGGGGCAGGGCAACTGTTAATACCCACAGTGGGCTTTTGGCTGGAGTAATGACACTTTTGCTGTTCAGACTCTAGCCCCAGAGCACTCGCTAATGTGCACAGCAGGGCTCTTAGCAGGGCACTTGTGCAGCTCCCCGGTACTATGCAGGCCTGAGTCACTTCCAGTGTGGAGCTTTTCCCAGAGCACTTCTGCACCTTGGCTGCTTTTTGCAGCCCATTGGCAGGATAGTTACTGTCCATATACCTATCCCTACTCTGCAGAGGAAGCTGGTAATCTCTTTGACCTGAAGGCAGACCCTAAAGACTTTTTAAAAAGTCAAAAGGATGATCCATAGCTTTTATACAGAAAGAGAGCAGGTTTTCAACCCCAAGCAGACTAATAGCAGACAGTCTCCAGAACTGATGCTGAGTGAAATGAGAAGAACCAGGAGATCATTATATACTTCAACAACAATACTATATGATGATCAATTTGGATGGATGTGGCCCTCTTCAACAATGAGATGAACCAGACTTCCAGCCAAGATAGCGGAGAGGGGGCACACAGCTGGGTAACCTCCGCATTTTCTCTCAGAATTCATTTCATGACAAGCCTCTGAATTAATGCTTGACTGAAAAAAAAAAAAACCCACAAATAGGTACCAAGAGAAGACATCCTTGAAATTCACCAGGAAAGGTCTGTTTTTGCTCAAGGGTGGGGACGGTTTTTAGATCAGGTGCAGGTTGAGGGCAGGCAGTGGCAGCAGGAGCTCGGCAGGCAGCTCACAACCGAGCAGACCCGAGGGGGGTGGGGTGTGATCTCATCTATCTCTGAGGGGAGAGCTCTGCTACAGGATTAGATACTTTGCCCTGGCAGCAAGTCAGTAGCCCAGCAGAGAAGCTAAAAACACCGGGGGTGAAGAATACAACCCCAAACAGCAGGAGTTTCTTGGGACCTGGCCATCCCTCCCCACAGTATCTCAGCACACTCTGAGTCTCAGACACTGGTGCAGCACAGTCCTGCTAGTGCCTCGCTGCTGCCCCCTGCAGTCTATAGAGGAAGCTCAGTAACATCACCCAGCCCCTCCCCCCAAAAAAGCAGATTCTATTTGGGTTTTTTTTTCTTTTTTTCATTGCTAGTTTGTCTTTGATTCTTCTCTGACAAAATGAGCAAAAAATTAAAAAGGACCTTAACCACTTACAGCTTCTACATGCATAGAGAGCAGACTCTAAACCCTGAGGAGACTAAAAACAAACTGTCTCCAGGTGAATCCCCGAAGGAAGAGATCATCTGTTCTTCAGCACAGATGAATCTCATAGAAGAAATTAAAGAGGCTCTCACAAGAGAGCTAGAAGAAAAATGGGAAAAGAAGAGGGAGGCTTGGCAAGAGAGTCTGGAGAAGTCATCCCTCTCATTTAAAGACAGAGTGGATAAAGAAATCAAATCCTGGAAAAATAGGATTAGTGAACTGGAAACAGAAAATAGCTCTCTAAAAAATAAAATTGGCGAAATGGAAAAAAAAAAATCCATAGAACAAAACAACTCAATTGGACAATTAGAAAAAGATATTTAAAAAGTGAGTGAAGAAAATACTTCAGTGAAAATCAGAATCGAACAAATGGAATTGAATGACTCAAGGAGACAACAAGAATCAATCAAGCAAAACCAAAAAAAACAAACAATGGAAAAAATGTGAAATACCTTCTGGGGAAAACAACAGAACCTGGAAAATAGGTCTAAGACAGACAATCTGAGAATTATTGGACTCCCAGAAAAATTTGATGAAAAAAAGAGCCTGGACACTATTTTCCAGGAAATTATCAAAGAGAACTGCCCAGAAGTCATAGAAAAAGAGGGTAAATAGACATTGAAAGAATTCACTGATCACCTACTGAAAGGGATCCTAAAATCAAAACACCAAGAAATATAGTGGCCAAATGCCAGAACCCTCAGATGAAAGAAAAAATACTGCAAGCAGCTAGAAAAACCCAATTCAAATACAGAGGAGCCACAATAAGGATTACCCAGGATCTAGCAGCATCCACATTAAAAGATCGAAGGGCCTGGAATAAGGTATTCTGAAAGGCTAAGGAACTTGGTATGCAACCAAAAATAACTTACCCAGACAGAATGAGCATCTTTTTCCAGGGAAGAAGATGGACATTCAACAAAATAAATGAATTTCATGTATTTCTGATGAAAAAACCAGAACTTAACAAAAAGTTTGATTTACAAATAGAGAACTCAAGAGAAACCTAAAAAGGTAAAAAGAAATCTTAGGAACTATATTTCTGCTATAAAGATATATAAAGAATACATGTATACCTTTTTCTAGAAACTGCAGGTGGAAAGGACATTGTACCAGAAAAAGGGTAAAGTGGTGGTACTACATCTCATGAAGAGGCAAAAGAAACCTATTATATCTGAGAGAAAGAATGGAGGGGGATGAATATAGTAGGTATCTTACTGCCATCAGAATTGGCTTTAAGAGAAAAATTTTAGACATATTAAATTTATGGTGAGACTTCTCCCACCTCATTGAAAAGTGAGAAGGGAAAGGTGAAAAGGGAAGGAATAAGCTAAGCGGAAGGGAATATGGAAACTGTGAGGGAAAGGAATAACATAGGGGGAGGAACTCTAAGGTGGGGGGGAGGGATACTAAAAAGGGAGGGCTGTGAGAAGCAAGTGGTGTTCACAAGTTTAATACTGGGAAGTGGGGAAAGGGGGAAAAAAGGGAGAATAGCATAAACAAGGGTTAACAAGATGGCAAGTAATACAGAATTGGTAATTTTAACTATAAATGGGAATGGGGTAAACTCCCCCATAAAGAGGAAATAGCAGAATGGATTAAAAGCCCCAATCCTACAATATGTTGTTTACAGGAAACACACCTGAAGCAGGGAGATACATGCAGAGTAAAGGTAAAAGGTTGGAGCAAAATCTACTATGCTCCAGGTGAAGTCAAAAAAGCAGGGGTAGCCATCCTGATCTCAGATCAAGCAAAAGCAAAAACTGATCTAATTAAAAGAGATAAGGAAGGACACTATATCTTGCTAAAGGGTAGCATAGACAATGAAGTAATATCAATATAAACATATATGCACCAAGTGGTGTAGCATCTAAATTCTTAAAAGAAATTAAGAGAGCTGCAAGAAGAAATAGACAGCAAAACTATAATAGGGAGACCTCAACCTTGCACTCTCAGAATTAGATAAATCAAAACCACAAAATAAATAAGAAAGAAGTCAAAGAGGTAAACAGAATACTAGAAAAGTTAGATATGATAGACCTCTTGAGAAAACGAAATGGAGACAGAAAGGAGTACACTTCTTTTCAGCAGTTCATGGAACCTATACAAAAATAGACCATATATTAGGACATAAAAACCTCAAACTCAAATGCAGTAAGGCAGAAATAGTGAATGCATCCTTTTCAGACCACGATGCAATAAAAATTACACTCAACAAAAAGCCAGGGGAAAGTAGACCAAAAAATAATTGGAAACTAAATAATCTCATACTAAAGAATGATTGAGTGAAACAGCAAATCCTAGACATAATTAAGAACTTCACCCAAGAAAACGACAATAATGAGACATCATATCAAAATGTGTGGTATGCAGCCAAAGCAGTAATAAGGGGAAATTTCATATCTCTAGAGGCCTACTTGCATAAAATAGAGAAAGAGAAGGTCAACGAATTGGGCTTGCAACTAAAAATGCTAGAAAAGGAACAAATTAAAAACCTCCAGTCAAACACTAAACTTGAAATTCTAAAAATAAAAGGAGAGATCAATAAAATTGAAAGTAAAAAAACTATTGAATTAATTAATATAACTAAGAGTTGGTTCTATGAAAAAATCAACAAAATAGACAAACTCTTAGTAAATCTGATTAAAAAAAGGAAAAAGGAAAATCAAATTGTTAGTCTTAAAAATGAAAAGGGAAAACTCGCCACTAATGAAGAGGAAATTAGAGCAATAATTAGGAATTACTTTGCCCAAGTTTATGCCAATAAATTTGATAACTTAAATGAAATGGAAGAATAACTTCAAAAATATAGCTTGCCCAGATTAATAGAGGAAGAAGTAAACATCCTAAACAGTCCCATTTTAGAAAAAGAAATAGAACAAGTTATTAACGAACTCCCTAAGAAAAAATCCCCAGGACCAGATGGATTTACATGTGAATTCTATCAAACATTTAAAGAACAATTAACTCCAATGCTATATAAACTATTTGAAAAAATAGAGATTGAAGGAGTCTTACCAAACTCCTTTTACGACACAGATATGGTACTGATACCTAAACCAGGTAGGCTGAAAACAAAGAAAGAAAATTATAGACCAATCTCCCTAATGAATATTGATGCTAAAATCTTAAAATATTAGCAACAAGCTTACAGAAAATCTTCCCCAGGATAATACACTATGATCAAGTAGGATTTATACCAGGAATGCAAGGCTGGTTCAGTATTAGGAAAACTATTAGCATAATTGACTATATCAATAGCCAAACTAACAAAAACCATATGATCATCTCAATAGATGCAGAAAATGCATTTGATAAAATCCAACATCCATTCTTAATAAAAACACTTGAAAGTATAGGAATACATGGACTTTTTCTTAAAATAATCAGGAGCATATATTTAAAACCATCAGTAAGCATCATATGCAATGGGGAAAAATTGGAACCATTCCCAGTAAGATCTGGAGTGAAGCAAGGTTGCCCACTATCACTATTATTATTCAATATTGTATTAGAAACACTAGCCTCCGCAATAAGAGTCAAGAAAGAGAATAAAGGAATTAGAGTAGGCAATGAGGAAACCAAACTATCACTCTTTGCAGATGATATGATGGTATACTTAGAGAACCCCAAAGATTCTACTAAAAAGCTATTAGAAATAATTCATAACTTTAGCAAAGTTGCAGGATATAAAATAGATCCCCATAAATCCTCAGCATTTTTATACATCACCAACAAAATACAACAGCAAGAGATACAAAGAGAAATTTCATCCAAAATAACTGTCAACAGCATAAAATATTTGGGAATCTATCTACCAAAGGAAAGTCAGGAATTATATGAGCAAAATTACAAAAAACTTTCCACACAAATAAAATCAGACTTAAATAATTGGTATATAATATGTATAATAAAGCAAATATAATAAAGATGATAATACTCCCTAAACTAATCTATTTATTTAGTGCTATACCAATCAAACTTCTAAGAAAATATTTTAATGATCTAGAAAAAATAACAAAATTCATATGGAATAATAAAAGGTCGAGAATCTCAAGGGAATTAATGAAAAAAAAAATCAAATGAAGGTGGCCTAACCGTATCTAATCTAAAACTATATTATAAAGCAGCAGTCACCAAAACCATTTGGTATTGGCTAAGAAATAGATTAGTTGATCAGTGGAACAGGTTAGGTTCACAAGACAGAATAGTCAACTATAGCAATCCAGTGTTTGACAGACCCAAAAATCCTAACTTTTGGGATAAGAATTCATTATTTGACAAAAACTGCTGGGATAACTGGAAATTAGTATAGCAGAAATTAGTCATGAACCCACACTTAACACTGTATACCAAGATAAGATCAAAATGGTCCATGATTTAGGCATAAAGAATGAGATTATAAATAAAGCAGAGGAACATAGGATAGTTTATCTCTCAGACCTGTGGAGGAGGAAGAAATTTGTGACCAAAGATGAACTAGAGACCATTATTGATCACAAAATAGAAAATTTTGATTACATCAAATTAAAAAGCCTTTCTATAAACAAAACTAATGCAAACAAGATTAGAAGGGAAGCAATAAACTGAGAAAACATCTTCAAAGTTAAAGATTCTGATAAAGGCCTCGTTTCCAAAATATATAGAGAATTGACTCTTAATTTATAAGAAGTCAAGCCATTCTCCAATTGATAAATGGTCAAAGGATATGAACTGAAATTGAAACTATTACCACTCATATAAAAGAGTATTCCAAATCACTATTAATCAGAGAAATGCAAATTAAGACAATTCTGAGATACCACTACACACCTGTCAGATTGGCTTAGATGACAGGCAAAAATAATGATGAATGTTGGAGGGGATGCAGGAAAACTGGGACACTGATGCATTGTTGGTGGAATTGTGAACGAATCCAACCATTCTGGAGAGCAATCTGGAATTATGCCCAAAAAGTTATCAAACTGTGCATACCCTTTGACCCAGCAGTGCTACTACTGGGTTTATATCCCAAGGAGATACTAAGGAAGGGAAAGGGACCTGTATGTGCCAAAATATTTGTGGCAGCCCTGTTTGTAGTGGCCAGAAGCTGGAAAATGAATGGATGCCCATCAATTGGAGAATGGTTGGGTAAATTGTGGTATATGAATGTTATGGAATATTATTGTTCTGTAAGAAATGACCAGCAGGATGAATACAGAGAGGATTGGCGAGACTTACATGAACTGATGCTAAGCGAAATGAGCAGAACCAGGAAATCATTATATACTTCAACAACGGAACTGTATGAAGATATATTCTGATGGAAGTGGATTTCTTTGACAAAGAGATCTAACTCAGTTTCAATTGATCAATGATGGACAGAAGCAGCTACACCCAAAGAAAGAACACTGGGAAATGAATGTAACGTATTTGCATTTTTGTTTTTCTTCCTGGGTTATTTTTACCTTCTGAATTCAATTCTCCCTGTGCAACAAGAGAACTGTTTGATTCTGCACACATATACTGTATCTAGAATATACTGCGACATATTTAACATATATAGGACTGCTTGCCATCTAGGGAAGGGGGGGGGGAGAAGAAGGGAGGGGAAAAATTGGAACAGAAGTGAGTGCAAGAGATAATGTTGTAAAAAATTACCTTGGCATGGGTTCTGTCAATAAAAAGTTATTATAATAAAAAAAACAAAAATAAAAATAAATAAAAATCTGGGAGGAAAAAAAACAACAATGAGATTAACCAAATCAGTTCTGATAGAGCAATAATGAATTGAATCAGCTATACCCAGCAAAAGAACTCTGGTTGATGACTATGAACCACTACATAGAATTCCCAATCCCTCTATTTTTGTCTGTCTGCATTTTTGATTTTCTTCATAGGTTAATTGTACACAATTTCAAAGTCCGATTCTTTTTGTACAGCAAAATAACTGTATGGTCATTTATACATATATTGTATTTAACTTATACTTTAACATTTTTAACATGTATTGATCAATCTGCCATCTGGGGGAGGAGTGGGGGGAAGAAAGGGAAAAATTGGAACAAAGGGTTTTGCAATTGTCAATGCTGAAAAATTACCCATGCATATATCTTGTAAATAAAAAGCTATAATAAAAAATAATAATAAGGACTGGTCATTCCCACCAAGAGTTCAAAAGGCAATCCTTCCATGCCTTTACATCTTGTGTAAATCATACATCCTTACTCAAATGGATCTGCAATGTCATCATTTCAGGAGTTCCCTCTCATTATGTCAAGCACAACTCATTTATGCCTACTTATCTTATGCCACTCTTGTTCAACACCTCCCTTAAGATCACAGTGAAGGTCTATTCAAAGTCATGGAGACCTTTTTTTCCTGATAATTGCAAGGGCTTTAATGGAGAATTCTGCCTATCCAACTATCATTGCAACACAATCAGCATATATTTCCTAGGATACAATTCATCTTTTATTCATGCTCTCTCCAGTTTCTAATTATATCTTATTGCCTGCTTATACCTAGTGCTTCTCCATTGCCCTCTTTATGATGCATATTTTTAATGTGATATATTTATTTATATTGACATCAAACAATACCAGCAAAATGTTAGTATGAAAAAGTTTTTCTTGGGAAGTTTGGGACCAGCAAGGAACTTTGAAATTTCCTGAAAACAAGCCTGCTTCTTCTCTTCCTACAAAATTCTGGGCCCTATTTTGTTCTTCTGCATTGTCTTTCCCTGACATATATACTGACAAGCTCTATAAATGTCCATCAAATTCATGTTGAAACCAGGACAACAAATATTCTTCATCACTTGGGCTTTCCTGCATGTAATGAAAAATATTTTTTGTATGATTATTGATTTCATCTAAAAAGCTTTGCAGTATACTGAACTCCATCATCTGAAAGATTTCACTATCCACAAGGAATTTCTTCTTGATCTGAATTTAACATTAGAACACCTACATCATAATACTTTTTGACAAGCAGACCTGCTTTATGACTTTGCCTACTTATTATCAGATGTTTATTGAAAATTTCCATTACACATTACAAGGATCCTGAATGATGACGTGTGGATGATTCTTTGCTGTGCGAGAGCCTTTAGGATGTTTTGTCATACTCAATTTTGGGGTGTTGGATAGAGGGGGTAATCAACAAATTAAGCATAATCCAATAGCAGTTGTTTTCATTTCCGTAATTGGTAAATGTGTAGTGTATTGTCAATTATAATTTGTGAAAGCTTATTTGGTCCCTACAAATATGCTTGTTGAAAATATCCAGATGCACAGAAAATTAGCTCAAAAATTTTGTACACTAACAAAGTAGGCATATAAGTCAGTACTTATGTTCTTTTGATCACTTTTACCATTTTAATAAGATATGAGATTTTTTTTCCACCATGTCTTTGGAATCTTCTCTTCCTTCAGATATACTATATATTAGCTCCTTAGTGCCTTAACAGTTGTCACCTCCAGTTTAGATTATGTATATATAGATATATATGTTTATTCTTGGTCCAGTTCAGCTGCTTTTCTTTAGTTCTATCTATATTTGGCTACGTTTTCCTAAAAGTCCTCCATGGAGGATGGGGGTTCTCTCAGTGAGGGCCTTTCTCTAGGTTTCTTAAAATGTTAGAAAGACCTGGAACCTAACACCTCAAAACAAATGGATATGTGGATGTGAGTTGATAATGTGGATGTGAGTTGATGTACCTGATACTTCTAATTTTATTTACATTATATGGGTACTAGAAAAACATGTACTAGAGAAATTAATTCCCACAATATCATGACTAGTTTTTTTTTCTAGATATACATTTCTTTGGTCTCTTTCAAAAATCTTGTGTTCCTCTAGCATAAATCTCTCTATATACTTAATATAGATCAGCTATACTTCACACCTTTGGGAGGGGATTGCTTTGGTTCGTCTTATTTTGAAGTGTAATTGCTTACTCTTCCATCACATTAGAGACAGAGAATACAAAAATTATGACACTAACATTGAAGCTAAGATTAGTGTTTGAAATTCTTCATAGATCTTTTCATTTTTGCCTTGAAGTTTTTATTTTAAATGATCTTAAAATGTTCTGGCAACTCCACCAATTCTTCATGGAAGATCTATGAGCCATAATTCCATTGAACAGTGACTTCCTTTCATAAAATAATTTCATTTGTAGTAACAATATTATAGTGTCAGGGGCAGCTAGTTGGC
Organism: Sarcophilus harrisii; assembly: GCF_902635505.1. NCBI lineage: Eukaryota > Metazoa > Chordata > Mammalia > Dasyuromorphia > Dasyuridae > Sarcophilus > Sarcophilus harrisii. Next base: position 395,212,790 of record NC_045426.1, read on the forward strand.
TCAGTAAATAAAGCACTGATCCTGGAGTAAGGAGGACCCGAGTTCAAATCCAACCTCATACATTTAATATTCCCTAGTTGTGTGGTGCTTGGCAACTTAACACCAATTGTCTTTGCCTCCCCACCTCCAAACAAAACAAAATTATAGTATCAAAATCCAATTCCTCATGTAATGTCTCTTGCAGCACTAGAAAAAATTAATAAAATTATAATAACAGTTAATATGGATAGATAGTTTAAAAACAGCATGATTCTTCACAATATAGACCCCTTTTTCTACAAATAGGGGTAGCCACTTCCACAGCCACTGTGGTAGCCAAACAAGATTGAGGACCATTTGCTATCATGTAGAACTTCCTAAAAACTTGTTTTTCTCCTCTACTGCTTCTTGTCATTTTATAATCTAACATCTTTCTTTTTAAGATCTTACCAATTCTATTTCAAATTATTGTTTCTGCTGGTTGCTATACCTCCTTTTTCCAAAATATGCAAACGTTTACTAGTTGGAGATATTTTTAGACTCTTTTGTCTTCCTCATTGTGGCAACTGATGTAAGTCTGCTACATCACCTTTGTAACAGTCTATATTGATGCAGATCTTTTACCCACATTTCTTTTTTTTCCAGTATCAATTGCTTATTTAAATTTCAGATTGAAGATGTTTTATTTCATACCATTTGTTTTAATTTTTATTCTTTTGTCCAGTTGTCTTTTTGATATTGATCTTTTCACATCAGTTGTCAGACTGTACATAGCTAATTCAGCAATAACTACTGTATCACCAACTGTTATTTCCTGTCTAAAGTACAATCAATTTTATTTTTGTGTGTGATGTGATTCAATACTCACTATTTTTTTGAACCTATTCCTCTTTTTTTCTTGAAGAAAGTATGATCTTTGATAAGAGACTTAAGTATGGGCAACAAACCTTTGATTTTCATTTATTTCTAAAACATCTTTCCAAATATTTTTTCAACAGCCTCTTTTTGCATACCTTTTCACTTTTCACTTTGAATGTTATCAAATTCACATAAAATTTTCTACCTTCTTATATTCTATTACAGATGTTGATATAAAAATTGCAATTATCACCAGTGTTCTTCTACCAAAATATTATCATGAGCATCATAATAAAAGATGATCAAATATTCCATAAAATGTTTCTATTTACATTTGCATACATAATAAAAATTACTACCAATTTATTTGTCTCAATAGAGACACATGAACCATCTTTTCATTTATCTATGACTTCATTTTATAACATAGTTTCATTGATAGTGACAATGTTATACAAACAATATTGAGTTGCTCTGGTGGAATTTCTCCTACATCACTAGAATAAGACACTTTATAGTAATAATGTGTCTGGATGACTTAAAAACATTATAACTTTTAGAACCCTAGACAGCTTTTTATACTACTCTGTCATAATCATTGTAGAACTATAAGGTAGCTGCACAAGAGTGAAATATAATTGGCAATTTTTTTGTCATAAAAGTTGTTATAAACCATATGTCAACCTAGTGGCCAGTTTACTGGGAAATGGGCCTCTCTGTCTTTCCTAGTTTGATCCCACAGCAAGCACCCCATATATTGTCTTTAAGACCATACTTCAAGATTCTTCTAATTTGGCAGAACCTATAAATGCTTTCCCTCCTTTACTATTGCCTTTTTATCTTATTATTATTTTTATTTTTTGCAGAGGAAATTGGAGTTAACTTGCCCAGGGTCATATAGCTAGGAAATATTAAGTGTCTGAGGCCAGATTTGTACTCAGGTCCTCCTGACTTCAGGGCTGGTGCTCTAACTATCCAGTGTACCACCTAGTTGCCTCGTTATTGTCTTCAAAAATGTAGCATCACTTCCATAACAGAGAGATACATAAGAGCAAGTCTTTGCGGGGAAAACTGATTTTATCTTAATCAACTTCAAAATATAATTTTTGATTAAATTATTATAATTAATCATCCTTTTCTTTGAAGAATAAAGTATCACTTAAGAAATTAATGACTTTCGTAGTAATCATGATTAAGATGACAATTAACAAATCTAACTTTGTACAGCTCAAGTTCAAAGTGCTTTAAATTCCCAAAGGCATTCAAAATAAATTTCACCATTCTGTTTTCAAACTCAAAAGGCAACTTAACTACATAGAAAAAGGCCTTAGGGGATGAATAAAATAGTATTTCTGTGGCCATTTAACTTTGAAATAAATTCCAATTTGGTAGCATAGTTTCTATGATGATTCTGTTCAAATTCACAGCAATAAGCCCAAAGATGAGAAAAGTCAGAATTAAATTTAATCATGTCATATGCGTAAGTGGTTAAAATGCAATAAACTACAACATATTAAAAAAGGATACTATTCCAAGGGAACATGTTAAATGGATTGCCTTTGACATGAATAATTTTATAATTATCTTGAAGATAAGAAATTTTGAGTCATCTCTATAGAAAAATTAAACACTGATATTGCATATACATAACAGTTTCAAAAATGAAAGTGATCCAAATATATTGTAATCCGAGTACATCATAGAGAGAAACTTTAGCTCTTTCTTCCTAAATAAATTCTGAATTATTGGTAAATTTATATTGCTCCTATTCCATAACATTTTTCTTTTTTTTTAATAGCAATTTTGTCCTAAACAAATGACGGGTGAAACATACCTGAAATATACAAAAGTTGTATTTTGAGCTAAAACATGTCTTAAAATTTAGTTGTTAAACATAGCAGAATTGCCCTGGTACTTGGGAAAACCCTGGGGAAAAAAGGTATTGAATATTCAATTTTTTGCATAATATAAAAGATGAATTCCCTAGAAACATTCTAAAATTGTATTTTCCAAGAAAATAAAAAATATCCATCACAACAAAGGAAAAAATTTTATTAGGTTACTTTTGGACATATGATAGGAAAATAGTTTGTCATTTAATCAAAGTAACATTGACATAAAATATATTAACTACAAAATGAGCTTTAAAAATTTTGTAGCAGCTCCTTAAACTATGCAGAAAACTGGTTAACAATGAACAATTTTCAAATGCTCCACAATGAAAATATTTAATCAAGTAATTATGACAACTATCATTCTATAATAATAATCCTAACAGTCTTATTTCCAAAAAGAATTTGAAGGTTAAAAATTAAATCAAACTTTGCTCATCCTTTCTATAACTATACTTTTTAATGCCACCTCAATTTGCCCAATGGAGTATATAAAGAAATTAGGATGGAGTAATATGCCCATAACCAGGTTCTTCCATGCAAGTGATAGCATTCTTCCGGTAGAACTCGCCCTTCAGATGGTTAACCCTCACGTGCTCTCTGTTCATCTCTTCCACAGGTTTATATATATGTCTTCCATAAAGAGAAGATGTTAATACTCCAATAGGTCTTGCCCATTCCTATTGAAAATTGAAGAAATTTTATATATCAAATACTGATTAAAATCAGAATGATCCATCAACATGTCCATCTTATTGTTTTTTGCTGTAATAATTATTTCTGTCAAGATTATACAAGATCATAGTATTTGTGAGGAGACATGCCTGTTTATTTACTGTGGAGAAGAAAGAAATGTCACGATACCATTATCATGTGCCACTCTTGAAAAAATCTTTAGAAGAAGCAATAGAATCATAAATATTGTAAAAATCATTGAGTGATTAACTCCTCATAAATTACCACAATTCATGATTAAATAAGACTATTTTATAAGTAAAACAATGGTATTGCCAAACAGACAAAAGGCATAATCTGGTTGTGCCTTCTTTAAAAAAAAAAAAAAAAAAAAAAAGACAAAGAAAATCTAGATCACACCTGGGTCTTTCCTGTACAAACGATCATAGATTTAGAGCTAAAAGGAATCTTTGAGATCTGTCAATGGCTTCCATGGACAGATAAAGAAATTAAAATCCAGAGATATGAATAACAATTAAATCTTTATCCATGATAATCTTAGAAGACAAAGAGTAGCACAAGGATTTGAGTCCATGTCCTTGGACTCCAAAGCCTTGTTCTGCTACAGATTGTTTTATAGATACATGTAAGCATATTTAAAATAGAGTGCAATGCTTCAAGGATTCTCAGTTTTGTTGCTATGATTATTCCCTCCATGCATTTGAAGAGAGAGATTAACATTAAAAATGAAGAGCTCTGTCACTGTCTTTGTGACAGAATTTGTCTTTGACACCTCAATCTCTCTCAACTCATATATTCAAACAATTGTCAAATATATTATTTTTTTCACAACATCTCATGTGTATGTCCCCTTTTCTCCATTCACACAGGTCACTCTAAGTTAATGTCTAAAGTCATTCTCCTGGACTTCTAACTGGCCTTCCTGTCTAAATTATCTTCCCTTTACAATTGAGTTGGTAGTCAGCAAAAGAACTCTGGGAGATGACTATGAACCACTACATAGAATTCCCAATCCCTCTATTTTTGTCCTCCTGCATTTTTGATTTCCTTCACAGGCTAACTGTACACTATTTCAAAGTCCAAATCTTTTTGTACAGCAAAATCATATTTAATTTATACTTTAAGATATTTAACATGTATACTTTATGTAACTTTAACATTTAACATTCCATCTGGAGGAGGGGGTGAGGGGAAGGAGGGGAAAAGTTGGAACAAAAGGTTTTGCAATTGTTAATGCTGTAAAATTACCCATGCATATATCTTGTAAATAAAAAGCTATTAAAAAAAATTGAGTTGGTAGTTACAGTAGTAACTGCATTCAAATCTGTATTATCTCATTGCCTCTCCAAAACTAGCTAAGCTGGATAAGAATGCAATCCACTGCTAAATATTCAAGAGTCACTTAACATTCATGCTACCTTCATCTATTCTAAAGGAATCCTTTACATAAATAGTTATTTGCATATTGTCACTGTTTACCCCACTAAATTTAAATGAAAAACAAAAATACTATAAAAATTATCAAAGCAAAAAGTGAGTCTTTGAAGAGAATAACAAAATGAATAAAACTTTAACCTAATCAAAAACAAAAAAGGGGGAAATCAAATGGACAAAATTGGAAAAAAGGAAAGCTATAACAAATGCCAAAGAAATAAAAAGAATGTCAACCTGCAATATACATTATGTCAGTAAAACTAATAACGAATAACTAAATGCTTACATTAACAGAACATGAGCAATCTTAATCAATCTCAGAAAAAGAAACTGAAGAAGCCCTAAAAGAAATACCAAAGGGGTGGGGGAGTGGGGAGACAACCCTTGGTCTAATTTGATTTACATGTGAATTTTATCAAATGTTTAAAGAGCTAACAAATTGTTTTTAATCTTAAAGTTTGAGATATAAAAATTCAACTAAACTTTTTTTCATAGGATAAATATGGCCCTAATACCATCAAGGAGGGATAAAACAAAGAAAAACTATTAATGAACACTTTATATATTGAAGCAAAAAATCCACATAAAAGTCTAAGAGAAAGACTACAGCAACATATAAACACAATTATTCCAAATAGCAGTGATATAAGGATGGTTTAACATTTAACATTTGGAAATGAATACAAATTATCAAAATGATCCAAAACAACACTTTCATATCAAGAGATGCAGAAAAATCTTTTGATAAAGTACAATACTTATACCCTGTAAAATTGCACCAGGCATGTATACAGAATGTCTATTTTTAATTTAATAAAAGTACATTTGTAAAATGAAAAGCTAAAATTATTAGAATGGGAGAATATTATTCTCATTAATGTCGAGAATGAAGCAAGAATGCCTTCTTCCTGCCATTATTTGACATCACTCTTAATACTATTAGCAATAGCAATCATACAAGAGATATAAATTAAGGGCATATTTATTTGGAAAGAAGAAAAAAGATTATCTCTTTTATAGAAAAGTTGAGTCTTAAATATAGAAAATCCTAGAAAAATAGCAAAGAAACTAAAAGAATCAATAGCTTCACAGTACACACACATACACACACACACACACACACACACACACACACACACACACAAACATTCAAACATTCTTAAATCCTTGTTCTCCTAAGGATCTTTGTAGTTTTATAGTTCAATAATTGTTGTCACTAAAGTATAATAATCATTTGTTGAATGTTGGGAGTTCTTTTAAAATGTTATCTACAAGAAACAAACAACTTTCAAAGGATGGGCCATTGAAATATAAACAATATGCTATCAAAAACAAAACTAAACACCAATGGATATTCTAAATAAAGTCCTACAACATAAAGAATGTAAGATGTGTCTATACTTTGTATTATACATTCAAATGCATGGTAGCTGTAGGAAAACAGCTACATAAAACATCCTGTACATGAAATTTAGCTTTTTGCTATCAATAAATTAACAATTAATTGAATATTTTTTTTGAACTTTCTTTAAAAAGAACATGACTATAGTTAACTTGGCTAAATGTTACCTCCTCATTAACCTTGAGTCCTATACTTTTGGCATGCTCTCGATCATCTCGGTGTAAATTTTGATTGTAATCCAAAGGCCTTTTAAAAATGCAATCAAATATGGAAACAACTCCTGTCTTAAAAATAAAAAGAAAACATTAATTTACTGATTTAAAAATCATACACAAGTTAAAATGTTCTGAGTAGGAGTCATTATGATTAAAAATCTTAGATAATTTTATCTTATAACTCAAGAGTTATAGTCCAGCAACAGTATTTTAAGGAACGTTCCCCTATGCTATTTACCTCCAGAGAAAGAATTAATGGAGTCTGAATGCAGATCAAAACATACTATTTTTCATTTTATTTTTATGGGATTTTGGAGTCTGTGTTTTCTTTCACAACATGATAAATATGGAAATATGTTTTCCATGACTACACATATATAACCTATGTCAACTTGCTTACCATCTCAAGGAGGGGAAAAGGGTAGAGAATTTAAAACTCAAAATTTTTAAATAAAAATGTTAAAATCCAAAACCCCAAAATAAAGGGGGGGAGAGACAGACACAGAAAGAAAGAAAAGGAAAAGGAAAAGAAAGACGGACAAGAAGGAAAAAATGAGGAACAGGAGGACAAAAAAGAGGAGGAGGAGGAAAAGGAAAGAGAGGCAAGGCAGGAGGAAAGGAAGTGGAGGGAACTATATTGCTTATCCTAGAGAGACAAAAGATTCAGTTTGAACTATACCAGGGGGCTTGGGATTTACTTTAGAACAAGAAGAAAAGAGAAGTATCAAACTATTATAAATAGGCAATTAATTCAGGATTCATATATTTCAAGATTAAATCACAAGATGTCAAGAAAAATATACTGAGAGGAAACAAAGGAAAGCATTTTCCTCCCACACTCCATTTTCTTGACTAAATCTAAATGCCAATTTTTGTGGGTTTTTTTTTTTTGGTTTGGTTTGGTTTTTAAGGAAATTATGACCAAAAGGGAGAAGATCTGACCAGCTCTGAAAAGGAGAGCTACAGCCCCATGAAGGAATGAGTTGCTAAGGGAATAGCAACCAAATATTTGAGCATACTCAATGGGGACCTTGGCTCTGAAAACTCGGCCTGTCAAGTTTAACTAGTGCTTCCTCTAACTTACTTTTATATATTGTACCTATTTGTCTCCCTCATTAGAATGTTAGATATTTGTAGTCGGGGACTATTTTCCTTTTCTCTTTTTGTAATCCTCACACTCAATCTAGTGACATACATTGTAGACAATAAAAATTTTTTGAATGATTGAATGAATGAATAATTGAATAACGCATGTTTCTATTCTTGCATTCCATTTTTTCTCTTTACTCCATAGTCTAGTTGTCTAGGTTTAAACATACAGGTATATCTCAGATTTTCTGGACAATCTCATTTTCAAGAAAGAAAGAAAAAAAAAAGACTTTTGGCAAGATTTTGTCAAAATGGTCAATTTTTGATTTGTTGAGTATAATAACCTTAGTTTGAGATATAGAGGGATGTGTATGCACACACACACACACATATATAAACATGCAAACATACACATATATGTGTGTCTATATATGTCTATATATATTTTTCACTATATATATATATATATATCTTATAGAATAGTGTATTGTATATTCCTATTTCATGTCAACTAAATAATGAGCTGATAGCTGTAGACTGAGTATTAAAAAAAAAAAAAAGAAATTGAGAGAATGAAGAGTAAAAAGAGAAAGTCAAAGTAGGGAGGACTAGGGCCAAGAGTGGACTGAAGAAGCTCCAATTCCACTCACACTGTAGAATTTTCTCTAGTATTATTGTGAATTATATTTTGCTATTGAATTTATGTCTAAGTATTATTTATAATTTTAGATCCTTTGTGATAAATGTTTATTAAAATAAATATGTAGTTGCCTTGATTATTGGCAGGTGAACTGAATCATATTCTAGAAATAAAATTCATTTTTTTTTTAATTTTTGAGGGGAATGTGAGACTTGAACCATAGGAAGAATATTAATTCATAAGACTTTCAAATAGAAACTTTGGTATATTAAGAGTCTAATGCTGTTGTCAGTCTTAAGATATGCACTTTTCTACTTTTCTATTAAGTCTGCTTATTGTCAATTGCCCACGGGAAATACTTTAGATTGTGCTACAGATTCTCTCTATTTCAAAACTCACTTTGCTAAACCATTCAAAGTAAATCAACAGGAATTACCACACACTCATCTTTAAGACCAGGTTTCTTAAACTTTTTCTAATTGTGATACCTTTTTTGCCTGAGAAATTATACATTGGTTATATATACGTATATTAAATAGGCATATAAATCAAACATTTACTGATAATAAATCATAAATAAATTTATTTTAAAACAATTTTTGATATATAATTTCACCATTTATCAAAAAGAATGTGCATACTAATGAGATGGGTGTGCTTATTTAGTTTTACATAAAAAAATTAAATTGTGGTAGAATATTTGATACCTTTTACTATTGCCAATTTTCATGCAACCCCCATATTCAGTGATGCAGTCCTTTTGGGTCATGACCCAAAATGTTTTGCTTTAAATTGAACTCTAACTGAATTTTTTCCTGTTAATGGATGCTAGGCTACTTCCAGTGATCTTCTTCCCCTAATACTGCTCCATCCCCTCCCAGGCTACTGGTCAACACAGTCAGAATAGTAATGTATACTCTGAGACAGATCCCTAATATGACTTATTCAAATACAAATATTCATTCAGGGACCTTGTTGATATGGGAAAGCCCCCAGCTATCCTCTCCCTCTAATAATCTAAATCTTCCTGTTTGCATGTTATATATACCACAGTTAGAACATGAGTGCTTATCCATACAATGACTTATTCATACAGTCATTCATTCACCCTGGTGACGTGATGGAGAAACAGATAATGTGCAGACCACTTAGAAGGTTTAATTATCTGAGACAAAATTTTAATCTTAGAGCTCAATTGACTATTTTTTTTAAGATTAATTTATATATTTATTTTGTTCATGTTTTGGCATGTAGTTATATAAGTATATGATTTGTTTTTTTTTTTTAATAAAGCTTTGTATTTGATAACATTGAGCTTGCATAGCTTTGTCTTTCTGATTTTCTCTTCTTTGCCCCCCCTCTACCCTAGATGGCAGGGAATCCAGTATATGTTAAACATGGTAAAACACATGTTAAATCCAGTATGTATAAACATATTTATACAATTTTCTTGCTGCAAAAGAAAAACCAGATTAAAAAAAATAAAGTAAATGAGTAAGAAAAAAAATGCAAGTGAACAATAACAAAAAGTAAAAATGTTATCTTGTGATCCACATTCAGTTCTCTCTGGGTGTAGATGGCTCTCTTCATTACAAGATCATGGGAACTGGCATCAATCATCTCATCAATCAATTTTAGAGATCAACTGAGTTAATATCTTCAATTTACAAATGAACAAAATATGCTCCAGTAAGATTAAGCAAGGTCACAGTGTCAGAGTCTGCCCAAGAATAATGTCTAGGACTCTTTCTACTATATCAAGTTGAAAAAAATATTGAACAGATACACAACACCATTAATATGTTTACCTTTCTCTTTTTATTACCATCTAATGTTTCTGGGACATTAGTCTAGGGCTTATTCTATCTATTGGCTGTTGCAAAATAGAGCAAACTTCTTTATGAGGCAATGAATCCTTTCTCTCTTGGAGGTTTTCAAGCATAACTTATATAAGCACTGGTTGAGTATATTAGAGGGGCAACTTTTTTTGGCTATATCTGGAATACATAGCAACTTAATTCTCTTCTACTATGACTACAATCCTATAAAACTGCATACCCTTTGATCCAGCAGTCTTACCACTGGGTCTATATCCCAAAGGAAAATTAAAAAAAAAAAAAAAAAAGGAAAAAGAATCAACATATGCGAAGATGTTTGTAGCAGCTCTTTTTGAAGTGGCAATGAGCTGGAAATTAAGTAGATACCCATTAGTTGGGAAACAATTGAATAAGTTATAGCATATGAAAGTAATGGAATATTATTGTTCTATAAGAAATGAGCAGGCTGATTTCAGAAAAATCTGAAAAGAAATACATAAATGGATGCTGAATGACATGAGCAGAATCAGAACATTGTACACAGTAACAAGATTATGTGATGATCAACTGTGATAGACTTAGTTCTTTTCAAGAATGTGGTGATTCAAGGCAAATCCAATAGACTTGGGGTGGAGAATGCCATTCACTATGAACTATGGAGACTGAATGAGCGAAGTATTTTCACCTTTTTCTTTGTTTCTTTCTTTCTCATTTTTCTTCCTTTTGGTCTGATTTTTCTGCACAACTTATCAGATATGAAAATATGTTCAAAAGGATAGCACATATTTAACCTATATCAGATTACTTGCTGTTTTGAGGAAGGGAGGAGATGAGGACAGAAAGGAGAAAAATTCGGAACGCAAAGTTTTACAAACATAAATGTTGAAAATTATCTTCGCATATATTTGGAAAAATTAAATACTATTGAGAATCAGCTTTCAAAATCTATTATTCTATGACAGGTAAACAGAAAGTTTCTTAAGGAAGATGGGTAACTAATTAAGCAAATTGGTAGGAGTAGAGTAAGAACTGGGGAGCTGGACCGTGACCCTGGAAGTCTCAGTTTTACTCATTTAAAAAATGAGCTGAAGAAGGAAATGGCAAACCCCTCCACTATCTTTGCCAAGAAACCCCCAAATGGAGTCAAAAAGAAAGAATAGAACAAGATTGAAAATGACTAAACAACAATATGTCTAGAAGGCTTTTCTCTTCCTGGTCTGTGCTTCCTGGCTTCTCTGGCTTCCTTCAAATGCCAGCTAAAATTGCACCTTCTGTAGGAAATCTTTCCCAATCCCTTTTAATTATCATGTCTTCCCTCTGTATATTTCTCCCTGTATATCTTGTATAAAGTTTGTTTGTACATAACTTGTTTTCCTCTTGCTCTCTGCATTAGACTGTAAGTGCCTCAAGGGCAAGAACTCCCAATTGTCTTTCTTTATATCCCTAACTCTTAATGAAGTTCCTATGACATAATAGGCATGTAATAAATTCTTGTTGGCTGACTAAAACTGTAGATGAGAAAAAGGGAATGATCAATGGGACAAGAAAAATTAGGTAGATGTCACAAAAGAGCAATATAAAGCCTAAGAATTATGTGAGGCAAGTGGAGTCAGGTATTGTGGATCACACTTGATATGCTAAATAAATGTAAAAGGCCATCAGAGGTCTTTGTTTTTAGCACCATATGACAATATAACCTCTTTCCTTTACCAATCCGCTTTCCCTTGTGAGGGAAGGATCTTCTAAATTATTTCTTGCCATAACCCAGGGGCTGCCTTTCCTACTACTGTGTTCAATCATTTTAGTTGTGTCCAACCCCATTGGGATTTTCTTATTGAATACACTGGTTTGCCATTTCTTTCTTCAACCTTTCTTTTTTTTTGTTCTTTCAATAATATTTTATTTTTCCAAATACATGTAAAAATAGCTTTCAACATTCATTTTTTAAGATTTTAAATTCCAATTTTTTTCTTCCTTCTTCCCTGATCTCCTCCCCTCCCCAAGACAGCAAGTAATCTGATGTTACATGTGTACAATTCTTTTAAACATATTTCCATATGTGTCATGTTGTGCAAGAAAAATGATACCAAAAGGGGGGGAAAAACATGAGAAAGAAAAAAACAAAGAAATAAAAAGGTGAAAATACTATGTTTTGATCCACAATCAGTCTCCATAGTATTCTGAATGTGATTAACATTTTCCATCACAAATCTATTGGAATTGCCTTGAATCACCACATTGTTGAGAAGAGCTGAGTCCATCATAGCTGATAGTCACATAATCTTGTTATTACAATGTACAATATTTTCCTGGTTCTGCTCACTTAACTCAGCATCAGTTCCTGTAGGTCTTTCGCAAATTTTCTGAAATCATCCTATTATTTCTTATATAACAATAATATTCTATACCTTCATATATCATAACTTATTCAATCACTCCCCAATTGATAAACTTCCACTCAAATTTGCCACTACAAAAAGAGATAATATAAATATTTTTTCACCAAAAGGTCCTTTTCCCTTTTTTATTAACTCTTTGGGATACAAACTTGGTAGTAAAATTCATTGCTCAAGTTTATATAAATCTAGATATTAAGATGATTAAGTCATGGTTCCTCAAATCAGTTATTTGGCTTTAGTCATAGTTAATCTTTTCTGCAGCACCATTTAGAAAGAGTTTCAACTGTCATATAAAGAATGTTTTAAGAAATTTTCATCATGATAAATGGTTTCAATGATTGTCAGTTTGACATTCCTCTTCTTCTCCTGAGTTCCTATAATCTGTGCCTTTCCTATGCAAAGCTTCAACATAATGGCCTTAACTACTTAGACACTCTGGTCCATCGTTTGAATGCATTTTGCCAAGTATTTTTATTATAGTTTGGCTTTTAAATAAACTTTTGGCTATTTATTATCAATTTTATCAAAAAGAAAAAAGGGCTGCACATTTGCTTGTTCTTTATTCAAATATCTCACACTCAGGAGTTATTTTCATTATGGTATGTTGTATTATCATGAATTTTGGGATCACTGAAAAATGCAATTTCACTCAAATGCAGACTCATTTAAGATTGTGGCTGTCACACTGGCAACGCCTTTAGTTTAATCATCATTTTTTCAACTGTTCCTACCCTCTGTTATTGATCTCTTTATTTTTTTTTTACTATTTGATATCAAGTTTAAAAAAAATAAAGTAAAATTAACCAAAATTAATCATTAAAATATTCTTATGAAACACTACTTGACCAGCTATACTCAATAACTTTTAAAAGCCTTGTATTTGACTTTTGTAACTTTATTAGTATTCTATTAGTACTAGTAATAATAATATTATTACTATTTTTTTCTGCCTTAAAGAATTCAGGTACTTGAAACAACTAAAGTAAATTATTTTGTAAAAAAGGAATAGGAAATCAAAGCCATTTCATTTGTTCTCTTGAGGCCTTTCTCATACTCTTTCATGTTTTATGTATTTATTCTTTTACTTTAAAATTATCTTCCAATTGTTATCCTACTTATCAACCTTAGCATCAATCTACTTTCCAGCTATGCCCTTGGTTTTGACATTTGACATTAACAGTGCTATACTCTTCTGCAGAGTGAGGCCTGCTTTGTAAAGAAGGGTAGGAAAACCTTCCAATAGTACCACATACAAAATAACTGAAAATAAGTATTTGAAGGTTCCTAAGTATAGGGTAATCAATTTTGGATCAATGAAATAAAGGAACCAGAATAAATCAGGGATATTTGGAATTTAGGAGAACTTACATGAGAACATATGTTCCTCACAATGCAAATATGCTCAGTATTAAGCCAGGTTTCAGAGAAAAAGACAAGTTGATCTGGTAAAAGCCTCAATGATGATCCCTTTTTTAAAAAATGCTTTTTGCAACTTCTAGCAATATCATTTGCTATCTCCTTCCACCCATCCTGGTTCATATTTTGCTCTCCTACTTCCTAAACATAAATTGGTATCACCGAACATAAATTGCTATCACCGATGTGGTACATTTCCAGGTGTATTTAAATCACAGCCTTTTACTTCCTTCTCTATATCTAGTCTGTCTATCTGTCTCTCTCTCTCTCTCTCTCTCTCTCTCTCTCTCTCTCTCTCTTAATTCCAATTCTTAAGTTGGAAATATACTCATAGGCCTTAATTTACTGTTAACAGCACAAGAGCTTTAAACTTGCTCTGTTTATGATTTGGGATTTTTCCTCCTTATGCAGCCTTGTGGCCCCCTGCTCCTAGAATCTCACCATCCTGATGTTAGATTTAGTGTGCCCGGCTGATCCATTTGGACACTACTCAAATTCAGAACATCCAAATTCAAGTCAAATTCAAGTGATTCACTGGCATTAGCCTCCGCAGTAGCAAGTATATTCTCCAGAATCTGATCATTCTTTATAGAAGTATAGGACACTGATTAAAATGAACTTTAGATGCATCCATGATGGGGGATTCCATCTCCCAAAATGCTAGACAAGTATACATCAATCAAGTAGTCAATAAAACATTTCAATCATCTAGTCTCCACTTGAAAATCTCCAGAGGTCAGAAGTTCACTAGCTATCACTGAAGTTCATTTTGGTCTCCCTATATCTTTCATTTAACAAATCCATTTGTTTGGATTATTTTCATCTCTCTTTATCTATCTACATATCTACTTATTTATTTTTTGACCTTCACTGAATTCATTTCCTTTCACTGGGCTCAATCTATTGGGAAAGACACATAAAGGCAAAGCACTTATTTTTAAAATTTCTTTTAAACCAGACTACTAGCTGTGTGACTTTGGGCAAGTTACCATTTTTGCCTCAGTTTCCTCATTCATAGAATGCGCTAGAGAAGGAAATGGCAAGCCATTCTTGCATGTTTGCCAAGAAAACCCCAAATGGAGTCACAAAGAGTTGGACACAACTGAACAACAATTGTTTTATTCATTAACAATTTTTTGGACATTACAGTGTTCTATAGACTATAGCTAAATAGCACTTCCAATAGAATGTTATTGAAAAGATGGAATCATTAAAGGAATTTTCAAATTCCTGAAAGCAATCCAACCTGTGGTGTCAATTTGTACCATCTGTCCCCACAAAACACAAAATACAATAATAATAATGCCATTTATATAGTTTTTTATAATTTAAAAAATACTTTACACAACATTGTTTCACTTGATAGAATATATTAAGTTCATTTAGCAGTGGATAACTCTACTATCAGGAAGCTCAGAGTGGGTAAACTTAATTTCTACTTCTTTCTATTTAAAAGAATTAAGTTACATCACATTGATTCTGGGGTCAAACTTCCAAATTAGGAAGTTATTATCAAGAAGATAATAACTCTAGGTTGCTTTTACAATTAAAAAAATATATAACTCTTTAAATTTTCAGAACTTTTCTTTTACTGTAACTCCAACATCCATTCTGTCCCCATTCCATCCAGCTCATTAAGATTTTATTCAAATGTTCTTCAAGTGAACATTCTCTAGGGTTCTGCTTTTCCATTTCAGTAGCATGGAAATCACATAAGGCAAAAGGAGAGTAATTCAAAAACATTATTGAACTGAATCACTTTTGATGACACTAGAAGAGTTTTTATTAAAAAAATGCACCAAGAGCTACAATTCCCTAGAGATTCCTGCAATTCATTCCACAGGAGTTCATCACTTCCTACCTGACAGCTTCTAAGTGTTGATTTTATTCTAAGTTTCAAGGGCACACAAAGAGATTTTTAAAAAATTTAACAGATCTATGTATTAACTTTATAGATTCCTTGGGTGTCCAGACACTTTAGGAGATTAATAGTGACATACAGTGATTCATTTTAAGGCCAATAGATAAAAACTCTTACAATATGTTCACAAGCAGATGTTGTTCATCTCTTATGGTAAGGAAAGTCTTTGTGAGAAAGAAATAACTATAGACTTGGTCCCACCTCTAATAAAACGGAACAGAAGGATTTCCATGATAATAAAGTAATTGCATTTTAAGATGTCTTAGCTTAAGAAGTGATTTTTTTACTTCTCTTCTGTACAGAGATAGGGGATTATATCTGTGGGATATCTCACTTGCCATCAGACACAACTGATATATTATTTGATTTTTGTAGAACCACTTTTTAAAATTTATTTTAATTTAAAATGCACAGACATTATTACCAACATTAGTTACTCTAAGGTGATGTGCTATAATGATGCTATCAAGAAATACTGAGATGAAGAGGGCTATTTGCCCTAAAACTAACTGCCCCCAAAAAGCTGTCCTTTCGGAACTATTCATTTTTATTTTATTTTTGTGACATTTCTTATCTCTCCTCCCTAGGACCTATTTCTTCCAATAAAATTTAAAAAGTAAAACAAACAAAAAACAATTCTTAAAATAATTACATTTAAGCACATAATCCAATTAACAAATGCCCATAGGGATCATGTAGAAATATTTATATCTCATTCTGGATTAGTTCTCTAACAATGGATGGACCCAATGATTCATCTTCAGTCATTTGAATTGGCTAGATTTGAATTCGGAAACACCCCAGCACTTTATTCGCTGGGCCACCTAACTATTCCAATCATACATTGATGATATTAGAATACATTGAGTACTATGTTTTGAAATTATTTCTGTTCATACTAACATTAACATATCATAATGTATTTTAAGGTTTGCACTGTACTTTTATTCACAGCAATCCTTAGATAGCTCTTTCCAGAGCCTCTGTTTAAAGAGGGTGCCCACGCCAGCTACAACTCATTCCTTTCTATGCTGCACTTTGGACTTCCTCTACTGGAATGTTCCCTTCATCTTTACTTTCTTCTTTCCCCTAAATTCAACTTTCAACTTTCTTTTATCTGTTATTTTTTCTATTAGAATATAAGCTTTTTGAGAATAGGGAGTGAATTCCTTTCTACTTGTATTTTTTTCCCCAGAATTCAGGACAATACTTAACACATAGTAAACTAGTTGACTATTGTCTCCATTTTACAAATAGGGAAAATGAAGCTTAAAGAGTTTCAGTATACATTGCTGGTGGAATTGTGAAATGATTCACCCATTCTGGAAAGTAACTTGGAGAGTATGCCCAAAAGGCTGTAAAATTATGCATGCCCTTTGATCCAGCAGTCTTACTACTGGGTCTGTATCATAAAGAGAAAATTAAAAAAAAAAAAACGGAAAAGGACCCATATGTACAAAAATGTTTGTAGCAGCTCTTTTTTTAGTGGCAATGAGCTGGAAACTGAATGGATGTCCATCAATTGGGGAACAACTGAGTAAGTTATGGGATATGAATTTAATGATATATTATTGTTCTATAAGAAATGATGAATGTGCTGATTACAGAAAAACCTGAAAAGACTTACATGAACTAATGTTAAGTTAAGTGAACAGAATTAAAAGAATATTATACACAGCAATAGCAAGATTATATGATAATCAACTAGGGTAGGCTCAGCTCTTCTCAGCAATCTTGTGATCTAAGACAATTCCAATAGAATTCAAATGAAAAATGCTATCTACATCCAGAGAACTATGGAGACTAAATGTGAATTTAACATAGTATTTTTACCTTGTTAAATTTTGCTTTTTTCTTTCTCGTGGGCATTTTCCCTTTTGTTATGATTTTCTCTTGCAAATTTAAAAGTATTATATGTGTATAACCTATATTAAATTGCTTGCTGTATCTCTTGCTGTTGGATTTTGTTAGTGATGTATAAAACTGCTTATGATTTTGTGGATTTATTTTGTATCCTGCAACTTTGCTAAAGTTGTGGATTATTTCTAATAAGTTTTTAGTCGATTCTCTAGGGCTCTCTAAGTATACCATCATATCATCTGCAAAAAGTGATAATTTGATTTCTTCATTACCTATTCTAATTCCTTTAATCTCTTTTTCTTCTCTTTTTTCCAAAGCTAGCACTTCTAATACAATATTGAATAGTAATGTGATAGTGGCCAACCTTGTTTCACCTTTGATCTTATTAGGAATGGTTCCAGTTTATCCCCATTACATATGATGCTTGCTGATGCTTTTAAATAGATGCTACTGATTGTTTTAAAGAAAAGTCCATTTATTCCTATACTCACTAGTGTTTTTAATAGGAATGGATGTTGGATTTTATCAAATGCTTTTTCTGCATCTATTGAGATGATCATATGGTTTTTGTTAATTTGGTTATTAATATAGTCGTTTAAGCTAATAGTTTTTCTAATATTAAACCAGTCCTGCATTCCTAGTATAAATCCTACTTGGTCATGGTGTATTATCCTGGGGATGATTTTCTGTAATCTTTTTGCTACTATTTTATTGAAAATTTTTGTATCAATATTCACTGGGGAAACTGGTCTGTAATTTTCTTTCTCTGTTTTCATCCTACCTGGTTTAGGTATGATGTTTACGTCATAAAAGGAATTTGGTAGGAGTCCTTCCCTCCCTATTTTTTCAAATAGTTTACATCATATTGGAGTTAATTGTTCTTTAAATGTTTGGTAGAATTCACATGTGAATCCATTTGGTCCTGGGGATTTCTAGTAATATGAAAAGGTACTCAAAATCACTATTGATCAGATTGGCTAAGATGACAAGAAAAGATAATGACAAATGTTGGAGGGGATGTAGGAAAACTAGGATACTGATACATTGTTGAGTAGAACTGTGAATGGATCCAACCATTCTGGAGAGAAATTTGAAACTATGCTCAAAAAAGTTATCAAACTGTACATACCCTTTGATCCAGCAATGTTTTACTGGGCTTATATCCCAAAGAGATCTTAAAGGAGGGAAAGGGACCCACATATGCAAAAATGTTTGTGGCAGCCCTTTTAGTAGTAGCTAGAAAGGGGAAACTGAATGGATGCCCATTAGTTGGAGAATGGGTGAATATATCATGGTATATGAATGTTATGGAATATTATTATTCTGTAAGAAACGACCAGCAGGATGATTTCAGGGAGACCTGGAGAGATTTATATGAACTTATGCTAAGTGAAATGAGCAGAGGAAATTATTATACAAGGCAACAACAAGACTATACAATGATTAATTCTGACGAATGTGACTTTCTTCAGCAATGAGATGATTTAAACCAGTTGGAATTGTTCAGTGATAAAGAGAGCCATCTACACCCAGAGAGAGGACTATGGACCACAACATAGCATTTTCACTCTTTCTGTTGTTGTTTACTTGCATTTTGTTTTCTTTCTCAGTTTTTTTTTTTTCCTTCTTGATCTGATTTTTCTTGTGCAGCAAGGTAACTGTATAATTACACATACATATATTGGATTTTTTTTTTATTTAATAGCCTTTTATTTACAGGATATATACATGGGTAACTTTACAGGATTAACAATTGCCAAACCTCTTGTTCCAATTTTTCACCTCTTACCCCCCCACCCCCTCCCCTAGATGGCAGGATGACCAGTAGATGTTAAATATATTAAAATATAAATTAGATACACAATAAGTATACATGACCAAAACGTTATTTTGCTGTACAAAAAGAATCAGACTCTGAAATATTGTACAATTAGCTTGTGAAGGAAATCAAAAATGCAGGTGTGCATAAATATAGGGATTGGGAATTCAATGTAATGGTTTTTAGTCATCTCCCAGAGTTCTTTTTCTGGGCATAGCTAGTTCAGTTCATTACTGCTCCATTAGAAATGATTTGGTTGATCTCGTTGCTGAGGATGGCCTGGTCCATCAGAACTGGTCATCATATAGTATTGTTGTTGAAGTATATAATGATCTCCTGGTCCTGCTCATTTCACTCAGCATCAGTTCGTGTAAGTCTCTCCAGGCCTTTCTGAAATCATCCTGTTGGTCATTTCTTACAGAACAGTAATATTCCATAATTTTCATATACCACAATTTATTCAGCCATTCTCCAACTGATGGACATCCATTCAGTTTCCAGTTTCTAGCCACTACAAAAAGGGCTGCCACAAACATTCGTGCACATACAGGTCCCTTTCCCTTCTTTATAATCTCTTTGGGATATAATCCCAGTAGTAACACTGCTGGATCAAAGGGTATGCACAGTTTGATAACTTTTTGAGCATAGTTCCAAACTACTCTCCAAAAATGGTTGGATTCATTCACAACTCCACCAACAATGTATCAATGTACCAGTTTTTCCACATCCCCTCCAACAATCATCATTATTTTTTCCTGTCATCTTAGCCAATCTGACAGGTGTGTAGTGGTATCTTAGAGTTGTCTTAATTTGCATTTCTCTGATTAATAATGACTTGGAGCATCCATATATTGGATTTAACATATATTGTAACATATTTAACATGTATTGGACTACCTGCCATCTAGGGAAGGAAATAGGGAAAGTTGGGGAAAATCTGGAACAGTAGGTTTTGCAAGGATCAATGTTGAAAAATTATCCATGCATATGTTTTATAAATAAAAATCTTTAATAAAGAAAAAAAAAGGAAATGGTCAAAAAAATTAAATTGCTTGCTGTCTTGGGAAGGGGAGAGAGGGAGAAAATTTTGGAATACAAAATCTCACAAAAATGAATGCTGAAAATTATCTTTACACATATTTGGAAAAATAAAATATTATTCAGAGAAAATAAAAACTGTTTCAGTAGCATGGTCCAGTGACAGAGTCAGTCAGCATGACGACCAGCAATCAGCTGAGATCTCTTGATACCTGTTGGTATAGTCAGTGTTCTCTATATTAACTAAGTTGCTTGAGGACCAAGACTGTGCATGTCTTTACTCCTATTATATGTCCAGAGCCTAGTAATAGGTCCTGCACATAGTAGGTGTGTTTTCCAATATTTTTTTAAATTCAGTTAAATGTACGGATAAACATGAATTGTATGTAATCCAATGCTAGTTCAAGATGTTACTTAAAAAAATAAAAGTAATAAGTTAAGTAACAAGCATGTTAAATCTGTCCCCCTACTACTTCCTCACAAATTGAGAAAAACAATTAAATACTTAAAAAATTAAGCCTTTGATACATAGCTACATGATCAGCAAAACAAATTGCTATATTAACTGTGTCCCCCAAACTGTGATTTTTCTGCACTTAAGTTCATCACTCCTCAGGAAATAAATTGTATGTGTCATTTTCATTCTTTAAGACTCAGAATAAATCACTGTATTGACCAAAGTTCTATATTCTTTTAAAGTTGTTTTTCCTTTATATTGTTGTTATTATATGCATTGTTTTACTCTCAATTTCTGCTCATTTCCTTTTACATCAATTCATAGTGCTCTTTCCAGTTCCCTCTGAATTTGTGCATTTTACCATTTATTTTAATAGAATAATAATATACCTTTGTATTCATATGCTACAATTTGTTTAGCCATTCTCTAACAACAGAAAATGCTCTTAGTTTCCAATTTGGGGCTAGCACAAAATGAGCATGCTATAAATATTTTTGTACATATAGATCCTTTTCCACTTTGATTTCTTTGGAATATGAGCCTAGTACTGGTAAAACTAGGTCAAAAGTTATACAAAGTTTGATAACTTTGTAGGTGAAATTCCAAAAATTTTTTTTAGAATGTCCAGACCAATTCATCATTCTACTAACAATGCATTAGTGTGCCTGTTTTCCACAATTTATTCATTATTTATTATTTTTCATCTGATGATGAAAGCCTATCTGATGGCTTTGAGATAGAATTTAGAATTGTTGCTACAAAGTATCCCTTACTGGATAGGATAGAGGAAAAAAATACTTAAAACTGAAGCGATATGAAGACAACAGGTATCAATAAAGTAAGATTTTAAGTGAATTTAAAAAAGAACTTATATTAGACTTTCTTCCATCTTTGATAAGAGGTTTAACTTTATTTTTATGGAATTTATACCATTTCAGTAAACAGATAACAATAAAATTAGGTGCTCTATCCTACACATTTACAAAGTTCAATTGTCAAATTACATGATATGGCCTTACAGACACAAGTACACAAAAGCACAGAAAAATGGAGCAAAAGTTTAGGCATTTCCAGAGTAACAAAATCTTATAGCACCCAAAATAAGAACAAAGGTACCAGCAAGGTAGCACTTGTTACTTTTGTGGGAGAATATGGAGTTGGGACAGTGGGAAAGATTGTTTGATGGGTTTGGATTGGGAGGATCCGAGTTCAAGTTCCAGCATTGACACTTATTATTACCTGTATGACCTTAAGCAAGACACAAACAAACAAACAAAAATAAAGCCCATTCTCAGATGTACCTCTCAGGTTATCTAGGATCAGAATTTGCCTAATTATGATAATTAACAAATATCACTTGGTAGTAATAATGATTATTATGTAGGTCCCCAATTAGAGCTAATATATAGCCAATCAATCACAGCAAATAGGGAGCACTTTGGAATACACAAAGACTATCCTAAAAGCACTAGGGCAATAGTAAAGAAATTATTAACAAAACAATAAGAGCAAGGAAGGAGCAGTGTTAGCCTGAGGCACCTCAAGAACAGAGTGAGGTGAAGCTTTCTAGGCTTGAGGACAAAGGAGACTTGATGAGCATGACTTCCTACCATAGACATAAGCAATGTGCCCCAGGGAAAATCATCTGCCCTTCCTGTGCCTCAAGTTTCCACTTCCTTAAAAACCAGAGTATTGACATAAAAGAGGGTCAGAGAGGACAAGAATAATCAGGAAAGACTTTGTAGGACATAGGACTCAAGAAGGACCTGAAAGAACAGGTAGGATTTTTGAAGGACTGGAGGTGAAAGAGAAGGCATTTCAGATAAGCACTATGACAGAAGTGAAAGAAGACCTAAATACCTTTTGCATAGAAAAATAGACCAACCTGTCAGGAGCAAAAAATATGCAATATGTAAATAAGGTGTTGGAGCCTAAAAGCCAGGCAAAGGAATTAATACTTGATTGAACAGAAATTTAGTAGAAAGGTGTTTGTATGGGATAAAAATAAGATATATGGACTACCTGAATATCACTTCCTAAACTGCGATAACATGTAGGAAATTAGAAGCTGGACTAATATTTTATACCTAGTGTACCTTTCTTAAAAGTATATAAAGAGTTGTCTTCTGGTAGAAGGATGACACTTCTTGAAGCAGCTACCAGAGGACAAAACTAGGAAGAATAGGTGGAAGCAGTTATGCAAATTTTTATTTAATGCAATAAAAATTTTTTCCAACAATAAGGGTTATCCACCAGGAGAAGGAGAATGGTGTGCCCTGCAAATCGATATGTTTTTCTTCATTAAAAATCTTCAGACAAAGATTGAATGACTTCTTGGGGACAGAGTAGAGTGATTCCTGTTCAGGTAAACAGTGGGTCAGATTGCCTGTGAAGTCCCTTCTAGCCCTTAGATTCTGTGATTCTTATTGGTATATGCTTTCCCATCTGAGATTACTGGTCCATTTTTACATGAAATTTCAGGATGATACTTCTGTTGAGGTCTAGCTCTGGGGTACCTAAATAAAATTAGGGTTTAGTTGAGGTCTAGTGGCAGGTTTGGGGTACAGGGAGTCAAATGGAGCTCCCCTGCAACTCCCCTGCATTTAGCGCAAGGAGTCCCCAATAAAAGCATTTATTGGTCCGAGAGCTAGATTGATAAAAGAAGTTTATTATTGGGTAAGCAAGGTTAAAGTATAGGTGAAGGTAGAGATAAGAAAGGCACTGGACAGAGGGTCCAGTGGACAGAGGATCCTCACATGGCTAGCATATTTGGAATCTCTGCAAAGAGGGGGTCCCAGCGTGGCCCTTTTATAACAGGAGACTTAGCTCGAGGGGCTTTTGGGTATAGCCCCAAAGTTGGCTCAGATCTGGGTGGGGCTGGGACAGGTTGAATTCTATGGGAATTCAAAGGGACCAGGATTTGTGAGTCAAAGGGTAATTACATTAACTAGAGGGGTTTGGGAATCAAAGATAGGAATCTTTCCCACCTCACTTCTGCAATTGAAAAAAGTCTTGATTACAATTCTGGTTCTGTTATTTGATACTTGTGTGACCTTGGGCAAGAAATTTAACCTCTCCTCTGTTCTTAGATTACATTAGAAAATGGTCTCTAAGCTTTAGCTCCACGACCCCATAAAGTCTCTTAGCCCAAATTATCTTTTTTTTTTTTTTTATTTCAATGGTATATTTTTCCAAATACAAGTAAAGATGGTTTTCAACAATCATTTTTGTAAGATTCCAAGTTCCAATTTTTTTCCTCCCTTCCTTCTTACCTCCCATCTTTCCAAACAACAAGCAAAAGTTAAACATGTATAATCAATTTTTAACATTTCTGTATGAATCATGTTGGAAAAGAAAAGTCAGAACAAAAGGGAAAACAATAAATAAAAAAACGAAAGAAAACAAAAAAAGTGAAAATGGTATGCTTGAGTTGGCATTCAGTCTCCATAGTTCTTTCTCTGTATGTGAATGGATTTTCCATCCAAAGTCTACTGGAATTGTCTTGGATCACTGTATTGCTCAGAATGTTATGCCACAGTTCTCTTTAACTGTTCTGACTCGGTTTCCCTGAACTAGTTTCCTTTGTCTCAGTTTCCTTAACTGTTCTGTCAAATCCCCTTAGTTGTAAAAACCCACTCTGGTCCATTAAGATTGGGAACCGTTTACTCTTAAGTTATAAATTGCTAGCAAGATAAACAAGAGAGCAGAACTCCTGACCCTCCCCTGTCCTCAAGAATTTACAATATCCCTCTAAAATATTCCAAGATACCTCACTGACATCTTTATCTCTGGGTATTCAGACATCCTGTCTCTGGGCTTTTAGGAGTTATGGTCTCCCCCCAACCTGACAGAAGCCTCCGCCTTTTTGGGCCTTTGTTTCTAGGGTTATTTAAAGAAGCAGCTCCTATTCTTTGCTAGATTCTTTGAGATGACAGCCCTGGGACGAACATGGTTTCTTTAGTCCCAGTATATCTTTATCTCTATCTGACTGGATAATTTGAGAGAGAGTCCTGTCCAGTCAATTATACTCTCCAATTAATAAACTATTGAGAACTCTCTAATCTCTCTCCTGCTTCAGTTTCTGCAGCATTACAAGAAGAGCCAAGTTTATCATAGTTGATTATCACTTAATCTTGCTGTTACCTTGTACAATGTTTCCCAGATTTGCTCACTTCACTCAGCATCAGTTCATGTAAGTCTTTCCAGGCTCTTCTGAAATCATTTCTTATAGGACAATAGTATTCCATTACATTCATATGCCATAACTTATTAACCATTCCTCAATTGGTAGGCATCTACTCAATTTCCAATTCCTTGCCACCACAAAAGAGAGCTGTACATTTTTGCACATGTGGGTCCTTTTCCTTCTTTTATGATATCTTTGGGATACAGATCAGTAATTTTTAACCCATATTCTTATCCATATAATAGCAACTGCCCTGCCTATATCACAGGACTATGGCAAGGAAAGGACTTTAAAAACTGTAAAACAAACACACATGTAAATGAGATCTGTTGTTATTTTAACAGAGAAATTTCTTAGAGGTTGACATAATCATTGTCTGCTGATAAATATGTGGTTCCAAACTATCACTAGGAAGTGCATTTAAAACTATCTGGTGATTTCACATATATATATGAGTGTATCTTTATATATTAAGCACTGTATATAACTTGAATATATGTGTATATATGAATAAGTAATTATATGTCATATATAAAAACATGTATTTATATAAAATATAAATTCTTATTAAGAAGGCAAGATGGTGCTGGGAAACACATATGGGATTTTATGAGTTTTAAAAGCAGCTAGGAGGGAGGATTAAGGAAGGAGGGCATTACAGGCATAGAGAAAAACAAAATAAAACAAAGCAACCCCCCCACCCCCTCACAAGTTGGAATTTAAAAAAGAAAATCCACATTTGAAAGCCTGAGGGGTGGGGTGAAGATCACTTATTTATTAAGAGCTGTGTTGTCTCTACCACCAACTAACAGAAGCTCTGCTTCCTTGGTCTAGATTTCCTTCAAGCCTCTTGCTGCTTACCTTCCCTTCCTGATAAAAGTAGCTGTGTTCTTTAGGTCCGGTGCGTCGAGGCGGGATGAAACTGAAAGCAGACAAAGCGGAGACTGGAAGAGGCTTGGATTTCACTCTTAGCTGGTCCTCAGTAATCTCTTCCTCATCCTCCTCCGCCATGCCACCGGCCTTCTCCCTGGTATCCACAACTCAGGACAGAAAGAACTCTGAAAGGTTTCTGCGTTCTTTAGTTGCTAGGCAACCACTGCAAAGTTGCATTCCAAATGGGCACAGAATTGGAGAATGCTCTGAGCTCCTCTCCTAAGGTCCTCAAGCTTTCCCCTCTTTGCCTGAGTACTATCTTCTAGGATTTCCGGACCTAGTGCTGGAAAGGACCTTCAACACCAAACAGTGCGACTCTTGTCATTTTACATTTAAGGAAGCTGAAGCCTTTAGCTGTTAGGGGGCTTGTACAATGATACACAGGTAGAAAGCATCAGGTGGAATTTGAACTTGGTGTTTTCTGATTCCAGAACAACTTCTACTGCTTTCACAACAGTGAAAGGTGTAGACTTTGAATTTATAAAATCACATGCCATTTTTTCCTCTCACCTTAAGGCCTGTTGCTGTCAGGTAAGAGCACCAGTTTCAAACTCAAAAGTTTTATCCTCTTCCATTAATTCTTTGCCAGCATTGATGATTGATGCAGGCTGAAGGTGAATAGGATAGTAAAATTAATGTTATTCAGGAAGGTGATTCATACCAATTCCAATGATCTGGTGATGGAGAGAGTCATCTGCACCCAGAGAGAGGACTAAGGCTGAGTGTGGATTACAACATATTATTTTCACTTCTTTTGTTGTTTGCTTGTTTTTTGTTTTCTATCTCACTTTTTTCCTTTTGATCTGATTTTTCTTGTGCAGTATAATTATGGAAATATGTATAGAAGAATCACATGAATCATCATGTATTTAACGTGTATTGGATTACCTGCTATCTCAGGGAGGAGGGAGGAGGAAGAAAAAAAATTTGGAGCACAAAGTTCTGCAAGAGTTAATATCGAAAACTATGCATATGTTTTGAAAATAAAAAGCTTTAAATTTAAAAAATATACATATTATTTAAAAAAAAATAGTTGTGTCCAACTATTTATGATGCCATTTGGGGTTTTCTTGGCAAAGATACTGGAGTGGTTGACCCTTTTCTTCTGCAGCTTATTCTAAGATGAGAAAACTGAGGCAAACAGGGCTAAGGGGTCACACAGCTTGAAAATGTTTGATGCTGGATTTGAACTCAGAAAGATGAGTGTTCTTGACTTTAGGTCCAGTGCTCTACTTCCCTACCAGCTGCTCCATGAAAATCATTGCTGCATGGTTTAATTAGAACACATATGACACTCTCTTCTGTCAGTGTAATGAGTTCAGTGACCCAATGAATTTCTCTCTTATGCTTTAGAATTATAGTATTTAGAGCTGCAAAAAATCTTAAGAGATTATCCAATTCACTTTTATTTTATGTGAGAGCGTACTGGATTTGGAGTCACTTGGAATTACTCCCTGTGACTTTGGGAAAGTAATTTAATTCCTCTAAATCTCAGTTTCCTTATCTATAAACATGAGAAAAGTAGAGAAGATTCATTATCTTTAAGGTCCCTTCCATTTCTAAAACCTATGGTTATTTTACAAAATGAAGGAGTTTAACTCCACAGGAGTTAAATGTATGACGGGGTCAATTCCTCCCCTCCTCCCTATTGTAAATTTAAGGTTCTATTAATGGACAAGCCAGTGAGCATCCAGGAAAAGTCTGAAGTACAGAAATTCTATCATAGCTTAGATGAGTTGAAGGGGTCCTTGGTCTCACAAAGGTAGAGTTAGATTACCTAGGCCCATTTCTTTTATTTTTATAGGTGATGAAGTTAATGCTTAGGAATCAGTAACTAATTAAATATCTTGCTGAGGGTCATGCTATAGTAAAGTTGTATGTAGAATAAGGATTTGAACCCTTAGTCTGACTCCAAATTCAGCTCTTATTCCACTACATCCTGCCACTTACATGTTTTATGACTAGATCACCTTTCTGACAAGTTCTATGGCTTCTAAGTAGACATTTGCTGAAACTCTGCCTCCAAAGCTGACACTTGTTGCACCTCTACTTTAGTCACCCCACTGCTTCTCCCACTGCCTCAAGCTTCCCTAGATGTCAGTCCCTGCAACACTACCCTGCTAGCCTCTACTGATGCATTTGGCTACTTTATTTCTATTTTAAAATTGTCTACTTAGGCTAGTCTTAAGTGATCAAATACCAGATTAAATGATTACTCCTTTTAAAAAAGGCCAGTTTTCTGGGGCATCTAGGTGGCACAGTGGATAAAGCAGCAGCCCTGAAGTCAGAAGGACCAGAGTTCAAATGTGAATGCAGAAACTTAGCACTTCCTAGCTGTGTGGCCCTGGGCAAGTCACTTAACCGCAATTGCCACAGCAAAAAAAAAAGAAAAGAAAAGAAAAGAAAAAGTCATGTTCTAAACCACAGTGATTCTTGTAGTACATCTGGCCTTATTGTACTGTGCAGAGAGTGTCAAAAGGCCCTTCGGGATATTAGTCTTCCTGTTTTCCAGAGAGTCCTCAGTTTTATGCTTGGTCAGATTACAGCAGCTTTTTTTTTTTTTTTTTTTTTAAATTTCTAATACCTTCCCTTCATTGATATTTCCAACTTATTCCACAAAAAGCTTGTAAATAGTTGTCAACATGCTGTATCCATCATTAGACTGTAAGGAACTTAAGGACTCTTACTTTGCTTTGTATTCCAGCACCTTAGCACACTGATTGGCACATAGTAGGTGCTTAATAAATTTTTATTGACATAATGACATTTTTCCAATTCAAGGGCAGGTAACATACATCTTGTCCCTTATACTGCATCTTTCTCTGAGAATATACCCATACCCACACATTAACCAGCACCCTGCCATACAAATAAGGGAGTACTAGAGAGGAATACTAGGTGGTGTGTGTTGGCATTCCTGAATTCATGGCAAAGCCTTACCCCTCCACATCCCTGTCTGCAGGTAAGACTGCTTAGATACTTCCAATGATCAGATTACTTTTTAATTCTTCTTTTTAGTAAGCCCTGATCTTCTTTTCTAGTCTTGCCCTATGGAACAAAACAGATTGCGTATAGCCTGTCCTCTATGGCTTTACTAATACTATACTCTATCCCACTCTTTCCCAGTCAGTAAACTTAAATGACTTACCATTTTGCAGTATCGAGGATTTCCTCCCTTATTTTCTTTTATCAGTTCATTTTAAATCTGTTTCACTGTATTCATCGTGTTTGTCATTTCTTATATAGCACACTAATAGGTCAAACATTCATACATAAACAATTTAGCCACTCTTCAAGTGAACATCTACTTTATATCCAGTTATTTTCTACCATAAAAAAAAATTGATATAAATATCTTGGTATATATGAAGCTTCTTTTCTTTATGACCTTCTTGAAGTATATGAAATTTTAAGTCAATATTTATATACATTTTAGTCACTTTACTTACAAAATTCCAAATTGCTTTGCAAAATCGTAGTCCCAATTCACAATTCTTCTAATAATTCATTAATGTACCTATTTTTCCATTAGCTCTCTACTATGCTCAGTTTTATCCTGACTTTCCCATCTTTTGCCATTTTTGTTAATTTTGGGGGGAAGGCAGAAGTGAAACCAGTCAATCAATAAGATTTACAAAGTGCTTATTATGTGCCAGACATTGAACTAATGCTAAAAACCTTAGGATCATTTTGAAAAAAATTTTTTACTATTAACAGGTTTCAAGTAACAAAGAAGTCTTAGTTTTATAAAATACCTACAGGAATGTACATTACTTAGTCTACATGATTTTATAAAATCACATCCCTTTTAGATACTTTATATGGTACCAATAATGTTGTAAAAGCTCAAAAGGGTTATATCAGTTAGTCTCTTTTTTCCACTTATTCATGTTTCACCCTACTCAAATTCTGCGTAACGATAATTTTGGCACTGGAATTTGCTTTTCATAGGTAAAAATGTTTTAAAGGAAAGGCATATTATTTGCATAAATAACCATAGTGCATTAGGTTTACCCAAGTTTTTAATGAAATGTAAAATCTAACAGCTTCTTGCTATCTAAGGAACAGAATGTCATCAAGAATGTTTTATAGACAAAGAAAATTTTCATGCCAACTGAAATAGTTATATAAAACAGATTAGAAATGAATTGAGGATTGTTTTTAAAAAAAATTTAGAGCATTCACACCTTATTTTTCAACTAACTAAGAGTTTACCTTTTTTTATTCAGTCATTTAAGCAGAATTTTGCACCCTCCAAGTGCAAGGCACTCTGTTAGTGCTGAGAAGTACTACAAAAAGGATAAAATTCAGATTTTACTTAGACCTAGAAGAAACGACAAGCATGCAAATAGCTAGCAGTTATGTAGTGATTTAATATTTGCAAAGTGTTTTTTTACCTTTACAACAACCCTGTGAGGAAAGTGTTATGATTATCATCCCCATTACACAGTTATGGAAACTGAGGCTGAGAGAGATTAAGTGGCTTGCTCAAGGTTACACACCTAGTAAATTTCTGAGATAGGATTAAAATGCAGGCCTTTTTGACTTAAACTTCTAAATTCTATCTGCTTAGCTACTTAACAGTTTATGGAATACAAAAAGCACAATACATTTAAAAAACAATACATAACTACAACTCAGTGGTCATTTCTGACTGTTTTATGAATATGGCTATCACATAATCCCCAAGTCCTGTGAAGGAGAGACATCCGAGTTCTTTCATCCAATGTTTGTTAAGTGCAGGACAGTACAGCAGGAAAGGTAGTGGTTTGTGATTTAGAAGACTTCAATGCAAATACCAGTTTTGCTACATTTATAATCTTGGGCCAATATTTCATCTCTCACAGCTTCAGCTTTCTCATCAGTAAAATGAGAAATATGACCTTATGGTTTTGAGGTCTCTCAATTATCACGATTTCCTCCTCAGAACACAATTCAGCTCAATACATTTTCCCAAAAATGGGGTCCAGAATTATACCAGTATTTATAGAGACTAAGTAGAGCAGGTTTCATCCTAGAGTGTCAAATAAGTTTAAAATTTTGAGTTAAAAGGGGTAAAAGTATAAAGCAATTTATATATCTAAACTTCCATTTTACGATAAATCTGAAACAATGATGGCATACCTCTAAATTTATGAATTGAGACAATGGGGAAATGGGTTCTAATTTTTAAACATGCACCTATAATTTTCTGATGGTTCATCTATGGTATGGCATAATTATAATACTCAATGGGTGAACTTTTAAACAACAGCACCATCTACTGCTTAGAAAGAATAATAGAATATTTTAACTTGGTAAGTGTTTTAATGGCATCTACCCAGTTTCTCATATGATTCAGTCTAGATGGATTCCACTTTATCAGTTTGGCTGTATCTCTTGCTTTTTCTTGTTTAATTTTAAGATTAAGGTTTTAAATATACACCATTAGTTAATGAATATATGTTTCATAAGCTTAAATTATGGTTCATTTATTATAAAACTAAACTTTTCTGGAGAAAAAATATTTTTGATACTCCTTCAGCAAAAATAGGAGGTACTCTACAGCTATTGAGTATTCATCATTTAATGATGTAAATTTGTAATCATAAGAAATTGACTTTCTTTACTGAACACAAGAAATGAACCATGGATTTACACTGCATGTCCTATCAATGTACTGGTTGATTCTCTTGTTCTCATTTATAAAAAAAAAAATGGTGGGTCTGATCATACAGACCAAACCCAGACTCAGATCTGGCTCTCTACCAATATCCTCTGACATCTCAAGGGACCACAAATATCTCCTTTCCTCCCATGTCTCTCCCCACATCACAAGCCTCTCAGGTGAAGGCCTTGATTAGCTCTCTCTATAAAATTTCTTGGAAAATTATGAGTTTCTTTCACAATCTACTAGCTTTACTACTGCAATGGCTATTCTTGTTTCTCTCTCTATTCCTAGAGATAACAATTAGTAACCATTTCGAAGAAAATTTCCCCTATTCCTTCCTCATGACCTTCCTCAAGACATTCTCTCCCTCCTTCCACCCATCTCCTAGTCTAACCTTACTGAATCCTTCCACTGTGGCCCCTGGAATTCTCATTACATAGCTAGCAAATTTCTCCTCATTGAAGATGTCTATTAATTCACACGGAGAGACAAAACCCTCTGTTTGCAATGTACTCCTTGCTAACATCCTCAGCACTAGCTATTCCCTTCTTTCAAACTATCACACTAGTTTTTAAGGGGAAATCCTCGCCCCACCATTTTCACTCAGCAGTCTCTCCCTTGTTTCCTTGACTCAGTAACTTTTTGAAGCCCACACAGAAAATTTCCAACACAAATTAAAGAAGCTGTAATATACTGACCTGCCCAGGATTTTTTTCATGCTTTTCCAAGGAGTTTGGAACCTGACTTACCACCGTCTTCTCCCCAATTCATGCCTTTATGTCAGGAACTTTATATTCATGTAGCTATCCCTAGTCTCACAATTTCTTAGATATTCTTAAGCCTCACTTAAGATCAATTCTTCATTCCACTTCAGCTACACATAAAGATTGTTGTATACTTCCTACAGCTTGAGTGAAAAATCTGACATTTCCCAGACTCTACTCCCTATGCTTCATCTCTCTGATATCTATTTGTCTCTCATTGAGATCTCTAATCCCTCCCAGATTCAGTATTCTCTCAAGCTTTTTCTCTTGCTCTGATTTAATCTGTCCATCTCCATTCCCAATTGTGATTTCAAGTCTATGCTGTCCCTGGAGTACTGAAAACTTTGCTCCCTTGTCCTGTTCTTGCTTGTGTTTTGCCAAACCTCAGCTATGGATGACTCCCATAAGTGCAGAGAAAAAAAAGTCCCACTAGTCTGCTGATTGGATACATTATACATTGATATTAACCACCCTCAATGCAGCACCTTGATGCAACAAAGTGATTTCTATTTCTCGCTAATTTATTAGTTTCACAAAAGCTATTCTAAACCTCTTTCCTCCTTAAGTCTTTCTATCCTTCTTTTTCAGTGTTTATTTTATTCAGAAGATCTAGGGAAGGGACAATAAAGCAGAAGAAATTTAGTACTCAAAAATCTTACAAAAATAAATGCTGAACACTACCCACATAACTGGAAAAATAAAATGCCACTGAGAAAAAAATACTAATAAAAGCTAGATTTTCAAAGTGCAAAAATAAAATTGTCACTGCCTACATTTCTTTTCCTTTTACTTGATTTTAACCATTTGTAATTTGGCTTGTAATGTCATTACTCAACTATAATTCCTCTTTCAAAAGTACATAGTGATCTCTTATTTGCCAAATCTGATGGTCTTTATAGTTCTCATCCTTCTGGATCAGTATACTGGTGAACTGAACATTTCCCAAATGAAAAAACTTAATGACAAAGATGATTAAATATTTTCTCCAATCAGAAGAAATACCACAAATACATTTTAGGTCACATCACAGAAAAGCTATTCCGCGAAGATATGGTACTGGTTCAGGTAGATATAGCCTCCACTGTCACTCTCTAAATGAACTGCCTCCACTCAAAAGTGTTGCTTTATATGGCTGATGAACATTCATCAAATCTGAGGGGTACTAATTCATTGTGGAATGGACCTTTTATGGCCCAAACAACTGGGAAGTTATATCAATAGCTCTAGGCCTCAGAGACAGATTCCTTTTCTATTAGCAGAAAACTAGCTCCACCTAAGAGTCAGAGACTCTAGTATTCCTACCACAAAATAAGATCATTATTTTTGTTATACTTCTTTAGTTTATTCTAAAAAATGAAGTCAACATAATACAAAAAAATTAACATGAATGATCTCAGTGCTACATTACAAAAATATTTTAAATTATTAAGCCACACTGCAGCAACAAAGAAATGTCCTGAATCATTAGGAACTAGAAAACTGTTGATAGATATAAATTTTAATAAATTGGCTCAGAATAATTCACAAATTGTTCGGGTTTTTTTTTTTTTTTTTTTTTTTTGCTGTGTATGTGTGTGTGTAAGTGTTCAAATTAGTCACCACCAGAATGCAAACTGTTTTTACCACCAAGTATGCAGTCAATATTCCAATCTTGTCATCAATAAAATCTGTATCTGTGAAAGAATATTTTTTTCTTTAAATATTTCACTATTTCACATCTTGACGGAAGAATCTCAACTTCATGATATGGAATCTGTTGAAAAAATAAATATTTGGCCAAAAATTAATCCATTTGAAGGATGTCAATGTGACAGGATTCAAACAGCAATACTTATTAGGCAATCAACTAATATTTACTGGTGAATGTCCCTTTCTTCCCATTTAACACAGCAAAGACCCTAGGTTCAGGCTCACGTTATCACTTCCCCTTGTTTACAGCAGTCTAATTAATCTCCCTATACACTCCCTGTACACTATAATCTATCCTATACACTGCTGCTAAAGTAATTTTCCATGTGACTCCCCTACTCAAGCAACTCCAGTGGCTTCCTAATATCTCTAATATCTGTTTAGCTTTCAAAGACATATATACAACCTGGCCCCCCACTTATCTTTCCCAGTGTCACATTTCCACTCGTTCATTCTGTGATTCACCTGAACTGGTTTTCCCTTGGTTCTTCATATAAAACATTTTATCTTCTGTCTCTTTACCTTTGTAATATGTTTAAAAGGGACTCTTTCTTTCAAATAATTCCTTGCTTTCTTTATGATGCAGATCAAAGCATCATCCAAAGGAAACATTTCCAAATACTTTCAAATGCTAATATCTTCTTTCCTAAACCACCTAGTTCTTAGCTTTTTTTGGTATATATTTTCATTTAGTCACTTTATACTTATGTTACATATATTTATGTACATATATGTTATTTTCTGCTCTATTAGAATAAGTCCTCTAGGGAAAGATTAAAGGAAAGGGAGAGGCTAATAAGAAAGGAGAACAGACATAAAAGGAATAACAAAGGGGGAGGGGCTGTAAAAGAGGAGGGCAGATTGAGGCAAGTCAAAAGCAAAAAACTGGGGAGGAAAAAAATGGGGGAAAGAGAATAAGCCCTCTACCAGTAGGGATTGTTTCATTCTTTCTATGTACACTCTCAGCAGCAGGCAGAGTACCACACATAGTAGCTGACTAACAAAGCTTGTTAATTAATATGTGCAAAAAACTATGGGAGTCTTAAGTATAAGTTATTGTTCCCTCCTTAAGGAAATTTACAATTAGTTGCGAGTGTAAGGCTTAAACATATAAAAATAGTAACAAGAAAGAATTTCAAAGTAGAAAAAGATCCCTTTGTTCTAGGTTGGTCAAAAAAAGCTTACTGGAAACTGATCAG
Source organism: Sarcophilus harrisii (assembly GCF_902635505.1). Classification (NCBI taxonomy): domain Eukaryota; kingdom Metazoa; phylum Chordata; class Mammalia; order Dasyuromorphia; family Dasyuridae; genus Sarcophilus; species Sarcophilus harrisii. The sequence goes on from NC_045426.1 coordinate 395,248,143, forward strand.
ATATACTTGAAGGAGAAAGAAAATTTAGATATGCATAGGAAAGGAAGGAGTGAAAGAAGGAAGGTGGGACGCAGTGTATTTAAGAGAACAGCATGATCAAAAGAACAAGAGTACAAGATAAATTCTGATGATAAAGGGGAGACTAGTATGCCTAATTCAATAAAATACATATTTCTAAACCATCTACTAAACACCAGTGTTGGGGGATGTAATGAAAAAACACAATCATCCTTTCCTACAAGATATTTATGTTCTATTGTAGTAGATAAGAATACAGGGACTAAAACACAGATTGGGTCTTAGCCTGTAATTTGGTTCCATTAATATAAGAAAATGTCCTCTACCTCTGGAGGTCAGGAACTTTATCTTACTGTCTTAAAGAGTTGCCTATGCACTGAAAAGGGCCATACTCAGTGTATTCCTGAGATTGGGTCAGGTCTTCTTGGTTCTCAGGACAGACTCACTACATAGAAGAAATTAAAAGTAATTTTGGAATCTGAAGAGCACTAATGAAGTGGCTTGAGTTATGCTTTGAAAGAAGCCAGGGTTCTTTTGAGGTAGAGGTGATTAGGGAGAATTGCAATCCCAGATGGTCTGCAGGTGTGAGGGACAACAAAGAAGAATAGTAAGTAAATGAATGTAGGATAGAAGATAAAATAAAGTAGCCATTGAGGAAAGAGCAGCAGTGCAAGACGAGACTGGAAAATCCAATAGACAATTAAGAGCACTCTGAAAGATTAAACCCAAGAAATCTATCTTTTGCAAAGAGTTTTGCACTAGATAAATTTGATTTATTATTGTGAGTTATTCTTCTTCTTCTATAGACAATAAGTAATTGCAACATGATGGAAAAGTATTTTAGGAAGAAAAATCTGGAATGGAAAAGACACAGAATAGAATGGAATGGAGAGATGTACAGACATTAGCTAAAAAGCTCTATTAATAATATAGAGACCCTAAACATCCTACTTTAGCCTATATTTCAGTAACCAGATATTGACCCTCACCAAAGAATAGACACTATTGACGTTCAGGATATTCTAGTTCTTACAAAATTTATTTTAAAAAATAAATATGGGCAAACTATTAAGTGAGAGTAAGGCTTAATAGCTTTAATAGGTCTAGTGATTCTATTGTTCCAATTAATTTCAGAAAGATTAATAGAAGAAAATTAGTATTCATAGAAGTTATCTACTCTGTAGTTAATTTTTTTTTTTTTTTTTTTTTTTTTTTTGCTAAGGCAATTGGGATTAAGTGATTTGTCCAGGGTGACAGAGCTAATAAGTATAAGTGTCTGAGACCAGATTTGAACTCAGGTCTTCCCGACTTCAGGGCTGGTGCTCTAACCACTATGCCACCTCGCTGCCCCTCTGCAGTTGAATTTTAAGGTGGAACAAGATGATGGTATAAAGAATACTACTATTAGCTCTACTTTTTGTAAGTCTCTTGTAAGTGAAAATTCTAAAATTTAAGAAAATGACAAATTTGGGACAATTTCTCATATCATAAAAGGTTTATACGTAAGGTTCATTTTCTTGTACAACATTTAAATGCTAGGGGAAACGATATAATATAAATAGCAAACAAAATGTTCTCAAGTAAAAATCATTCAGATATGGAAAAATCTCCATAAAAATATAATACAATGAAGAGGGAAATGTAATTCAACAAAAATTCAATTTGCACATGTTTATAAATAAAACTTCATCTGTATTTATCTAAAACTGATTATTTATGGTAGTTTAATAAACCCCTATTTGAAGTGACTTTCTTGGGTTACTAAAGAGTTCCATTTAATGTTTTCAATGAGATAATTTTAAAATAAGAAGTTTTAGCAGCAAAAATGTTAAATCATACCTGTATAACTTCATAACCAAGTAATCGTAGGTGTCTTTGTTTAATAGCTTCTTTTCCTAGTAAGTTGTGGCTATTCAAACAAAATCTTTTTGGATCATCAATGCAGAGTGCTAATCTGGACATCAAATAAATATGATAGTTAACTTTTTAAAAACCATTAAATGACTGCTTATAAAGTTATGAATTTCTAATCACATTTAAATAAGAATATCATTTTAGAATTGTGTTGAAATATAAGATCAACAATTCTGATGGACGTGGCCATCTTCAGTAATGAGATGAACCAAATCAGTTCCAATAGAGCAGTAATGAACTGAACCCAGCTATACCCAGCAAAAGAACTCTGAGAGATGACTATGAACCATTACATAGAATTCCCAATCCTTCTATTTTTGTCCATCTGCATTTTTTATTTCCTTCACAGGCTAAACTTTTAAATAAAAAGCTATAATAAAAAAAAAATTAAAAAAAAAAAGAAATATAAGATCAAAAGCTAATGAGATCTAAAAAAATCACATACTTGGTTTTCCCTTAAGAATAATAACAATTAACATAATTAGCATTTATGCAGTATTTAATAATGTGCCAAGCACTGTGATGAGCATTTTATAGATCTCATTTGATCTTTATAACCTCTTCTGATATGGGAGTCACCTGCCAGTGATTGTAGGAGGTCTAACTCAGACTTGTAGAATGGATCTCTTCATGTAAGAGGATGATGATGATACAAGGAGACTGACAGGCAAGTTGCGTTCTCTGACCTTTCTTTTTCCCTCTTGCCTCCAATTTATTTCATTCCCAATCCACAAGAACATCTTCGAAGACTGCTTTGCAACTCCTTTAAGCTTATTATTTATAGCTGTAGAGGCTCTGGGAGAAATGACCTGCCCTTTTACCTAGGTATGGTCCTTAACACAACCAAGCTAGGAGGAAGGTACAATTATCTTCATTTTACAACTGAGGAAACAAACAGATTATATGACTTGTTCAGGGGCCCACAAATGAGCAAAGTATCAGAAATCAAATTTGAATTCAATTCTTCCTGACTCTAAAGCTGATGCTTTACCCAGTGGGTAACCTAGCTCAACTTTTTAGCAGAAAATCATCAGCAGTCATTATTTAAGCATGTTAAACTGTCAATTTATATTGAAATATAGATGTAGCTATAGTTCCAATATTTTGAAAATACAGAATTATGAATTTAGCATACAAGCTTCTTGAAGACTGGGGCTGTTCTACTTTTGATTTACCACAGCTTAGAACAATGTTCGACATATAACAAGCACTTAATGTTTAATGATTAAAAAGCAACATTATTTAACACATAATGGCTTTTACTACCTATGATGATTAAAATAGGACAGCTATAAAATAAGTATGAAGAAAACAGAAAGAGAAGTCATGACTGTTGGCTTATAATCCCAATTTATCATTAACTGGCTGTGTGATTTGTACAAATTAAATCAGTTTTTGGAATCTTAATTTCTCTCCCTATAAAATTAGGGGGCTAGACTAGATAAGACTTCTGAGATCCCATTTGTCTCAAAGATCCCCTTTGAGATCTGATGGGAAAAAATTGATATGGAGTTAATTTTTTGAAAAAAAAAATTACATAAAGCATAAGACATCAATTATATTAGCATGAGAATATTATTTTTAAAAAGGTATGTGACAACTATGTAACAACAATGCTTTTCTTTACCTTTTATATACATCTTCATCGCTTGTAAAAGGTAATACAAATCCTTCTTCATCTAGTTTAATCTCAATATCTGAGTCAGAGAAAAAAGGAAAATACCTTTACACACATATACTATCATAAATATTATTGTATTTCTGCTATTTTTGTATCCAAATTCTATTTATTTAAGGCTTTAAAGATATAAGCAAAACAAATGAGTATTAAAATTTTAATATAACATTGATTAAATAAGTCAATGCTACAAAAATTATATGGATCCCATAAAAAAAAAAAAAAAAACAGCTTAAGTAATTATTTAACAAAAGTGTATCAAGATTCTTGAAGCACAATGTATTCTTGTTACCAAAAGGTTCATTATTTTAGTATTTTAGCCCTAATTGGCTGTCCGGAAGTCAAAGAGAAAGCCTGTCATAGGGAACAGAATACTAGGCTTGGAAAACTTAGATTTGAATCACACTTTAGATACTTCTTGTCAGTTGGATCCAGAGTAAATCCTTTAAACTCTTGCAAACAATAAAGTGCTTTATAAATATAAGTTATTTATTCTAGTTTAGGCTTAGCAACACTAAAGCAAGTAGTATGAATCTTAGGTTTTGAGGATTGTAATTAAAACCACATTACACTTTCTTCTCCCCCTCCCATTTCAAATCTTAAAGGAAACACTCAAATGAGTCCAATTAGAGAGTAAGGGACTGGTTTTACTTGTGATTCCACTGGTGCAGAGAAATCCCAGTATAGAAGCTCTCTTCATTCTACTAATCAAAACATATTTCAGTTGTATGATTTGAACCATCTACCTGATTCTGAGGCCAGCTCTCTATCCACTATGTCAAGGACCTCAAATTTTAGATGAAGATTTGAAAAATCTATGCTTACAAAAGCATAGAAACCAAAGTAGCATTATTATATGACTGGCACTTCCCATAGTATATTTACTAGCCCTCACAATTATACTATAGTACAACTTCTAGTAGATAGGAAATGTAGAAATCAGTTACCTCCAAGGTCCAGTTACTTCCAACTTTAAATCTATCATTCTATGACAAGAGATTTCAGATTGTTTTCCTAATATTATCATTAGTACACTATCACCCAAACTTTATGTAACATTGCACTAACACTGTTTACCTATTGGGTAACCCAGCCACCTGACTCTGATTTTAACAGTCAATCACACCCTGAGGCATCTGTTTATGTCATGTGTTATATACCACATTTTGAGAACTATACATGTAGCACTAATTCTCTTCTTGACTACAGAGCCTCAGATTTCATGGCAATACAGGAGATTTGTACATTCTCTTTCCCTATAGTGTTGGTGTAATGCACATGTCATTCCACTGCCACAGTAGGATACTTTCTGCAGGTTAAGGTGTACTTCAAGGAAAGAGCTTCTCATAATAGCAAACTGTTCATCTATTTGATGTTTTTTTTTTTTCTCTTCTCTTAAAATCTTTCTCAATATAAATATTTAAAATGTATTTAAATTCTGATATAAGTTCCTTGAGGAAGTTTTGAATTTATTGTAGTTTTATATATGGTCTTCATTTAAAAATAGGATTATTGAAATCTCAAAAAGGTAATAAACCGATTTTTAGCTTACCTACTGTGTAACAACAGGGTGTTGAAACTTTTGAAGCAAAATATATTCTTCCTTCTAAAAGATGAATTAGTGCAACACTAACAATTTTATAAAGATGAAGATCCATGGGAGTCTCCAGGAGGTAAGGTGGAATAAGAAATGATTTCACTTGATATTGTTGAAGCAGTTTAGGACCCTATAAATTATAAACATATACACAAAAAATAAAATATAATAAACCTTTTTAAATTAGGGAAGAACTTTAATAAAATAATGTTATTGGGGTGGAGTCAAGATGGTGGAGTGAAGCCAAGAAGCTGTTCCCAGTTTCCCTCAAAAAACCATATGAAACCAAGCCTCTGATAGAATGAAACAACTCTCCAGCTCAAGATAGTCTGAAAAAACTTCAAGAAAGATCATTTTCACTGGGGGTGTTCAGCCCAGCTACAGCAGAGTCTGGGAAAGCCAATAAAAGAGTCTTAATCACAACAGATCAGCAGCTTAGACCCTGGGTCCTGGCTCAGTAACAGAACAAACCAGTAAAGCAGTTCCCAGTAACAGCTCAGAAGGTATACACTGAGAAAACAGACCATTTCTTGAAAAAAGCAGACAAACAGCAGACAAAGCTACCCCTTGCAAATACAAGGACTCTTGTGTTCAAAGCCAAGGCTCAGAGCTACACAGGAAGCTTGGGACAGTGTGCCCTTTACCCCAGGAGCAGAGCTTGACCATAACAACTTATAAAAAGAGAAAAATATCAAAAGAAAAGGAAAGGAAATGAGCAAGAAAAAGAAAAAAGAATCTTGACATAAAAAACTACTACAAAACCAAAACACCAACTCAGCTGAGGACAAAATATCCAGAAAAAAATAACAGTGATATGAATTGGCCTCAAGTCCAAAGAAGCTCTTTGTAAGTGTTCATAAAAGACTTTAAAAGGAAAATGAGAGGTAGAAGAAGAAAAAAATGAGAGGTATACGAGAGAGTCAATAGCTTGTTAAAGGAAGGCAATTCCTTAAAAAATACAATTGGCCAAAAGCAAAAAAAAAAAAAAAAAAAAAAATCCACTAAAGAAAATAAATTCAAAAGTAGAATCAGCCTCATGGAAAAAAGTTACAAAAGCTCACTGAAGAAAATCACATATTAAAAACTAGAATGGGCCAAATGGAAGCTAATGATATTATGAGACATCAACGATCAAACAAACTAAAAAGAATGAAAAAATGGAAGAAAATGTAAAATACCTCATTGGAAAAACATCCAACCTGGAAAATAGATCCAGAAGAGACAATTTAAAAATTATTGGTCTACCTAAAAGACACGAGCAAAAAGGAATCTGGGTAGCATTCTTCAAAAGATCATGAAGGAAAAATGTACCCATATTCTAGAAACAAGAGGGGGAAATAGTCGGTGAAAGAATCCATCAATCATCTTCAGAAAGAGATCCCACAAGGAAAGTCCCAAGAAACACTGTTGCAAAACTTCAAAACTACAATATCAACGAAAAAATACTTCAAGCTGACAGACAAAAACAATTCTGATATCAAGGAGCAACAGACAGGATTGCCCAAGATCTGTCAGCCTCTACAATAAAAGATAAGAGGGCTTGGAATACCATATTCTGTAAGGCAAAGGACCTGGGGTTACAAACAAGAATTAACTACTCAAAAAGACTAAGTATCATCTTTCAGGGGAAGCAATGGATCTTCAATTCCAATCATTTCTATTGAAAAAAAACAAAACCAAACAGAAAATGTAATCTACAAACACAGGACTTAAAAGAAGCATAGAAAGGTAAATAGGGGAAAAGTATATATTATTTAAAGGTTAAACTGTTTACATTCCTAGACAGGAAAAGGTATCTGTAATTCTTGAAAGCTGTATATATTACTGGGGCAGACAGAGGGGAGGGCACCACAGTGACAAAGGGTGTGGTTGTAAATGGTCCCTGATGTGACAATATCAAAGAAAAAGACATTTAGGGGTGGAAAAAAAATGCTGTACTGACAGAAGAGGAAAGGGGAGGTATAATAGGACAAATCAGATCATACGAATAGGCACAATAAGGGAAGTGGAGAGGGGTATGAGCATTGTCTAAAGCTTGATTTCATCAGTTTGGGATCAAAGAGGGAATTACTTAATCATTCAGTTGGGTATAGAAATTTATCTAACCCTATAAAAAAGTAGGAGGAAGAAGAGAAAGGAAAAGAGAGGGACAGGATAGAAGGCAGGGTAGAATCACTAGGAAAAAAAGGTAAAAGAAGGGGAGAGGTTGATAGAAGACAAGGTAGAGGATGGGGTAGATTAAAAAAAAATTACTACTAAGGACAAGGTGGAAAGAGAGAACAAAAGTATATACAGGGGATGGAGAGAAATACAAAGTAAAGACAAAAATCCTGGAACAGAATTTATTATGTTTCAAATGAAGTAAAAAAAAAAAAAAAAAAAAAAGGTATCAATTCTGACCTCAGATAAAGCAGAGCTAAATAAAAGCAATAAGGAAGCAAAGTACATCTTGATAAAGAATACCATAAACAATGAAGTAAAAAGGGCAGCTAGATGGTGCAGTGGATAGAGAGTACCAGAATCAGGAGGACCTGAGTTCAAATTTGTTCTCAGATCAAACTAACTAAACAAACTTGATACTCCTTAGCTATGTGACCCTGGGCAAGTCACTTAACTCCAACTATCTCGGGGGAAAAAATTTTTAAAAACAATATCGTAATGATACTGAATGTATATGCACCAAGTTGTAGAGCATACAAATTCCTAGAGAAGATATTGACAGTTATAGGAAGAAATAGGAAAACTATATTAATGAGGGACCTCAATCTTCCCCCCTCACAATCAAAATCCCCTCTCAAAATAAATGAGAAAAAAGTAAGGAGGTTAATAAGATCTTAGAAAACCAACATATGATAGAACTATGAATGAATGAAGCTTTTTCTTGGCAGTATATGGCCCCTCACAAAAACTGTACTAGGGCATGAAAACTCAAAATCAAATGCAGAAAAGCAGAAATAGTAAATGCTTCTTTTTCAGATCATGATGCAATAAAAATTATTTCATTAAGGGCCAGGGAACGATAAGACTAAAACCAGTAAGAAATGTATCTAATTCTAAAGAATGAGTGGGTCAAACAAATCACAAAAACAATACATAATTTCATCTAAAAGAATGACAATGAGACAACATACTAAAATCTATGGGGCCCAACAAGAGTAATTCTTAGGGTAAATTTTATATCTCTAAATAGCTACATGAATAAAATAGAGAAGGAAGAGATCAATGGATTAGACAGGCAAAAAAAAAAAAAAGCTAAAAAAAAAAAAGAACAAATTAAAAGTCTCCAATTAAATACCAAATTAGAAATTTTGAAACTCAAAGGAAAGATTGAGAAAAAGAAAACTATTGAACTAATAAAACTAAGAGTTGTTTTCATGAAAAAAAAAATAGATAAACCTTTGGTAAATTTGATTAGAAAAAGGAAGGAAAAAAAAAAAACCACTAGCATCAAAAATGAAAAGATTGAATTTACCACCAATAAAAAAAGAAATTAAAGCAATAATTAGGAGCTATTTTGCCCAACTGTAAAGCAGCAAATTTGATACTCTAATCAAAATGGATGAATATTTACAAAAATATAAAGTGCCCAGATTAACAGAAGAGGAAATAAACTATCTAAATAGTTTCATTTTAGAAAAAGAAATTGAACAAACCATTAATGAACTCCCTAAGAAAAAATCTCCAGGGCCAGATAGATTTACAAGTGAATTCTACCAAACATTTAAAGAACAATTAATTCCAAAACTATTTGTAAAAATAGTAAAGATGTTCCACAAATCTTTCCATGACACAAATATGGTACTAATATCGAAACCAGGAAGAGCCAAAACAGAGAAAGAAAATAACAGACCAATTTCCCTAATGAATACTGATGTAAAAATTTTAAATAAAACATTAGCAAAGAGATTACAGTAACTTGTCAGCAGATAATACACTATGACCCAATGGGATTTATACCAGCAGGGCTGGTTCAATATCAGGAAAACTATTAACATAATTGATCATAACAAAACTAACAGAAATCATGTGATAATCTCAATAGATGCAAAAAAAAGTTTTTATTAAAATACAGTACCCATTTCTATTAAAAACACTAGACAGCATAGGGGTAATGGGAGCTTTCCTTGAAATAATAAACAGTATTTCTCTAAGACCAACAGCAAGCATTATTTGTAATGTTCGAGAAGCTGGATGTATTTTCAGTAAGATCAGGGCTGAGACAAAGATGCCTATTATCATTACTATTATTCAGCATTACTAGAAATGTTGGCTTTAGCAATAAGAAAAGAAAAAGAAATTAAAAGAATTAGAATAGGCAATGAGGAAATAAAACTATCACTTTTTGAAGATGATATAATGATATACTTGGAAAATCTTAGAAAATCATCCAAAACCCTACTGGAAACAATGAACAGCTTTAGTAAAGTTGCAGGATATAAAATAAACCCACCGAAATCATTAGCATTTCTATATATTACTGACAAAGCCCAGCATCAAGAGACAGGAGAAACTGCATTTAAAATAACTGTAGACAAAAAACATTTCGGTGTCTACCTGCCAAGATAAACCCAAAAACTATATGGACACAATTACAAAACAGTTCTCACACAAATAAGGTTAGATCTAAACAAAACTGGGAAAGCATCAATTGCTCATGGGTAGGCCAAGCTAATATAATAAAAATGACAATTCTGCCTAATTGTACATTTATTAAATGCATATCAATCAAAATGCCAAAAAATTATTTTATAGAATTAGAAAAAATAAAAATAAAATTCATCTGGAAGAACAATAAGTTAAATAATATCAAGGGAATTAATGAAAAAAAAAATTTCAAAGGATGGTAGCTTAGTAGTATCAGACCCAAAACTGTATTATAAAGCAGCAATAATGAAAACCATTTAGTATTGGCTAAGAAATAAGAGTGGTGAGGGCAGCTAGGTAGTGCAGTGGATACAGCACTAGCCCTGAAGTTAGGAGGACCTGAGTTCAAATGTGGTCTCAGACACTTAGCATTTCCTAGCTGTGTGACCTTGGACAAGTCATTTAACCCCATTTGGCTCAGCAAAAAAAAAAAAAAAAAGAAAGAAAAAAGAAATAGGAAATAGAGTGGTAGATCAGACACAAATGATACAATAATCAAGACCTATAGTAATCTTGTACTTCTGAGATAAGAACTCACTAAAAATTGCTGGGAAAACTGGAATATAATGTCAGAAACTTGGCATAGACCTACATCTCACATCCCAGAGCAAAATAAGGTCAAAATGGGTATATGATTTGGGAATAAAGATATTATGACCAAATTGGAAGAGCAATGGATAATTATTCTATTAGAACTACAGAACATCATGAAAGGTAAAATGCACAACTTTGATTACATTAAATTAAAAAGTTCTTACATAAATAAAACCACAGAAACAAGATTAAAAGGGAAGTACAGAGTTGGGAAAAAATCATTACAGCTAGTGTTTTTGATAAAGGTTTCATTTTTAAAATATATAAAGAACTATGTCAAATTTATAGGAACACAAGTCATTCTCCAATTGATAAATAGTCGGAGGATATGAATAAACAATATTCAGATAACAAAATTAAATCTATCTATAGTCATTTAGAAAAATGTTCTAAATCACTATTGATTAGAGAAATGCAAATTAAATCAATCAACTGTGAGATACTACCTCACACCTCTTAGATTGGCTAGGATCCACAGGACAGGAAAAGATAATGATCAATTATCTAAATTTGGAGGGGATGTGGGAAAATTGGGACACTAATGGCTTGGTGGTGGAGTTGTGAAATGATCCATTAAACCAATGTAATATGTTGCCGATGGAAAATGTGAAATTACCTACCTTATAGAAGGGACATTCCAAGACCACTGCTAAATAAAGCTGGGTCAGCTGGGCTAAGCTTGATTTACTTAAACCCAATTCTTGAACTGAAATGAAAATCATCAGAAGTCAAGTTAATTTTAAAAGTTCTAATGCAGTCAAAACTAAGAAACTGGGAGTGATGAAAAGTATATTCAGTCACTTATAAAATATGCTTAGTGAATTTTTGAGGTTAAACAGAATGGTCTAACAGCTCAATGTAGCTTGTCCTTTCAATCAAGTTACTTCTAAGTAATAAAATTCCTGGTTTTAATTATTTTATGACTTTTATTAAGAATAAATTTAATGTCATTATACATCATTTTCATTACTTACAATGTCATACTATCCAATACTATTTGGACAACCTCACATAAAACAATAGTTTATAATCATAATTCATGTTTGTATAATTCATTAAGGTTTGCAAAGCTCTTTTTTTCAAACAATTCTGAGAAGTAGGTATTGCAAGTAATGCTTTGCCTGTCTCAGAAACCTCCAAGAAGTTAAGTTTTCTCCAAGAGTTATGGAGTTAGTGAACTTGAAAGCAAAAATAGAACCCTGATTTCTGCTGACCCCAAGGTCAGTATTCCCCATTACACTCTATTGCCTCTTACTACATCATGCTTGTAGTTTCTTGTAGTTTTTGTACATTTTGTACATTTCTTGTAGTTTCCATGCACTAGCATTAGGTCTAAACACATTACTTGCTCCTTGTGCAAAAAGATTCAGTTACTCTCTACTACAAACAGGATACAGTAAAATTCATTTAGCCTGTGACTTAAGACCTTCCCAACTAGCTTCACAGTCTACTTTTGCAGATTAATTTCACAAAGTTCACCTTCATGCAGCAAATATTCTGGTCTAAATAGATTTGATAAGTATATCCTAAACTTTATATACTATCACTTACATGGGTACATTCTTGAAGGTTATCCTTTGCCTTGAAAATCATTATATCTTTCTTAATCTCTTCGCCTTCAAGGCTCAGTTCAGATACCACCTCCGCCACCAATTGTTCCTGATCCCAAAGACTGTTATCCCCTCTCAAATTTGCTTAGCTTTTCTTTGTACCTACTACTCCTTACTTTATGATATACTAATCCAGATACCTGTCACACAGCCTTCTTCCTCTTCCCAAATTAGAATAGAAATCCCTCAAAAGCTGCATTATTTTTAAATCTTTGTATTCCTGATGGCTGGCACAATGCCTTGTCTAGTAAACATAATGTTTGCTGAACTGATCTCATAAATGAATGGAAAAAGTCTATAAAAGAAAAACTTGTTAATTCATGCAATAATTTTAAAACATGTTATTATAGTTATTAATTTTCCTGGGAATAATGAATATGCATATTAGGAATATGCACCCTATATACTGTATGTAGAATGTAGAAATATTGTATGGTTTTGACACTAGGTCAAAAATCATTATGCTGTATGTAAGACTTATTTTGAATAGATTGTTACATCTTTTATTTCTTTATCACATAATCCTGCCATGCCTTAGGGCATCCTTTGGAGTATTTTAAAATTTGTCTGTAATATAAAGAAGCAAATGAAATTGATTTTATGTTAGATGTTACCTTAGAATTTTAGAGATACTATGGTACAACCCCTTCATATTCAGATAAAAAATAAAAACAAACACTGGACTTCAAAATACAGCATTCAATAATGTTTTTAAATTAAAGTTTTAGGCTTGTATCATCACTTTTTGTAGATAATTTGAATTAGACATAAAATAGGCATCTCAAACTCAGAATTTACTTTCCCTATAAATTTTCTCCTCTTTCAAACTTTCCTAGTAGTAGCTTCATAGTTACAACAATCTTAAAGTTTTCCTCCACTCCTTTTTCTCACCTTCACTCTTATTTTTTTTTAACCAATTTTTGTCCCCTTTCTACTCAGTCACTACCCTAGTACAAATCCCTTATCAACTATGACTGGACTACTGCAATATTCTTTTGATTATTCTTCCCGACTTGTTTTTCCCCCACTTCAAAACATCCTCCACTCAGCTGCCAAAATGACCTTTATGAAAACTTAGCTCTGACCATGTTATCCATATTATTTTATAAAATCTAGCAGCTTCCTATCACCAAGATCAAATATTAAATCCCCAGAATAGCATTTAATACCAATCTAGCCTCTTCCTTTAGTACTCTATATAATCCAGCAATACATCTTGTTCCTTGTACATGCCACTCAGTTTTTAAAGCCCATGTCTTTTCACTTATTCTCCTCTTCCCTGGAGTGTTCTGCTTCCTCACCTGAGGCTCCTGGATTCCTTTAAATATTAGCTCACTTTCACCTTCGGCAGGCCTTTCTGTCTTCCTTTTAGCCATTTTACTCTCTTCCCCCTGAGATTACCTTCCATTTGGATTGAAAATATGTTCTACATACATTTAGTTGCTTGTTGTCTCTCTTATTAAAATGTGAGCCTTTCCTTGTATCCCTGCTGCCAATTATTAGCACAGTGACTGGCATATATCAAGTGCTTAATGACTGACTCATTGATTTTGCTACTTACTACTCCTGTGACTTATGGCAAATTCTTATACCTTTTATACCTTTTTGGTCTCAATTTTCTCTTCTGTAAAATGAAAAAGTACATGGCTTTTAAGATTCTTTTCAGTTTTAAATATATCACTTTAGAAAATTAGGCCCAAGTATCTCACAAATACTAAGACTCAACAGAAAAATGTAATATACATATGGAACCTGAGGCATGCTACCCATTTATGAAAGATAATTCCTTACTCAATTCAAAATATTTTTGAACAAAACGTTTTTGCACTAAAAACTAACAAGGCTTTTTAATGATGGAAGAAGTTATTTGTGAGTAGCTTACCTTGTAATTTCTGAAGAAAATATGGGCTAAATAACTTTGCCACATAATTGACTGGGGGGTGACCAATGAGGGTGCACGAATGAAGAAGATTCAATAGGGCTTGAGGAGGAAAATATTTAAAGCGAGTTCTTATTGTATTTTCAAGCTTCCTAAAAAAAAGTGAAGCATTTGGGGGCAGGTAATTGAGTTTCCCAAAGGGTATGATCAACTGAGAAATCTGAACAGGGGAGAATATTTCTGCTTGGTAAACAAAACTTTCTGCCACTGCATCAAAGATGGGTTTTGAAAGAATCAATTTTTTACTACAGTACTGCATAACTTTGCTGATTGATTCAGGATGCATAGTGAGACAACATGTGGAAACATGTTCTTCCAGGGCTTGTATGAAAAATTTGTCAGTGTAACCAAAGTATATGAAACCCTCTAAGACTTTTCCTAGCTCTTCATTGGTAAAATGAGAGACAAATTTTACTGAATGTACACAAAGCTTTACAACCAAAGGAAAAGCTTGAGTTTGGTTGAGAGTTACCAAGGCATTCAGTATTTGGCTTGTGACTGTAGGACTAAATTTATAAACTAATGAAATACAGAGGTTGTTTAACTGATCCAAGAAGTCCTGATGTTGAATCGCTTCTCCAAAAGCAGTTTGAAGCAATGTATATATGGCCACTATCTCCTCAGGTGTACATTCTTGCAATTTTTGACCTTGAAGTTGAAGTATAATTTCTTTGAGCACTGCACAATTTGGATTCTGGAGTTTAACCATACATTGTCCAAGAACACAAAGATTATGAATTGTCATGTGACCCTGCTGAAGCCGATTTTGGCATTCCATTATCAGATTTACTAGTAAGTTACTCTGGGGATCCACATGTAGTCCTGTCAAAGCTTGCAAAGCAGTCACCAGACCAGTATCTGACAGATTTGTGGACTCATATTCGAACTGAAAGCATAATGCTCTGAAGATTTCATTCTCCAAAACTGTTTTTGGAATTTTTTGGGCACTTTTCTCCTTTTCCACTTCAGAGACCCGATACAAAGCTGCTGCTGCCATAGTATCTGACAATGTTTCCAGTGTGGTTACAAATTTTAACACCTGTTCAGATGAAGTGAAATTATTTAGTTCCTTATAAAACCTCTGATGATCCACATGACCATTACTTTGTTCAAACCTGTCCCAAGCTGCTGTTTGGAAAAACACAGATCCAACTGGGTAAGCTTTACTCTCTTTTTCTAAGTGATGCTTCCTATAGTTTGCATGATGAAAGATTCTGAATTGCTCTTGTTGTGGGGAAAAATACCCCTGACACATGACTTTTCTGCTTTTGTTGTTATCAGGGCTCAAATATTTTCTCAAGCAAGTCAAAACTCTGCAAGTTTGAAGACCAGATGAATAAAAATGGGACCTGGGTAAAGTAATCAAGGCCATGGGGAATGATGGAATGGGATCAGCTGCCCATCTTGAGCACAGTCTAAAATAAAAACAAGAAAATAAAACCATAGTGTAAAATTTTTCTCAGAAAACTTCCACATAACCACAAAATATACCGTTCAATATTTATGTTACTGAGTATTCTGCAAGAGGGGAAATGTGAAAATAAAATTGAACATATGGTCTAAATTTAATAATAATACTTTTTTCTGAATAGTACTTTTAAGACTTAAAAAGTACCTCTCATGTGTTACTTCATATGACCCTCCTGACAATTCTGTGTAGTACATAACATAGGTACCATAACAAAAATGAAGATAAAATGCTAAGCCATGACTCCCGGGGCTAAGAGTATTCTTCGTATCCCCAGTAACTTCTCCTTAACCTGCCTGCTAAGCTTGATAAATGCTTTTTTGATCAAAATGTTAGAATTTGCTCTTGGATCTCTTTGATTCCAGACCCATCTCTTTATCTCTCACACCACAACTGTCTTTAAAAAAATCAATGAATTCATGAATAAATGCACCCCAGCTTCTGATAAGTTTCAAAGTGGCCCAATTTAGCATAAATCAATGCAAAACACAAAATGTGAAGAATATATAGGCGAACTTTCAAGTGTTCTTCTATTAGCAACAGGGGAGGGCTGATTAGTCTAGACTCTAGCAGGGTTCCTCAAACCACGGCCCGCGGGCCAGATGCGGCAGCTGAGGACGATTATCCCCCTCCCCCAGGGCTATGAAGTTTCTTTATTTAAAGGCCCACACAACAAAGTTTTTGTTTTTACTACAGTCCGGCCCTCCAGCAGTCTGAGGGACAGTGACCTGGCCCCCTGTTTAGAAAGTGCGCGGCAAAGTTCCTTAACAGTGGATCGTGACCTGTAACTGAATGTGGGGGAGGGGGGGGGAGGGGGAGGATGGAGGGGGTCGCGAAATTCTGGTTTGTTATCGGTAAATATTAGATTTTTACATCTATTTTATATACTAGGATAAAAATTTCTCAGGCCCGAAGGGGTCGCGAGTAGAATGTTTGAAAAGCGCCTGGTCTAGAGGAAAGCAGAGGGAGCAGAAAACGGGGGATTTAAAGCATGGGCAGAAAGACGGAGTAAGGGAAAATATACAGTCGGTAACGAACATCCCACCACCACAATGACTTCATTCTCTACCTCACGTTTGAAAAGTTAGAAAATCTAAAACCTTGACACCAGCTCCATACTTACTCAGAATTAAGCTATCCGGACGCAACCCACGCCTGCGCACAACCTCACTAACGCACGTGCGCTGTCCCGGTGAGTCCTCTTCCGCCAGGCCCCCCCCCCCCCCCCGCCCCTCCCTTAAGTCCCGACTTGCCTTGTTTCGCACACTGTGAGTCAGAGTGGAATGGGACGTGCGGAAAAACTACATTTCCCATAAGGCCATGAAATTGTGTACAATTCCCACAATGCGTCCATCTTACCTTAGCCCTAACTGAGGTTTGCTCTCGTTGGTTGACGCCCAGAGGCGTGCACAAAAAGGTGGGCATGCGTACTTCGTAGCTACTTCAAGTTGGCTGCCCTTTACAATCCCCGTGCTATAAATGCTTCGTGAAGCCCGAGCGAGCTGAGTTCTGTGACCCAGGATGGGCTCCGGGTGAGATAGCGCTGGAGTGAGAGGAAGGTCAGAGCGGCGGCCCGAGGGCTCAAGAGCGAGTTAAACCCGTTCTATAAAGCGGTGACTACCCGCTAGTTCACGTGCTGTGCTCCGATTGCTGGCCGGCTTGCTCAGATAGTTGGTTTCCGCAGACGCGAAGGGCCTGGATGCGGCCGAGGAGGTCAGGAGGCTGGACTAGCGAGCTTCGAAGCCTCAGGAGGTACTCGAGTAACCCGGACTAAATCTCCAGTAAGGTAGGTGAGCATTGCTACATGGGGAGCCCTTTTCCAAGTAGGCAACCCAAAGGCATTGTGGGACTTTAGGCATTCTCACGGCCTTATGGGAAACGTGGTCCAGTCCTTTTTTTTTTTTTTTTTTTTTTTTTTAATTTAGCCTTTTATTTAGGGTTATATATATGGGTAACTTTACAGCATTGACAATTGCCAAACCTCTTGTTCCACTTTTTCCCCGCTTTCCCCCCACCCCCTCCCCTAGATGGCAGGATGATTAGTAAATGTTAAATATATTAAAATATAAATTGGATACACAATAAGTATACATGACCAAACTGTTATTTTGCTGTACAAAAAGAATCAGACTCTGAAATATTGTACAATTAGCTTGTGAAGGAAATAAAAAATGCAGGTGGGCATAAATGGATATGAGATAGAGACAATAATTTTCTAATTTAGCATGGTTCACTATGATTGATTTGATCTTACAAGGAGATATTTTGGGCCAGAACCTGAAACAAGGTACTAAGTACAACTGATAGAACCAATGCTTGTGTTCACACCTTTAGAGGGCTCATATAAGCAAGAAGTATTTAAGTACTCATTGGAGTTCACACATTTGGGAGATTTCAGGATTTAGTATGAGATATCCGAATTCACACCTCCCTTAATTCCTCCCTTGGGCGGAGTCAACCTTTGGGATAGCATATATATATATATATAATAGAAGCTCTTAGAGCTTCAAGTTAATTACTTCAGAACATTCCCAGGGGTGGGAGAGGAGCACTCTGGGAGGAAGCCCACAAGCTTCTAACTATTACTGTTATGGGTACTACTGTCCTCTCAGTTACCCAGGACCACAAACTATGTGTCATTTTTAATTCCTCAGTTTTTCTCATTCCCTCAATATCTAATGGGTTGCCAAGCCACCATTCTATTCTCTCTTTTCTCCAGTGCCAAAAGTGGCACTTCCCCAAAGGCCCATATTATCTCTTACCTGAATGATTGACTGGTTGATCTCTTTACCACAAGTCTCTCCTTTCTTTTCACAAGACCATGAAATTTAGCTAGTTGGAATGGATGTCCATCAGTTGGAGAATGGCTGAATAAATTGTGGTATATAAATATTATGGAATATTATTGTTCTGTAAGAAATGACCAACAGGATGATTTCAGAAAGGCCTGGAGAGACTTACACGAACTGATGCTGAGTGAAATGAGCAGGACCAGGAGATCATTATATACTTCAACAACAATACTATATGATGACCAGTTCTGATGGACCAGGCCATCCTCAGCAACGAGATCAACCAAATCATTTCTAATGGAGCAGTAATGAACTGAACTAGCTATGCCCAGAGAAAGAACTCTGGGAGATGACTAAAAACCATTACATTGAATTCCCAATCCCTATATTTATGCACACCTGCATTTTTGATTTCCTTCACAAGCTAATTGTACAATATTTCAGAGTCTGATTCTTTTTATACAGCAAAATAATGTTTGGTCATGTATACTTATTGTGTATCTAATTTACCAATCCCTATATTTATGCACACCTGCATTTTTGATTTCCTTCACAAGCTAATTGTACAATATTTCAGAGTCTGATTCTTTTTATACAGCAAAATAATGTTTGGTCATGTATACTTATTGTGTATCTAATTTATATTTTAATGTATTTAACATCTACTGGTCATCCTGCCATCTGGGGGAGGGGGTGGGGGGGTAAGAGGTGAAAAATTGGAACAAGAGGTTTGGCAATTGTTAACGCTGTAAAGTTATCCATGCATATAACCTGTAAATAAAAGGATATTAAATTAAAAAAAAAAAAAAAAGTTTAGCTAGTTGTCCCTCATACCCAAACTGATCTTCCTCATCCCTGCCTCCTATCTTTTTTCTCACTTCAGGAGCTAAAAGCCCACCATCTAAAACAATCCCCCTTAATTCCTTCCCTCTATTGATTATCTCCAATTTAGTCAGTCTGTATTTTGTTTGTCCATAGTTTGCATGCTGTCTCCTCTATTAAACTAACACCTTTGAGAGCAGAGACTTATCTTTTGTCTCTTTTTGTATTTTAGCACAAAGTCTGATCCACAATAGACATTTAATAAACTGGATTTTCCATAAAAATGATGGGTTTGTTTTTGTTTTTTGCTGAGGCAATTGGGCTTAAATGACTTGCCCAGGGTCACACAGCTAGGAAGTGTTAAGTGTCTTGAGACTAGATTTGAACTCAGGTCCTCCCGACTTCAGGGCTGGTGCCCTATCCACTATACCACCTAGCTGACCCAAAATGATGTTATTTTGAAATTAGATTCCTTTACAAAGTTTTAACCATGGTGTGTGGGTGTAGGTGTGGGTGGTGATGCTTATGCAAATGCGTGCGCGGGCGGCGTTCTTTTGGATCTCTGAACCCTCCCATGATGATATCTTGGGTTTCCTAGCTAGATTTCTTAATAACCTTGCCTTAAAAACCAAAATCACTTAATTTCCTTTGATTGATTGATTGACTCTCTATAGATCCCAGGTCAAATCTCATTTGGTCATTGTTTGGGTCCTGTTTCACTGGGATTGAATGTAAATAGCAGTCTTTTCTGCTTTAGCTACTAATCCTGAGGGTCTTTCCTTCCCAGATTAATTTAGGAGTTAGTGGGTTTTGTTTTGTTTTGGACTAGGTAAAAGAACTGATTCTTTGCCTCAATTGCTACCTAGCCTTAATTTTCTGAATGGGTGTGGCCTTAGTCAAACTGAGACTTGTTCAAGGCCTTAGTTTAAAAAAGCCAGTCTCCCATTGTATCCAGGGCCATCTTCAGTCACCTTCATCTATATCTGGCCACTGGACCTAGATGGCTGTGGAGGGGAAAGTGAGGCAGGTGACGTTGCAACAGCCCTCCCTCATCTAAACCCAATTTACTTGCATGTCATGGTATCATCTTCCCTGATGTCATGGTCCTCTTTGAGAATGAAGGCCAATTACATAATAAGAGGATAATAATCAGAGTTTCTGTTTAAGTGGAACACTTGAAGCTTGAAACAATTCTTATGTGTGCCTGATGAGAAATTAAGAAGTTCCTTATGGATTTTATAAGATTAATTAAGTTGGTGTTTAGTCAGGGTCACTGCCCCCTCCCCCCCATCCAGTTAATCAGTGAATTAGGAAATTCAAAAAGGAATTTATTGCTTTCTCATGAGTTTATAACTCTGGAAACCAAACAAATACTCAACCATTTCTCACATTAGGAAATCTGAAGGATCATCTATGTGAATATTAAAGTTCCCTTGTATAAACGCAGGGAACTTGAGTCAGGAGGGAAAATGACATGGGGATGTTGGGAGGGAGGATGTACTACAGCTATCTTTATTTGGATGAAGAAGGGAATTGTATTTGAATGAACTTCAAAGAAAAGTGATAGAAATAATAGATTCACTTCTGAGTGATAAAAGTAAAGGGAGTGAATGGAATTACACAGAAGTAAGAAGACACCAGTGTCTGGGATTGTGAAAATAAAATGCTAAATAATGTCATCAGTATAGAGCTATGACTATTTCCCTTGTATCTTCAAATTTCTCCCCTTGAGTAATAGTGTGTTCTTGATGGAAATAATGGAATTTGGAATTTATTTGGTTCTACCATTTATTGTGTTCTGGAAATGCAAAATGAATTAAATATACACCTTATTAGTATGTTTATTTCAGGATTAAATTGTTGTGAGAAGAAAAGTGAAATTATTTAAATTTAATTTAATAAACATTAAGTGTCTGCCTACTATGTGGAAAACACTAGGGATACAAAACGTTCCTTGCCCTCAAGAAGTTTAGTCTCTCGAGGGAAGACAAAAGGAAACTGAAGAGAAGTGGATGGATCCCCCCCAGTGGATAGTGGGTGGTTTTGGGGTCATCTTATTCCCTGGAATTGAAACCAGACAGAGCTGCAGATGGGAAGTAGAATAAGATGGAAGATCATTTTCTTCTCTTTGTGAAGATAGGCTTTGGGAGGAGATCAGAATTCAGCCATCCAGTTAAAGAAAGAAGTAGGAAGAAGGAGATGGAATCCAAAGTTTGAATTAATTGCATAGTAATGCCTCACAGATTCGAATTTGAGGTAAACGGGGTTAAGTGACTTGTCCAGGATCACACAGTAAGTGTTTGAGGTCTGAGTTCATGAAGATGAACCTTCTGATTCCAAATCTGATATTCATCTTGGGAAAGAACTGGATATGGAGTTTTTAAAAAAAGAAAAGAAAGAAAGAAGAAAACCAACTGGGTCTTCTTTGCCTCTCCTTCAGATTTGGGAGGAAAAAAATCACTTTAGCTTTTTAGTCTAATTTTTTTCTCAACGTATAAAATGAAGTATTAAATGATCACTTATGATTCTTAAATGATTCTTAAAACTGAATGCAAATAGAAACTCTGAAGCTTTATTTACTTATTTATTTATTTGGTATTATACATGAATGTCTTAACCCTTTTTGACAAACACAGAATTTAAGTAATTTGTCATCTGCTTTTGATTCATGAAAAAAAATAACTTTGTTTTTCCTTTCTGCACTACAGTTGACGTGTTAATATATACCATGAAACAATGAGGAGGTTTTTGTTGCTTTATGCTACACAGTGTGGACA
Source organism: Sarcophilus harrisii (assembly GCF_902635505.1). NCBI lineage: Eukaryota > Metazoa > Chordata > Mammalia > Dasyuromorphia > Dasyuridae > Sarcophilus > Sarcophilus harrisii. The sequence continues at coordinate 395,269,996 of NC_045426.1, forward strand.
GGCAAAAGCCATAGCAGAGGAAATAAGTGAGAAAGCTGGTACACATGGATTTTTTGCAGATCTTCACTGTTTGAGTGAATCTGATAAGGTGAGATGATCAAGTAATTTTGCTATATTGGAGAATAAATATATAAGTGAGAAAGAATCCAAGTATACTGATTCATAGGATGGTTTGTTTACTAGTCTCCTGCTTATATCCTTATTTAAAAAAAAAAAAACCACGGACACAATGTTAAATTTATGACAATTTGATATTTTAGAAGGCTTCATTCCCAAAAAGTTTCAGAATATCATTGTAGGCATGCATATATTTTGTTTTTTAAAAAAAAAGTGTGTATACACAAACATAAATAACATGCATATTTGCTCTTTAAATGGTTTTCAATCTAGATATAAATGGAAGGTCATTAACTTGCTAATTCATGGGAGTAAAGAACAAACATTAAAGAACAAAATTAAAGGGTTTGTTCAAGTTGAAGTAGAGAAATTTTTTATTACTTTTCAAAAAACTTTTAATGTTTTTTAAACTATCCAGATTTCTGCGTTTTAAAAAACACATAAATGGGTGGGCAGAGGGAAATTCTTTATAACAGGTAAGAGATAACTAGACAAAATGTATTGTCCATATTGTGGTGTATAACTCCTAAGAATTTTTAAAAGGGGAGAACATAATGGATTATACTTTTATAAAGAAATGTTGGACTTTGAGGTTCAAATTTTCCTGTTAGAGATAGTAATTGTTAAGAACCTTATCCCATTGTATAGGAGTTATCTTTAGTCAAATGAAGTAATTACCTAAAACCTTTTAGACATTTTATAAGAAAATTTTGGCTATCAAAATCTTAGATATTGAGTTCTTCTGAATAGCTATGTCCTTAAAACTAGAGCTTTTAATTTTTACATTTTGTTTCTTTTCTTAATGCAAATCTTTCAAAAATAACTTCCTTGTCTTTTTTTTTTTTTAATACCATCTATAACACCTGACTGAAATCCTACAAACCTAATACATAGTAGAGATGCCCAGTGTTTTCAAAGGTTATTGCATGTTTCAACCAGTAACTCTGTGGGCAGCTTTTAGAGATTTCTCGTACAGCACAGAATTTACTCATCAGAATTATCAGAAATATCAGCATTGTTTGATGAAAATGATGGGGAAATTTAGATGCTATTAAATGTAAAAAATGAGAATTCCTCAGGATTTACCAAAAAGTAATTTATCTCTAGGAAGACAGCTTTTACTTTGATAAAAAGTAAAGTGCAAACAAATCTTACAAAGATACAAATTCTTGCCTCAGTAAGGAGGCAAATGAAATTCATTTTACACTGAAAATAATAGTCCAAAACACTTATATATGTCCCTGAAGGTTATTTGAAGGCCAAAGGCTTATAATATATTTCAGCTATTTAGTGTTGATGGAGCCACACTGCTCAGTGTAAAGGATGTGATCCTGGAGAGAGGGATTGAACACTTCTATACTGTTCTCAGCAGACTCATCATCCAATTCTGGAATTAGCTCAATTCCCTTTCTATTCAATTATGAGTTCAGTTTCTGCCTTGTGAGAAAACTTCATTCAATTATAGGAATTGGGAGGGAGGGATGTCAAGGTGGGGAAGTGGGGAAGAATGCTCCTTTATTGCATTGTCTGAATTTATTCTATACTCTACCCCTATACTGCAGAATGAACTGAAGAAGAGGTTTAGAATGTCATTAGGCTTCCACTGCTTAGACAAAATTACCTGAAATCTTTCCTGCTAAATGGCAAGAGGAGTTTATTCAGTATGGGATTAAGGATTCCTCCATTGTTCATCTCTATAAAGAAAAAAGAAATTAGCTGTCCTTTGCTAAACATGAGGCAGTTTTTCTCTCTTAGGCATTGCTGACCATATTGGTGCCCAAGTTTTTAATTTATTTATCCTTCCCATGGAATATGGTCATTTGTAAGATCTAGGTTTGGAATTCACAGGAAAGAGGAATCTCATAGCACAAAAGCAAGTTATACAAAACTTTCTAGTGCGAATCCTCAAAGACCCTTTCAACTAAGAGGTTTTTATAATTTTGAGAACAAAGAAGGCTTCTCATTTGATACAAGACTCTTGACACTTAGCAGCCTCCCAGCTACAGGAATGTTCCATTACAAGAAGTCCACCAAGGAGAATATTTATTTATTCATTCCTTTAGGAGGATTGTTTACTTCAGGAACTTACTAGGTTTCTGGGGTAAACACAGGTCTGCAATATAGGAAACTCAATAATTAATGCACCAGAAGAGTGGCCTTTCCAACTTCTTTGTTCTTTTCTGGAATTCCACCAGATAACTGCAAGTACTTTCTCATGTTCTCAGCATAAAGTTACACAGAAAACATGGCTGAGACTCACTTATGATTCCTTATTCACTAGGATTCCTTATATCATTTACCCCAGAGCCAGAACATCTTCAAAAAGGTTCGAGGAATGGTTGATGGTGTTTTGAATGCCAAAATTCTGTATAGAATATTGGTTAATCCAACCAAGTTGATAATATCAGTTTTGATACTATGGCAATATCATGGCAATTTTCTTGCCTGGTGAAGTTATAATACTTATGCAAATTATAAAAAATGGACAATGTTCTTGCACTGCTCCTGGTCACCAGGGGAAGGAAGTAGTTCTATGTGTTTGTTCCCATACTTTTTTTTTTTTAAGTATGCTAATTTCAGCGATGTTGTCAGAAACATCAATGGCGTCAGCTGCCACACTGATATTTAATGGAAAAGGTTACAAACCAAGACCAAAATGGAAGAAGAATTGGTATGCAGCTTTTTGTTTGTAGATGACTGAGTCAGTGCAGTCTCTGAGGCTAAGATGCAGTGATATAGATCAATTCTCTGCCAATTATGCTAATTTAGCCTCAAGAGTTACTAAGAAAACAGAGCTTCTCTATACTATATATGGAACCATTGGCTACAGCAAATGGAGAAATTTTGAATGCTGTGGATAAGTTCATTTACCTTGGCAATATACTTTCCAGGAATGTCCACATAGATGATGAGGTTGACACATGCATTGCCAAAACGTTTGGGATACCCTGAAACAAAGTGTAGGAGAGAAATATTGTGCTGTCTTATCAACTGAAGAACCATGATGTCAGCTTCATTGTTGAATGCCTATGAAATCTGAGTAGTATACCTGTGCCTATCCAAAAAATTGCATCACTTCTATTTGAATTGTCTTTGGAAAATTCTGAAGATCACCTAGCAAGATAAGGTAGCAGACACTAAGCCCCTTCCTTGAATTGCAGTGCTAATCATTCAAACTACTGAAGAAAGCAAAATTCCAATGGGCTGGCCATATTGTTTGAATGCTTAATATGCATTTGTCTAAAAAAAAAACTTTTGCAGACAGCTCACTCAAGACAAGCAAGCTCTTGTCACAAGTGGAGGTCAGAGGAAGTAATAAAAGGATGCTCTCAAGGTCTTTACAAAGACGTTTGGTAAATAAGGGCACAGGATCATTTAGTATAGTGTGCCTCATTGTTAGGATTCTTACAAAGTGAGAAGTTGGTTTTCTAATTTAACATGGTATTTAACAAGTTCTCTAGCTCACTAATGTATTTAGCATCTTTGGAGTTCACACTTCTGGGAGATTCACAAGTCAAGATTCAGTATTGAGATTCACAAGTCAGGAACCCACAATCCCACTCTCTTGGAGGAGGAGTCAACCTTTGAGTTCACACCTCAATATAATAAAATATAATAAAAATATAATAAAATTTAGGAGATACAGAAAGCAGGAGTTAGTGGAGGAGATTGAGAAGCCAGAGACTGCAGTCCGAATCCCCAGAGCTGGGGATTCAGAAGTGGGGAGGCTGAAGTTGGCAGAGGCAGAGGCAAAGGACTAGCAACAAGAGCTCTCGGAACCAAGGAAATCTTGCCGGGCTATTTTGGAAGAGACAATAAAGGACTGGACTTTAACTCCTGGCTGCATTTTGGGTAATTATTACTCAGAACTGAAACTAAGGCTGCCTCCAGAAGCCTCCCAAGAAATCTGTGTCCAGAGAACCATCATATTTTAGAGAAGAGAACACTACACCTCATCAAGCACAGTACAGCATGTCAAAAGAAACGTGATATACATATCCTTCCAAAATATTTATACAGACTATTTGTCCCCAGCCTGTGGTAGAGCCTTAGAGCTTATATTGATTTGAGCGGCCAGTCAGTCACAATGTACATTGATTCCAACATAGTCCTCTCTGAGTGTGTCATTCTGGTCCTCGAGTATGAAGGACACCAAATGGATGCTTTCAATGGTACCAGATTGAAGATGTCCCGTGCTTTCAAGGGTCATTGCAGTATTTTAGCAGGTGTCTCTTTTTTCTTTCTTTCTTTTTTTTCCCTCCACACTGCCCTTCCCTCTCCCCTTTCCCCATCTTATCTTATCATCTTGAGAGCTTTTTTATTGTCTGTCTTGCTAATTTTCTTCTACTGGACTTTCTCTTGCCCGTTTCCTTCAGAAATGAGTTTTCCTTCCTTGGATCTTCATGTTGTAATTGGTGTTATTTTGAATTATATCTATGTCATGTCTCCCCATTCAAGTTTCATGAGAACAAGGATCATACCTTATGTACTTTTTGTTTCAACCTTTGTTTTTCAACCTTATAATTTAGAAAAATTCCTGAAATATAAAATAGGTAAGAGAGTCTTTTAACCTCATAATGACTTGTAATTTAGTGCTTTTACTTAACAGATGTATTGAGCGTCATCCCATGCATTATCAGTTTGTAAAAACAGAAGATATAGTACCTTCATGTATATGAAACAAAATTAGTGACAAAGCCAAGGAGGAAATTGTTAAACCAATTCTTTAGTCTGATAGTCATGAGAATATAAATTTTACTAAAAATATATTGCTTGTGTTTTTTAGTATGATTTAAAAACAGAAAAAGATCCACTTGTTGTCGTTATTTCTACCACTGGCACTGGAGATCCACCGGATACAGCAGTCAAATTTGTTAAAACAATTAAAGAGAAAAATCTGCCACCAGATTTCTTCTGTCATCTGCGGTATGGAGTACTGGGTAATGGAAGATTATTTCCTCTTGATTCATTATATAACATTAATTTTAAGATGAATGTAAAAGCAGAGATTATAATTCTATAATTTTGAAAAGATTAAACACAAAAACCTAAGAAAATATATTTTTCTAGTTTAATTTAGATAGCTTTTTCTTATTTACACTTGCAGCAAAAATTAAAAGATATTTTACTATGGAATTTGTCTTTTGGTGTTAACTATTACCAGATGGACTTTATTTTTATTCAAAATAAAAATGTTCCTTAAAGGGAGAGAACTATGCTAATTTGTTAATATTTTTATATTAATCACTGACTTAGAAGATCCTTAAAATTAAGA